>NC_069131.1:63681787-64281787 GCF_026914265.1 Mya arenaria | reverse complement strand
TTCAATGGTGGCTACACATACACACACTTGTACAAGCTGTGTTTTCACTGGTGGCTACACATACAAGCACATGTACAAGCAGTGTTTTCACTGGTGGCTACACAAACACGCACATGTACAAGTAGTGTTGTTTTCAATGGTGTCTACACATACAAGCACATGTACAAGCTGTGTTTTCACTGGTGGCTACACATACAATTACATGTACAAGCTGTGTTTTCAAATGGTGGCTACAAATACAAGCACATGTACAAGCAGTGTTTTCACTGGTGGCTACACATACACGCACATGTACAAGCAGTGTTGTTTTCAATGGTGGCTACACATACATGCACATGTACAAGCTGTGTTTTCACTGGTGGCTACACGTACAAGCACATGTACAAGCTGTGTTTTTAAATGGTGGCTACACATACAAGCACATGTACAAGCTGTGTTTTCAATGGTGGCTACAAATGCAAACACATGTACAAGCTGTGTTTTCAATGGTGGCTACACATACAAGCACATGTACAAGCAGTGTTTTCAATGGTGGCTTCATATACAAGCACATGTACAAGCAGTGTTTTCAATGGTGGCTACACATACAAGCACATGTACAAGCAGTGTTTTCAATGGTGGCTACACATACAAGCACATGTACAAGCTGTGTTTTCAATGGTGGCTACACATACAAGCACATGTACAAGCAGTGTGTTCACTGGTGGCTACACATACAAGCACATGTACAAGCAGTGTTTTCACTGGTGGCAACACATACCAGCACATGTACAAGCAGTGTTTTCAATGGTGGCTACACATACAAGCACATGTACAAGCAGTGTTTTCACTGGTGGCAACACATACAAGCACATGTACAAGCTGTGTTTTCACTGGTGGCAACACATACAAGCACATGTACAAGCAGTGTTTTCAAATGGTGGCTACATATACAAGCACATGTACAAGCTGTGTTTTCAAATGGTGGCTACATATACAAGCACATGTACAAGCAGTGTTTTCAATGGTGGCTACATATACAAGCACATGTACAAGCTGTGTTTTCAATGGTGGCTACAGGTACAAGCACATGTACAAGCTGTGTTTTCAATGGTGGCTACACATACAAGCACATGTACAAGCAGTGTTTTCAATGGTGGCTACACATACAAGCACATGTACAAGCAGTGTTTTCAATGGTGGCTACACATACAAGCACATGTACAAGCTGTGTTTTCAATGGTGGCTACACGTACAAGCACATGTACAAGCTGTGTTTTCAATGGTGGCTACACATACAAGCACATGTACAAGCTGTGTTTTCAATGGTGGCTACATATACAAGCACATGTACAAGCAGTGTTTTCAATGGTGGCTACATATACAAGCACATGTACAAGCAGTGTTTTCAATGGTGGCTACAAATACAAGCACATGTACAAGCTGTGTTTTCAATGGTGGCTACACGTACAAGCACATGTACAAGCAGTGTTTTCACTGGTGGCTACACATACAAGCACATGTACAAGCAGTGTTTTCACTGGTGGCTACACATACAAGCACATGTACAAGCAGTGTTTTCAATGGTGGCTACACATACAAGCACATGTACAAGCAGTGTTTTCACTGGTGGCTACACATACAAGCACATGTACAAGCTGTGTTTTCAAATGGTGGCTACATATACAAGCACATGTACAAGCAGTGTTTTCAATGGTGGCTACATATACAAGCACATGTACAAGCTGTGTTTTCAATGGTGGCTACACGTACAAGCACATGTACAAGAAGTGTTGTTTTCAATGGTGGCTACACATACAAGCACATGTACAAGAAGTGTTGTTTTCAATGGTGGCTACACATACAAGTTCATGTACAAGAAGTGTTAATGGAAAGGTGGCAATGTATACTGTTGAAGTAGTCTTCAGAAACCTTAAAAACCGCTTTTAAGAAATCAGATAGTATTGACTCATGCAATTCATATATTCAATAAATCATTACACCCCAAGGGGTCTAAATGACAAATATAACCCATGAGAGTTAGATTTTCAACTGTTTAAAACTACCACCCTTGAAGTTAATGTCGAACATTGTGAAAAGTCCTAAATTGTCCACCACTCAGACATCCGCCTTAATTCTAGAACATGGTTACCTACATTGTTTTACAAATGAATGTAGGGTTAAATATTTTCAAATGCCATTAGTTTTTGGTCTATGTTTCCATTTAACAACTACAAGTTTCATCCTGGGGCCATGATTACGAACAGCCTGAAGTGCGATTCCAGACTCAGACTCTGAACATCACAAGGAAATATCTTTATTCCATATGTTTTACAAAAGTAAATGTAAAGAATTGTACAATTTCAAATAGTAACAATATTCAGCAAATTTCACAATCAGAACTCAATTGGAAGGAAGGATTCAAAGAAATGAAGATTTGTAATTTGTAGTATGGCCTTTTGAGACTGAAGTCAAGATTTGAGACTGTTCTTAATCATGGCCACTGAACTTGTTGCAGACTGATCTTACATCTTACCAAAGAGAGTTGAGACTATTGAGGATGCAGACAAAACATAAATTACTCCTGGGCTTATTTCCCAAATGTTTCATAGACTGAACACTTTCTTTTCTTGTTTTTAGAGTTTTCAAGGTCTGCTTGCACCCATTGGTGCATTTTAATTTAACATCTTGATCACATCCCTTGTGTGGTGTTTAAGAGGAACTTAGAAACCTAAAGGAGGTCATTTAGTCACATCACATTATTTAGAACAAGAAAGCTTTAGGGTCTCAACACCTACTCAATTATAATCAGAGCCATGCAATGTGACTTGTGCTTTAAAATATAAAAGACTTGGTGGGAAAATATGCTCAACAACACGTTTATTAAACAGCTACAAGTTCCAAAAGTCATTGCACCAAAGCAAGACTCAGTATTCTGGCATAAACATTATGGGCCCACTGTTCAGAACTTTGTCTGATAGTCTTACTCAAATTATGTGTGTTGTAATCACTAATAAAAACATGGAACTGGTGTCTTTGTGTTCAAAGTTGAGTTGAGTTGAGTTGAACTGTTGAGAGTCTGTGGCGTTACATCACAATATGCACAACTGCACATTTATTATACAAATTATAGATTCAGGAAGTGTTTGAATGTTTCGATATAGGAGCCATGCATGGGGAAATCATGTGGGCTTTATGGGTTTATGCTTATTAGCACGTTTAACCACACACAAGGCCACTTGATAGCATTAGGCAACAATGTCCAAATGTAGCGATAAAGAAATAGAAAATCTGCTGCCAATTCCTTTCTTTACAAATGTGAATAAGCTTAATTAAATATGTAACACAATACAGTTCTTAGTCATAATGACAATCCCCATTGTTTTATTTGTTGTAATTCAATTATTGTGTAAAATTGCGGAACACTTTCAGTCTTAAATCAACCCAATGGCAAATTATGAAATAGAAATCATAATAAGGAAATATCAAAATATTGATATATACTTAAAACAGTACCTAAATTGTTTAAAGTGCAACACATTACACTGAATCATTTAAAATTCAAAACATTTAAATTGTCAATCACTTAAATTGTGACATATTACACTGAATCAAATTGGTTACAACATATCACACTGAATTGTATAAATTGCAACATATTAAACTGAATTGTTTAAATTGCAACATATAACACTGAATCGTTTAAATTGCAACATATTTCACTGAATCATTTTTAATGCAACATAAAACACTGAATCATTTCAATTGCAACATATTGCACTGAATCCCTTATATTGCAATATATTGCACTGAATCGTTTAAATTGCAACATATTGCACTGAATCGTTTAATTTGCAACATATTGCACTGAATCATTTATATTGCAACATAATGCACTGAATCACTTATAATGCAACATATTGCACTGAATCTCTTAAATTGCAACATATTGCACTGAATCGTTTAAATTGCAACATAATGCACTGAATCCCTTATATTGCAACATATTGCCCTGAATCTCTTAAATTGCAACATGTAACAAGGAATTGTATAAATTGCAACATATTACACTGAATTGTTTAAATTCAACATATAACATTGAATATCTTAATTTGCAACATATTACACTGATTTGTTTCAATTGCAACATATTACACTGAACTGTATAAATTGCAACATATTACACTGAACTGTTCAAATTGCAACTTATTGCACTGAATATCTTAATTTGCAAGATATATCCTAATTCTAAAGAATATCAATAGCAACACGCTTGATTAAATACAGAGTCTGAAGGCTGAGTGCGCGGTTACGTCATTTTAATAAAATGTAATGAAAAATTTGTTGTCGATATCAAACTAAAAGAAGCCCTGGTTTTAATATATAGGAATATCTGTTTATTAAAGACTGAGTGTTAATCTACTATAGTAGCATGAAGCAAACAAATCTCAATACTGTTTCACTTTTCGTCATCTGCCCGCATTCCAATTAATTACGAACACATCATTCCTTGTTAGAAACGCAGAATTCAATTAAAATCTCATTTAAAATTAATTTTGTATCAATTACTATCTAAATAGGCTATGATGGCTCTAAAGCACAGCTTAGGATTTTCCTTAGTCTTTTTGGGGGGGGTAATTATATGTTGTTGTTTTGCTTTGTTTAGGGGGGGTCGATGTCGCTGGGTCTGGACCGCTTGAGGTTCCAAACTTTTAGAAACCCTGATATCTACTATAACCTGATACAGTAGAAATATCATCAATATTTTTTCTAGATTGAAAAATCAAATGACTGTCAAAGTTGCTGACAATAACATGTTCTCTATTGCTTCTTAACCCTTAGACTGCTGATGGCAATTTTAAAGGCTTTGCAAACAGCTTGGAACCAGACCAGACGCCGAGTAACTCGGCGCCTGGTCAGGTTCCAAGCTGTTTGCCACTCAGTCAATATATGCCCAAAGTTTTAAGTAAATTGAAATTTTTTTAGAATAAACCAGACAACATTTTTGAGCAGACGACAATTTACCCAGCATGCAAAGGGTTAATTACTGTAAAAGAAAGTCTGAATGTGAGCAAACTAAGGCAAGAGTATGACCACCATAACAGTGTGGGTGGCAACAATTTCAAACAGGGGTAGTTTTTCATAAGTAATCAATCAAATCATTACAGATCATTTACAGCAAGTCATTGTTCTATGATTGAAACAATAGATCTAAAAATGAAAGCCAGCTTGACTGCATAAACACAAAAGATTTGGTAATGAAAGATCTTTTTGAATGTAATGTGATTTTCCCTCTGAAGAATGACGAGTCGTTTTGTTAGATATGACGACCAAAGATGATTTTCCTTATTTAATAATTATGTACATGAAAGAAAAGACGCTACAGAAATAAAATTATATACAATACTAAGGAACTATAAAACAGTGACTTGCAACATTTTCTGTAACATATATCTATGAAAATGGAAACCTAACAAGAGAATGTTGACGTTATACAAGCTGAAGTTGTTTAATACAGAAAAAAAATGTGATTTGAATTAGGATAAAATCAAAGGGACAGCTTACATAAAAATCGTAGTAATAACTGAATAATTCTGATTTCCAATGCTTTTTTGAATGCAACATGTAGTGCCTGTATGAAACATTAAAACAGCAGGTGACAAAGAGAATAAGTAAAATACAGGGGTAATCATAGTCACCGCATTCAAGAATCGGCAAAGCCAGAATACCACAGGAGTCATGGATCAGAAGGAGCGCCGCGCTTTGGACAAGTGTTTTGAGAGTTTTCTTCGCGACCTTGACCCCACCACGTCCTTCATACATTCACTGTACGCGGAGGGTGTTCTGACTGAAGAACAAGTGGACAGGATAAGCGTAAGTTTTCATTTCTTTTTTTCTGTTTTGTCTGTGCCGTTTATTAAGGATAAAAGAACCAAGGACAAGACTTAAACCTTTGGTAAGCACGCCTTTTTATGGGACATTTCTCTGCAACCTTACCTCACTTCATTTATTTTACACTTACTGTACTATTGGGAGTCCTAACTGAAGGACAGATCGACAGAATCAGTGTTAGTTTTCTGTTTTGAGATTATCTGTACTCTTAATTAGAAGAAATGCCAAGCCCTGGACAGAATTTGTAAGACTTTTTCACAACCTTGCATGTATGTCTAGGTTGTCCAAACTGACTATCAGGTGGACATAAGAAGAAGAAACAAAGAGGATTTATTTTAGTTTTCTTTAGTTTAGATTAAGACCTTAGACTCACACAAGAATTTTTACCTTATATTCAGAAAAAAATCTAAAATGGCCACAGTACCAATAAACTACTTTCTCCAATTGCAGAAAACCACTTCAAGAGAAACCCAGGTTGCACTTCTAATAAAGGTTTCTACCTCATCAAAGTCCAAGTGCCTTCACAATCTTTATAAGATTCATAAATTTTATGCGTTTATGTAACACAATACTGTTTTCTTCAATTACAGAAAACCACTTCGAGAGAAACCCAGGTTGCGCTACTATTAAGATTTCTCCCCCACCGCGGTCCAAATGCCTTCACAATCTTTAAGGACAAGCTGGAAAAAGACTACAAATGGCTTGCTAAGAAACTTGATGACGAACTTCGTAAAATGCAGAGCGGTCAACAGAGCATTAATAAGAGACTCCACAGTGTCATGGACACACAACTTGTTTCCGTTGGTATACTCCGCAACTGCAAATTACCAAGGTTGTGATGAGAGGTCACATCCCGGGCTTATCATACAGTGCTTGAGTGACTTATTGTCAAACTTGGAGCGAAAGTGTCATAAAGCCTTAGACATTACAGTTGGCAGTAATCAGCAATGCCCCATCCATAAGCTGATAGAAGACAAGCTTAAAACTGAAAAACAAAGATCTGTTGATTCAAACCTTGATGATCTCAATAAAGAAGTGAAAGACTTGAAGAAACAACTTCGAGAGATGCTGAAACTCAAAGGTGAAAACGAGAGACTGAAGAACATTGTTGAAAAACAAAAAGAGAAGTTGAGAGATTATAATAAGATGGTGAGGGAAACAAAGAAGTATAAGTCTGACATGGAGAGACACAAGAAAGAGGCGGTCGCTCTGAAGTTGGAAATTGAGCTTCTAAAAGATCAACTTCAAAGCAATGTTTGTGCAATTGTGGACCCATATTCTTAACATCAGAACAGGGCTTTATAAATTGCTTCAGTTCCGAATAAACCAATTTAACTATGAAAATTTCTTGCTCCTGAAAATTATGAGTTGATGTTACATGTTAATCCTTGCATGTTAAGGCAAACAGGTATGTGATATGTTGAGAGGTGTCACATGAAGAATTGGTATAACATACCCCGCATGTGAAGGCAACTGTGATTGGTTGAGAGGTGTCACATGAGGAATTGGTATGACATACCTCACATGTAAAGGCAACTGTGATTGGTTGAGAGGTGTCACATGAGGAATTGGTATAACATACCTTGCATGTAAACCCAACTTTGATTGGTCGAGAAGTGTCACATGTGTCTCCAAAAAGTCAAAATGACTCCTCATTTGCTCCCTAGCATGTTTTCACTCGCAACTAAACTATGAGCAAATGAGGAAGGGAAATATATATTACTTGCTTTCACTTCATATAGTTTACTCTTTATACTAAAGGCAGTTTGGTTGCTAAGTCTGTAAGTTGTAAGATTCAAATGTACATTCCTGCATCATTTGGAATGCAACATAACAATTTGGTCAATATGTACTTCCTCATTCAATATCACTTGACCAGTCAGCAAAACACCATATTAACTGCACTGACCTCAATAGTCACATGGTTAAAATCAAAGCAAAGAAAGTTATCAATAAGATTTTGTACCATCCTTTAAACTAACAATTTACGATCAATTTAGAAAATGGATAACAAAGAAATAAGATTTAAAACACATCACATGAAACATCGTTCACGAATAATAGTGGCCCATTCTGGAACAATTAAGCTGAAGTTATGCGCTCTGCTTTGAAGGAACAATGTTACAAATATCAAGATGCAAGAAGTATTTAATTAACATACAGTCTATTAGAGATCAGGGGCCGCAATCATGAAGCATTTTCGTAAAAAAGTTCAACTTTGTAAAATAATACTGACAGTTGAATTTGACGAAAAACTAACAAAGATTTTACAAAAAAAAAAGTATGAAAATACGACAAGGAAAACTTCTCCTAACAACACTGACT
This sequence comes from Mya arenaria, assembly GCF_026914265.1. Taxonomy (NCBI): domain Eukaryota; kingdom Metazoa; phylum Mollusca; class Bivalvia; order Myida; family Myidae; genus Mya; species Mya arenaria. The sequence continues at coordinate 64,273,591 of NC_069131.1, read as the reverse complement.
TTAAAATAGATTTATCAACAGCTATTATGCATATGTAATTGTTGTTCAGATTCCGCCTATTATAATGTATATTCTTCCTTGATTGATTACGTTGTATGTTCCATATACAACTGCTACATTGTAAATAAAATGTGTATTGTATTGGATATGTTTTTGGATGTACTGTTATGAGACTCTTAAAATGTTACCATTTGAAAATAAAGATATTATCATTTTAAAATATTATGCTTTTGTTTTGAACATGCAAGTGTACATAATTCTTAGCATCATATCCATTTTCTTACATCTACTACAGACAGACAAAAGCAATTCTATGAACTCAGAAATCTGATGTTTTTATTTGAACAGTCTAGATAAATACTCAAACAAGACCAATTTTAGGTAATTTCTATAATTAAAGAGTGATAACTCTTGAGTGACTCTTGCATTATTGCTGATTGTCAAACTTGTCCAAGATATTATGCCCATACACATTCTGACCATATTTAGTGATGATTGGACAAAAGCTTTTAATGTTATTGATCACACAAGATCTATTTTAAGTAATTTCTATAATTAAAGGGTGATAACTCTTGAGTGACACTTGCAATATAGCTGGTTATCAAATCTGTCTGAGATATTATGCCTATACACATTCTGACTATATTTGGGGATGATTGGACAAAGTTATTGATCGCACAAGACCAATTTTAGGTAATTTCTATATTTAAAGGGGATAACTCTTGAGTGACAGGAGCTGGTTATTGAACTTGATCGGCAACATATAAACCACGTACACCAACGCCCTATGGCCCAATCTCTTGTACACCACAGGTAAAACTATAAAACTTCCCGAACGAACATGAACTAAGCCTTCCCTCAAGTTGAGAGGACAAACTCACTAGACCATGGACACCTGATGAATACGATGTTCTTGTCGATCACCTGTAGGTTACACTAAACTATATTTCAACCAACAGTACTTACAGTCACCGTCAAGCTTGTTTAGCCTTCCCTCTAGCTGAGAGGACAAATTTTCCACTTGACTGTACATGGCCTCATATTTGGACACCTGGTGAATATGGTGTTCTCGCTCTGTAGCCTGTAGTTTGTCTTGGTGATCAGATTCCCGGACTTTTTTCTCCAGGGAGTAGTTCGCAAGCTGAAAGGATTGGACACCGTCAGACGACAGTTTTATTATTGCTAAATGTTTGGTAACAATTTTATCGTATAGTGGTATAAAATATGCTTTAACAGTGACAGGATCACTTATGTGTAATTTTATTCAACCATGAAACCAGAATTTCAATATTGACAATCCTCAAAAATAAACTTTTGAATGAACAAGCCAAAAATTAAATTTCAAAGCTGAAAACAAGAGCACCGCAGAGCACGCAAACTGACACATCTGTTCATTAAAGTCAATAAGGGGCGTATCTTGACACTTATGAAAGCAAGAGTTATGGACCTGGCTGCACAAAAACATTCTCACTGGTAGTATGTATACAAAGATTCATGCAAACATTTTAAATGGTTAATAAGTTAGTTAAGATTTTGCAAAAAAAAAATCAAACTATCAAGGGGCATAACTTTACAATTATTAAAATATGAGAAATGGAGCTTGCTACACATGTTGTTTATTGATGTTTTTGCAATACGGTGGTGTGTTGACGTAATCATGACAACTTCAAGTCTATGAATCCTAAAAAGCAGATCAGCTAAATATTATTACATTTAACAGCCCTGATATGAAAACAATCAGTTTTTGAGGCTTCAGGGAAAACTGGAAAACGTGAAAATTGCGCCCAATGAATAACGAATTCTTCATTTTACCAAAAGGGTGAGGTGGAGATAAGCTTGGCTGTGTGGCATAGAGAGAGCATACCCTTGTAAGGGCCATGATTAATTATACTTACGTATACATACACATTACAGCCATCTTATCTACGAACTCATCGTAGTAATTATATGTATTTTATATTAGTCTGATTGATCAGTTTTGACAAAGTGTATACTATTAAATTTAGGCAGTAAAACGTTCTGTGTTTTTTGCAATGTGACTTAATTATTAATGGACATTCTTAATCTTACAATGGATTTCATACACTCATTGATGAGATGGCCTCCTTTACCCTTGGGTTACCCTTGAGCTTCCAGCAAAAATACCTGAAGTTTCCTGATTTCTTCCTTCATGGCTTCCCGTTCCTTCTCGGCCAACTTCCGGTATACCTGGTGCTGTGACTGAAAAATCAAATCAACATGTGTTTTTATGACATGCATGTCAAACTTTCGGCAAAAACAATTTAATTTTAAAATATCATCCTAGGCTATACTTCTTCAAGACCAATTTCAGATTTTGAACGAGTTAATCAAACATTTTACCAGTGCAAGGTTTACTAGTGGGGCTTGTGATAATTTTTATAAATGAATCATAGCAATTTACATACAGATAAAATCCTGGTCTTACCTGATGCCCGAGCCTTAAATATTCTTGATTGCTTAAAGGAATCAATTTAACCCACAAAAATACTGTAAAATTATCAAACCTAAAAAAGATCTTGTTCTTCATATTAGAATATGATAGTCTTACACACAACCAACAATTCAAGAGGGCGCAATCTATCCTAAAACCATTAACCTCATAATCAGCTTAGGTCATAATTATGCAACTTGTGACTAAGTGCTGTCAAACAAGAACAGGAAGCTAAAAAAATTACCGCCTCCACTTGGAAGTCCTTCATCTTCTCATGCAGCTGTCTCCTCACGTCTCTCAACTCCGCTTCATGCTTCTCCCCTACACTGGAAACTTGCTTGTGCTCCTGGTCCTGAAGGAAATCAAATATAAGAGCATCACACGCAGATGCCAACGCATGCCTTGGGGTAAAAAAGAGGCACGCCTCAACAATTATGAAAGCCAATTATTGGTCTTGTTTCGTATGTACGTAATGCTGCCAAAATCATGTGTACAAAGTTTTATGTGAATATCTTGACTGTTTTTATGGCCAACATGAAAGTGTTTGCATGACACTGCCAATAGCAATGATAACAACGCCAATGACAAGCACAATGGTGACGACACCAATGACAACACCATGGCTATCAAATACCTCAACATTTTATTTATTCGAAAAACAGACATGCTTCAAAATCTGTTGACCAGTAAAAGGATTACATTTTGAAAATAATTCAAGGCAAATGGTTGTATAATCAACTGAAAAACATCAGGCAGGAAATCTCAAGAGGTGTATGGCAACTAGTCAATTCAGAATGAATGTCAATGAACAGTTACCAGTTTCCAGCCCAGAGAAAACCTGTCTTGAAGCAGTTTCTGTATCTTCTTTTCATTTTCTCCATCCAACTCCTGAAAAACATTTTCATAAGAACATATTTAAGGGAGAGCACTCACCATGTTAGCGAGCCATCCCAGGTTCAAGCCCCAGTCTGGCTGCACATTTTTATCACCCTTTGACACCCTTTGTATACATATTTTTCCTTTTCAGATGCACAACTTCCAGGATCGTAACTGTGGCACACTTTAGAACATTAAGTTATAGCTAAGTTCTCAAGGGGCATAACTGGACTATTATTAAAGCCAGAGGTATGGTACTTCTTGTACATGTGCGTATGGTCGCTGGCACCTATGGCCATGGTTAATGTTTTTGCACAAGTGTGCTGCAGACGGCAGAGCACTGTATAGACAACATCAAGCCTGACAATTACTAAACATGTTTTCTTCAAAAAGAAGTGAGCTAAAATTATATCGTTAAATAGCCCTGGAATGAAAACAATCATATTTCTTGAGGCTTCAGGGAAACCGTGCAAATAACGAATATTTTCGAAAGAGTGCTACAATTTTTTACAAATAGCAAACTGTGCAAATCCTTAAATGGTCATATTGTTATTAAGAGTAAAATCAAGTGTGCTGCGGAGCTAATGCCATCGCTCCTTTGTTGTTGTTCCTTCAGTCAATCAAGGAGCAAAACTAAAAAGTTACTTAAGTCACAGTTATGGACCTTGTTTCACATGGGAAATGTTCTCCAAGTTTCATTTGAAGATCTTGAATGTTTTTTTGAGTTACAGCCGAGTTTAAAGTTTGTGTATGACTCCTTCAACAAGTTATCATCATACTAAGGCAATCTTTTAATAAAAAATAGGCAAGATAAACCGGCAAGATAAAAAAAACCTTACTGGTTACATTACCCTTCTCATTTTCAATTCCTCAATGATTTCATAGGTGAGGGAAGAAAACCTCATCTTCTCGCCAGGCCCTATATATTCTGAAAGTGAAAATAAAGATATTGAAATGTTTCAAAAGATAATAAAAATCCTAAATAATCTATTTTTCACCTGATATAAGCAATTCTTTAACTTTAAGTTTGAAAAAGGTCCTTTTCCAGTTACATGCTCAATTGCATGGTTCAGTTGTTCAAGACAAATTTGTAATTTTTGATTTGCACTCATTTTAATTTTTCTGGTGAAAATTGAAATTGTCCTTAGCAAACAAAGTATGGTCGACCAAGGTTAATGTTTAAATCCATCAGGAAACCTGACACCAAACTCTTAAGTCTTTTTTTAGTCTTACCAATAAGAAAAGTTCTCCAACACTTTTTCAAGATATGTTCTCATTTGTTGAGGTATCAGATTTTTTTCCTGATTTTTTCAAACAATAAGTGTTAAAATTTGAAAGTCTGTATTGCCATTAAAATAATATTGTTATATGATTCTCAACACGTAATCCAAGTGAAGACTTACCCTTTTTTGCCACAGCTTTGCTTGCTTCATCTGTACTATTTAGCTGTTTTGCCATTTTGTCTATAAAAAAGGTATTATCAATAAATATGTCACGAATAAATTACATAAAAGGAGCAAACATGAACCTATTTTAATAGCTGAAATATTACTGAATGATTTTGTCCTTCAGCCAATTCAAAATTTCCTTTGTTTTTATTTAACTGAACCATAAATTGTTGGTTAATTTGCAGCTATTTTAATACTAGCATCATTTGCACATATTCAACATGTAATACATTTTAATGAGTCAAAGACTACGGTTCAATAAAATGATAGTTTTTGTCCGAAATGTATGCCATCTCCGAAACCTATGATAATCATCTTTTATTTGTCATAAATATGTGGTAAAACAGTAGAAAGCACTGCATGTTACCAAGGCTATTGTGTATTTTTCAAAGGTTACTGAATTTGGAAAACATTTATATAAAAAAAAATTGCCATTCAATTGTTTATTTCGGTAAAACTTCTCTATTATCACGCATTATTTTCGTCTGCACAAAGTCAAGGGTAGCAGTCAACAATAACACTACAGTAAGTATAACAACCCGCAGCGGCTACTTCCCCTTTCAGTATTTTACGAAAACCCTTAGATGATATTATCACGGACGTTCATCGGAGAACTTAAACTGAATATTTTTGGAGCATCTATTTTCAAGATAACACGAGAAATAAGAACAAACAGATTTTATGCTTGGTGAGTTTGTATGTAATCCGCTTCAACTCGAAATACCTCATGCCTTTCACCAGGGTTTTTGAACTATTTTACACCGTTTATGACAAAACTACAAACATTGCTTATAGTTTATAGTTACATGATTTAACTAAGTTCCATTAGGATTGGATTGTAAAGATGTTTAAAAAAAATGTGACGCTGTAACCTATGTTTTGATCTGATGTGACGTATAAACGTATGATAATGACGATTAAACTTTTATACAGCTCATGACAAGCAACAGGCAATGATAATTTTATTTCCTAGCATTGATCTCTTAAAATATTTCCTTTTTCCTTAAACATTTGCCTTTCCAACAATATATGTTTACAGTACAACTTGTGCAGTGCTTTGTCATAAGCATTTGCTAGCCTGCATTATAAGATGTTTTGGACTCAAATATATTTCCTTTTTCCTTTGCATTTGCCTTACCAACAATTTGTGTTTACAGTACAACCTGAGCACTGCTTTGTCATAAGCATTTGCTAGCCTGCATTATAAGATGTTTAAGGTGCAAAAATGGTTTTGATCTCGAAATTTTGACCTTTAAAACAATAAGGACCACCTTTTAATAAAGTAGTTCTTACCTGACAAAGTCACGGTTACATCTATTATCTTTGAAGGTTTTGTGTTAATACAAATCTCCAAGCTACATCGGCCGATTCTAACCTTTGGCATCCTGACACTGAAAACAATCGGTGTCATCTCCTACTAGTCAAGGTCAACCTACAAATAAAGGTCAAACCTTCAAGGGTAATAATGTCCGCCAAAAATGACATTGACCTACTGACTCAAAAAACAATGAGATCAACTACTACATATGGGGGAGCAAACTACCTCTAAAGTTATTATCGTAGATCAAACTGATTGTGCAATACTTTCATACCGCTGTTGACTGACCTTTGATCCCCAAAACAACGTATTATTTATTTGTCAAGTGCAACCTCCGACTAAAGCTTCATGAACCTCAGTGAAACCTTTCTTGAATTATGTTGCGAGTAATATATATGCAAAAAGCTACAGAAACATGCTCAAACAAAAAATTCAAACATAGACCCGGTTTAGTGGCAAAGGGCAAACGCCAAAGACATAGAACACAAATTCACAAACAAGAAACATAAAACAGTACAAAACTCTACAAACAGCACAGTGCACAAATACTATATATATATATATATAATTGGTATGTTTATCAAGAATTGTTAGGTACCGCCTTGGAACGGTCAGTAAAATGTAAATTTAATGGGGGTTTAAACCAGTTTATGTGCACAAACCTCAGTCTTATCCCAACAATTCTTAATAAAGATAAAACGCAAAAGGTAAATCTTATCAAAGTATGCATTAACTTGAGGAAACTTATCAATAAAACAAATAATAATAAAAAAGAAAAGGTAAACCCCAAGTACTTCAATGATCAGAGATCCCAACTCTATCTGCAGACAGAGGGAAACAATTCAGAGCACCTAATGCAAATACTTTTCAAAGATACGATGCAGTCATCGTTAGAAACCAAAAACATCACACACCTTATAAAATAAAAGGTTTAAAACTGTGTGATCATAGAGTTTCATAATAAAAAGCATCATTGTACTAAAACTGGGAACAAATAAAGAAAAACATTATTAAAAATAAAAGCGACTTGTATATGCTATTCTCTCCTTCCAAATGATTTGAAAACGTAAAATATTTGAAGAAAATTAATTCACAGCCAAAACACTCGGAGTCAGTCAACACGTGTCCCCCCAAAACGGTTTTAAAGATAACATGAATTAGCAAATTCTTCATAAAAATCAAAGCAATGAAAGTTTAGTTATGAAAGGATGCTATGTTCAACCCAATATTTTGTTTCAGGTTTCAAAACTTCTACCAACCGACGTACATTGACAAAGCTATAAACCCCATTTTTCAAAAGAGGCAAAAACACAATCCGTTTTATTGCTTAGTACCTAAAAAAACAAGTCGCATAACAAACAATGCATGGAATTATCGGCTATACGATTGGTTTGCTCACTTAACTGTCCAATCGGATTTCAGGCGGGATTTTTTTGGTGGTGACCTTAATCAATTCACATTGGCGCTCGTCACCATCCATAGTCAAGGTCAAAACTGAAGATATCCGTAAAATCATATGGTTAACATGTGTTCTCAAGCCTAAGTAATGACCACCAATGAAGTCCCTCCCACTGCCGCCGCTTATGACTAGACTTAGGTTGGTACAATACACAGATTAGTTCCTTTGACAAACCGTCCAACTTGGGTCAACAAGGCTAAGGGTTCTCACAGCTGATGGTCCTGAAAAATAGCTAAGGGTCTGTTGAGTACGAGGGATTCATACTTTAAACCCATTTTAAAGGTTTTCCAACTCATTATATTCATTTAAGGCACTTCATACTGTGTGGATGCATATGTTCGAGCAAAGAACAATCCGTGTAACGCCGTTACTAACGGTACAATAGTCTGAAGTTAAAATTTCTCAGCCTGATTTCAGGATTAATCAACTATATAAACCCTGTATAGTGTATCACATTTTATGTAGGCATTCAATTATCTTACAGGAATCAAGAGAACGCAACCAACAAACATGTTTTAATACCTTTAATTTGGGAAAATTCAGAAACACTTTGACAAGTTGATCTTAACCAATACAGAATGTGAGTAAAACTTTAGATATACCAAAACCTTGTGCAGCTAACAACCCACTGTAAGACAGTACACTTCGTGAACACTTATGAAAATAGGAGTTGGTTGTTAGGTGTGGGTTGCTCCTTTTTATATAAATCAGGTTCTAATGAGTTTCAACAAGGTTCTTGAAACATTTGACCTAATGACCTACTTCGTGACACCGTCATTATCAAAGTGCAAACATTGCTTGGATTTTATAGTGTATGGAACCAAGTTCCATAACGATTGGATAGGAAATGTTCGGGAATTTGACCTAGAAAGTGAGTAGAAAGTTTTGAGCTAATGCGACCCACAACCTTGATTAAATTGTATAGATTCATAACAGTTTTATTTACTTTGGAAGACAATGCGGCCATCTGCTTCGTGACCTTTGCTCTTTTGAAAAGCTCTGACCAACTACCTTCAAAGGTTCTTACAGCAGATCTTTTTGTCAATCCTGTAAAATAACCAAAGGTCTTTTGAGTTGAAGGATTCATACCCAAAGCAGGGTGAAAGGGCTTAGACCCCTGTGTTCACAGTCATTTATATTCATTTGTGGGTACTTCATACTGTGTTTGATGATGTTCAAAACAACTACAATATTCTTTAGTTAAAAAATTGTATTCCTGATTTCAGGATTAATCCTGAACTTCATAATTCTTGTATCATATTATATGCAAGCATCAAACTATCTTACAGTACAGGAGACAAGAACAAAACAAATAAACATATTTCAATACCTTTTTTGTAACTTCAGCAACACTTCAAATTTGATCTTAACCAATACAGTATGTGAGCCAAAATGTATAGATGCACCAAAACCTTGTGCAGCAAATAACCACTGCGAGACAGTACACCTCGTTAACACTGATGGTGGAAACGAATGGCTTGTTGAGTTCGGGGTGCTGCTTTAAAATAGGATAGAAATCAGAACATCATGAGTTCAAACAAGGTTCTTGAAGCATTTGACATAATGACCTTCTTCTTGATTCTTGGCACCGTAATGATCAAACTACAAGCATTTCTTAGATTTTATCGACAGAATTTTACAAAGTTCCATTAGAATTAGATAAAATTGATGTCCAAGAATTTGACCTTGAAAACTGTGAGACGTTGTTTTATCTGATGTGACCGACAATCTTGATTAATTTTTATTTACCCAACAGTTTGATTTAGTTTGGTAGACAATGCGGTTATATTCTTCGTGACTTGTTCCTTTGATAAACTCTGCCCAACTGTGTTCAAGGGACCCAACATCTAATAATTATCAATCCTGTAAAATAGCCAGGATTTTATGTTGAATATAAGGGATTCCTACCGAAAGCAGGGTTAAGGGTCTTAAACCCCTTTTGAAATTATTCCAAGTCATTTATATTCAGTTGTGGTTACTTCAAAACTCTTTTAGATGACGGTCAAAACAAGAACATTCACAGAAGTCTGTAGTTAAACTCGAATTCCTCATTTAAGGATTAATCCTAAACTGTAGAACTCGTGTCTTTGTGTTATATTATATGCAAGCATTCCATAATTTTACAGGAGAAGAGAACGCAACCAACAAACATGTTTTAATACCTTTATTTGTAAAATTCAGAAACACTTCAAAGTTGATCTTAACCAATACAGTATGTGAGCCAAAATGTATAGATGCACCAAAACCCTTGTGCAGCAAACAACCACTGCAAGATAGAAAACCACGTGAACACCTGTGTAAAGGAGTTGGTTGTTTGGTTTGGAGTTGCCCACCTAGAATTGGACAAAAAACAGAACCCCATGAGTTTCAACAAACTTCTTGAAACATTTGACCTATTGTGAGTACAATATGATCCAACTACAAAAATTGCTTAGTTTTATAGTGTAATTGAACAAAGTTGTTGTTTGTGGAGTATTGTTCTGTTGTCCCATATTTCTGGTTTGTGTTGTTTGCCATTGGCGTTGACTCTGTGCCATAATACAGGGTAAATGTTTTGAACTTTCGGCTACTTTACTTGGTTCTGTAGTTATTCATATAAAAATATTGGATAGGAAATGTTCAAGAATGTTGACCAAGAAAGTGAGTAGAATCCCATGTGTCCTAGTATCTTGATTTAATTTTATAGAGACAATACAGTTATTTACTTTGGAAGACAATTCGTCCATCGTCTTCGTGACATTTGCTCCTTTGGGGAACTCTAACCAAATATCTTGAGAGGATCTTACAGCAGCTAATTGTCAATCCTTTAAAATTGCCAGAGGTCTGTTGATTATGAAGGAGTCATGCCCAAAGCAGTGTAAAAGGGCTTGGACCCCTTTCGAAAGTGTTCCCAGTCATTAATATGCATGTGTGGGTACCGTACTTCATACTGTTAATGATGATGTTCAAAACAACTACAATATTCTTTAGTTAAAAGAATTTTTCCTCGTTAAGGATCAATCCTGAATTTCGAACACGTGTCTTGTATTATATGTAGGCATTCAATGAAATTACAGGAGAAAATAACGCAACCAACAAACATGTTTTAATACCTTTATTTTTGTAAAATTCAGGAACACTTCAAATTTGATCTTAACCAGTACAGGATGTGAGCCAAAATGTATAGATAAACCAAAACCTTGTGCAGCAAACAACAACTGCAAGACAGTACACCTCGTGAACACCTGTGGTTTTTAAACCTTTCTCAGTATTGTGTAAGTTAATTCAACAATAACATATCAATCATTACAAAATGATTATCATTAAAAAAATCCTAAATTGCAACTTCTTCATTATATCCGTATTGGCTCGGAAATGGACAACATTTCATAACAGCCATTGAGCTACTAACAACAATTCCAAGTCGTTCTTCAGATGTTAACCATTTTCATAGAAAAATAAACATCAAACTAAACTTTGGCATTAACTCTTTACATTTTACTATAGAACCTTATACTTAAATAACTAATTTCAGTCATTTTACAGAAGTTAAAAAATGGCTGAAAGTTAATGCTTTAAAATTAAAGGTTATACATAAATGAAAATATTGCTATTATTAACAGAAAAATTTAAACAAGCAACAATGAACACATCGGCAAAGTATGAACACTTATGGGGAAAATTATGATTTTATGGCTAATGGAGTTTGTACAATGACGGAATCAAAATGAAAAACATAAAATTGCTATATATGTTGAGATTAATATTCGAATAAAAATCTACGATTAAAAATCATTTTCTTTGGCACTGAACCAAATTTAAAATTCTATTTTCATTTCTTCCAACTTAAATTGGTCCATTATTAACAAATTCTTATTTACAACTTTAAAAGCGACAGATAAGGTGACTCCAGGGGATTGCAGAAATTATGTTTTTTTTTTAGCTATGCAAGAAACAACAGTATGACAATAGAGAGGCTGCTAAGAATGATGTGTACGTGATCTTGTATGTGTAGCTAATGACATGTACATAATCTTGTTTGAGTAGCTAATGACCTGAACGTGATCTTAAGCTACACATTATGTGTACATGTTATGTCTTTTGTATAATAGCATAACTCTCTTCCCTGTGCTATCATAATGTTAAATCTTTACTAGTACAATGTACACATTGATCTGCTTAGCATGGACAGAGAGCAATCAAGGTAAATATTTAATGAAAGTGGTATCCAATGGATGAGGTTGTGCATAGACAGAAGCTCCACACAGTGTTTGGCAACATCCCTGTAATCAGTTTTGTGTTTCTTGTTTATCTTTTTCTTTTTATCAAACTTATACTTTAGTCACCAAGTTGCATATGAATTTATTAATATTGTTCACATGTTATCTTAAACACAATTCACAATTGCATACCATTAAAAATATAAATAATTGATTATTCTTAAATAAATATCAATAATTGCTATCTTTCTTAAAATAACAATGGTTTGAACACATTCTTGGAAAATGAACACATTTCATGACTATTTTAAAATCATAAATTCGAACACACTCAGTCTTTGACAGTTTTCTCCTGTTTAGAACACACGGTGGTATAAAAAAAATATTCATTTACTCGTGTAAATATTCAAAATATTCCATTTACATGTATATAACAAGTTACATAAATGAACAGTTTTTCACCAACATTTTATCAAAACGTGTATTCAATGATCTTTTACCATCAAATCAAACACATACAGACAAACACAATATATATCTATTAAAATAAAAAGAAATCAAAACAAAAAATCCAACAACAAATATTTTCAAATAAATATTAAAACTGCAAAAACTATTCCGAGGCAGAAAGAGCAAAAAGGAAAGTTCTAAATACTAACAAAGAACTTTGGAAAAATACTATCAGAACACTGAATTAAAAAAACAAAACAAAAAAACTAGTAAATCATTTCAAGGATTTTTTGGCAAAAATTATCATATACAAATGTTACACAAGATTGTTGACATATACCAGCTTTTTAACAAATTTTCAATGCTTTAACTTTTTTTCAATTAAAAACTCCCTATATTCTATTATACAGAATTAAGATTCAATTGCTTCATCAGAAATAAATAATACCCCCCCCATCAAATCCTTGCTTGAATGTTAAGTTTTTTGTTGTTTTTTCTTAAAGAAACAATCCTCACAGATTGTGTATACCCTTTCTGTCTCTTAAACTTTTTAATTTATTTCTAGGCAAACCTGGAGCTCAAAATTCCAGAGACACATTTGGTCCCTATCAGAAAGGCCCTGACCCTTTCTTAAATGGTGGAAACTACCACATTGGTTTTATATTATTCCTAGTACAATTTTGAGGTCTTACAGTATGAGCAAAATTCATGAAATTTTATATGAACTGTCAGCCATTTTGGCAAATTGTGATAAACTATGTAACAGTCGTCAAAAAAAACAAAATTAAAAGACTACCTTGATTGACCTTGACTGACGCATGTTTCGAGGGAGGATAGGAAGGTAAGGTTTTGTTTGATTTTACTCTCAACCCTTAGTTCCATAATGAAAAAAATAAATAAGACCACAAGATAGGCTAGAAATACTTTCTGGTCACAGGTATTTTTTGTAAGTCAGTCAGGTCAAGCCAAACAAACGATCTATTCATTGATGCCTTGAACATTCTGCCTGGTCAAAGAGGACAGAGTATTTAACATGTTTTAATGTTGTTTTTAACTCCATGCAGAAGTTGATTCTTTTTAAGCAGATTCTTACAAAGAAAGCATGAACTGACAAATCACATGTATACATAATGTTGTAAGTTGAAGAGAGACAATAAAAAGGCAACTTAATGTAAAACTTTGACAACAAGTGCAAATATATATCACACATAAGCTATACAGCAAAGACACAGTGTCAGCATCAGGTAAATTATTTCTCGTTTTCTCTTTTTTTTTATTTAGCCATTTGTAAAAATTATACTGAATTATAATGAAGGGTGATATCAAAATGAGATCCGAATCATGAAAATTTAAACTCCTGCAAGGGGTTGGGCCCCAAAAAATTGGTTAAACCCTATTTAAATGCTTTACAAAGCCATTTATATCCATTTCAAATAACTACTATCAATGCAAATTCGAGCAAAAAAAAAACAAAAACACAACTCCTTCAAAAATATGAAGTTAAAAGCTGTCATTTCCGATTTCAGAATTAATCCTCAAATTAATCATCCCGGTAATATTCTTAAAACATGCCTGATTAGTAGTACAGCCTCAATCAAAATGCTAATTTATTTGCTTTTTTTTTGTGCAAAACCAAATCTATTCATCTAATTTTCTGCTGAACGTGCCAATTCATAAAATAAATTTTGACAAAATAACAAAGCAAAACTTACTGAAATAAAATATATTTTCAGAGACACTTGGGCCATCTTTTCAAGACTATAGTCTTGAGATCACAGTTTTTAAACTAAATACTTAGCCAGTGTTTTAAACAAAATCCGGGCAAGGGTAAGATTTTCCTTTTACATCTTAATAAGCAGAAGAACAATGATCAGTGAAACATTGCTTTACAAAATTAATCTTGATACAACCAAAAATAAATCATTCGCAAATTTAACCATACAATACCATTATTGATAAGATGACGGCTCATGTCCTAAGAATTTTTTTATCAAAAGCAACATCAGACAGCAAAATTGGATCTATATTTACTTTTTATATCCTGATAAATGATAAAAATTTACTCCCTTTCTTAATGTGCTCATGTACCATATTAAAATTGATCAGTTCATCATACCGACAAATGTAAATTACAAAAATAAATTCAATTAAAATTATGTATCTTTTGTATATACAGAATAGCACTACGATACATACAATAATCACACGATTCATTTCAAACTTATTGGTTTCTCTCACCAATCAAATCATATCAAACAACCAACAGAAATTACATTAACAAATTAATTCAATCAATCAAATAAATATTCATTCAAAAGAAAATATACTAATAAAGAATTGATTGATTAATACAGAATTGGGAACAATGATTAAAAAACGAACAAAAGAACGTCAACAACATCTAGAAAGATAAATATTGCCTATATCTACCTGAAGCAAACAAAAAATAATTTAATCATTAAAAAAATCATTATCTTTTTGCCCAGAAATATACCCGATCATTTCAGCCCTGTGGTACACGGACCACGCTTCTGTGACTAGTCATTTTTCCTTGCTCAAATACTATTTACTTTCATGAAGAATTATACATGTATATCAGTACCTTTAGGGTTTTGCAACTCAGTTTAAAAACAAAACAGACAATCTGAAATAATCGATGAAGCCACGTGTATCCATTTCTGATTTTGTAATCATCCATGACAATGCTTCACATAAGTGGTCTAAAAGAATTTGAATATAAATATGTGTGCTTAACATTGAATGAACCTAATAAATGATTTAAATGCAGTATTTTGTTATTTGCAAGTTACGTTTGAGAGGTTTTGACTGAATATGAAATTATTTATACTGTTGGTCAACCATAATTCTCTAGTTTAAAAGAATACAACTATATATCAATTACTGATTCCCATGAAACAATCAATATGTGACCTTTAAAGCAAACGATCAATTTTCGACAACACTAGATCATTGTTTTATACATATTAATATCAGTGACCTACAAGTCTGGTAAAATGTAATAGGCACTGGTAAATAAATAAATCAGATTGACAAGAGACAACAAAAAAACGGCCAAATTATGATTTCACTTTCCCTAAAAATGGCAGTTATGTGTTGTCTGATATCTACCTACTTTTAACTTAATATTGCATGGTACATTTGTTTCTATGTTATGGTAGAATTCCGCATTTTTTTTGTTTTTAACTTGTTATTTGATGAATGTTTCAGAAATATTTTCGGGCTAAAAGAAGTACAAGCGATATGATCAAGATTCCCAGGTTTGTGGAGAATTTGTTTTTCTTTCAACTTGTTAATATGATGAAGTTTAAAAAAAATTTTTTTTGTCTTAATGAAGAAATGTATTTAGATGTTACATTGCAATGTTTAAATGCACAATTAATAGAACCGTGAAGTCAAACAGTTATCAAAATGAAGAGTTTTGGATGAACGAGCCTGAACCACTTCACTAATGCATATGATATTTGTTTACTAAGCATGATTAAATAGAGTTCAGAATTGAGCAAGCCCAGAAAGAAGTTAACCAGTTCAGGGCTTGCCAAATTGGTGGTAATTTTGACCACTGAAATAGGGCTTGAACATCAATTACTATAAACAGGATAATAACAAAGATATGATTTGCACAAGCAGCTTATTTTCTTTTAACATTTTGTAGTATTAGTAACTTTAAGTAGTCAAAATAACAAATCATCACTTCAATTTCAAACAAAACATCAACAAATACACAACATATTCTATTCTGTGAGTGAACTCACATAGTTATTTTTATCACACTTACACCATAAATAGGAGATATTATAGGGTTTATAATACACACCTTTATCAACATATGTAAAATTTGTTTCACAGACTAAACTGTTAAGGCACAAAATGTAAGGCATTTAATAATTCCCTATTTCAAGATATCTAAAAAGCACCCATCTTGCAATGGCAATGAATGAACACATTTGAAATGGCTGTAGCAAAATCAATGGGAGACAATTAAACAGAGCATTTCAAAATATATTTCATAGGCAAGAGTCATCTCCCTTCTAACAATTGGTCCCAGACATTGATTCCCGTATAACTGGTCTTCTGTACAAAAAAAACCTACAGCATCACTGAACGTGAAACACTAAATTACCCAGCAGGCCTCATTACATACAAAAGATGAAAAGGCGTTACAAATGTCAACTTCCGCATATAAGCAGAAAATGATATTTTTGAACACATACGATAACCATCAGTATCAAAGCATACTTTATAAATGCAATAAGCTTTGAATAAACAATATCTGCAATATTTTCGGAACACATTAAGGCACATAAGACACTTTTCCTATACATACGTCTATAATGTTTAAAAGAGCTAGTGTATATAATAAATAGCAGTCTGTATCACTTCAATCACCGTACAAAACACTGCAATTGGCAGGCACTAGATAAGAAGTCCACTTTCTACAATACCCAAGCCCTCCCCCTCCCACCCCTCACACTGTAATATCAATGTTCGGTAACTCTGACAAGTAGTTATCGAAAAGGTCACTGATTCCCTCTGTCTCCTCCAGACTAAACATGTAGTCGTCAAGAGCGCCTATCGGTGGTTCAAGCTGTACAAAATTATCATCGGAATGCTGGTCCTCGGTCTGCATAAGAAGAGATTGGCCGAGGTCCGGAGAGATATCTTGGTCCTCCAGCAGGGCGTTCTTTAATGATGGATGACCTGAATAAGAAAGAACCATTTAAAAGTAATGCTTTTTTAAGTATTTCACTGTGGCATACATCAGATATATATTCAGACCAATTCCAAATTATTATATTTTTAAAAATTATTATATTTTTAATTGTGCAGAATTCCCAATTTCAACAAGGAAATGCTGGAATTTTCATTACCAATTGAAATATGGGGAAAATCTTCCGCAAATCAAGGTGCAGAAACTCATTTTCTAAATGACCACCAGAAGCATTAACAATACTTAACAGAACAAGTTTTAGTGCAGGGGCCATGACTATGAACAGTCTCACTCTGTAGTCTGAGTTCAGACGTAAGTAGCAAACCGCAAATTAAGTAATATGAAATAAAAATCATTCTTTGTTATCTAGTATAAGTGCTTTCTGAGTCTAGAATTGGCCTTCAGCCTGTTCATTATCAAAGCCCCATGTTTGTTATTGGTGCTACCTTATCTTCTCAATATCAGTCGAGGACATAGGATAAAATCTATCCTCTATACCGTAACTCTACCGCACATGCCAGATTAGAGCCTTATAACAAAAGGGCAATGTGTACCTTTAAAACTATCACAGGAAGTAGAATCTTCGGAGAAGAAGGAGTCATCTCCGCTTGACGCGCTCGTGTTACTGCACGCACTGTCGGAGTGAGAGGTGGTGTTACTACTATCAGAATTTTGCCCAACTTCCTCTGGACACAGGTAAACCTCAATCGGGCCTTTCGAGCTCTGGAATAAAAAATTCAGTCTTTCATTTATACCATGCAGTTTAAAACGATGTAGTCTTTAGCCTCTTGCACGTTTTTTTTTCTCTCAGGATATTCTGTTAATGGTACCGGAGCCTTTCTGATTTGGGGAAAAATGTTTCATACTGACTGAAATTGTAATTTCCAAGTTAGTCTAGAAATGAAGAAGTATATTTAATGGTGTTTAATTGATATGTTTTATAAACTCCTGTTTGTTCTAGAAAACCTTACAACGTTATTAACATTTATATTTTTAATAATATTTGGCCTCATTCAAGAAAAATTCATTAAGTGCTTTACAATCCATAGATATTCATTACATCTAGCCCCTCACCTTCAGCCATATTTGAATGTTATCCCCGGGATCTGGTACCTCAAGCCGCGTCTCTGGTGGGGCCTTAATTGCTATCACCGTCTGCTCGTCGAGGGACTTTATACTCCGGATATCTTGGTACGTCACATACGCACATGTACAGAAGGGTTAAGGAGAAATTTTCTATCGAACAGTACTAGTCCATAATACTGACAAATGAGGATATAATATATAAACAGGAGCATCAGTGAGCAAGTGCCAATGCTCATTTGTCTTATCGGGAAATTTAAAGAACAGGCCGCAGTTTTTCGAAATACCTCAAGTCCCTTATAACAGGATAAAGATTAGATTTTTTTCTATTTTTTGTATGATTTGTATTATGTTCACATTTTTGGGAGTCTGGAATTATCTTTATTATAATCTTATTATAATCATGATATACTTATTTTTATTCAGTACTCAGAAATTTGGCTTATTGAAATAAGCTACTTAGAAAATAGAGTTAGAAAATAGATGACAGTACTAGTCAATAAAACCGATGTCTGATGGTGTGGTTTTTTTTACTTTAGACAAAGTTATTGCACAACAATGGCATTGAAAACATCAAGGCAATGACAATAGCATCAAAAAACAAAATATTTTTCACTCAAAACATATTTGCTTAAAATATAAATCTGAAGACAGTTGCCAAAATATGTTACCTACAACTTGAAATTTGAAATAAGTGTGCATCAAATACAGGGAAAGGATATCTGGAGTTGGAGATATTTTCTGTAGTTTCCTTCAGCAGTCGAGTGCAGGCAGCTATCTTCTCATCTAGCAGTTTTTCCTGCGCATCAAGATCTGCCAAGTCTATAAAGAAGAGATGTTTCAAATATTCAAGAGTGCAGTAATATTGATATTGTCACAAGGACTATTCCTAAATCTGATGTAAGTAACATTAAGAAACATTTTCACTAGTCCTCAAAGCTGGATTACAATCTTTGAAGTTTTTCATACATATTTTTCAGGGCCTAGATTGACCGGCCAGCTAAAGAGCTGAAGCCATTTTGCAATGGATTTAGTTGACTGTATTTACAGGAGTGAAGTAACCTGTCATTTTTTTGTTTTTGCCCCTGAAGCCATTAGATCCACGAATACACAACAAAAAATTATATATCTGAATATCACAGTATTTTCACACTACTACCACAAATGATTAAGCCCAGCCCGACCCAGAGACATATCCCAGCAGGTTGTATGTAAACAAGTAGAGCCAAATCAAATCAGCCAAGGCTTAAAAAGAAAATACATTTGGTTTGGGTTACCCGACCATACCTACGGAATAGGCGCCGACCCTACCATTTTTATAGTCAGTTTGAAAAAAATTGAAAAACTAAAAAAAAATAATTTTAAATTGCTTTTCACTTTGTAGTTAAAAACCTTAAATGCATGTACAGAAGATAACTTTAACACCATTATCCAATGATGAAAATGACATTCTTATATAAAGCCTAATAATAAAAAAAAAAAAGCCTACCTACCCTACCTATTTTTTAAAAGGATGTAACCCTAACCAAACAAATTTTTTTAGGCCCAATCTGGGCCATATAGCCCAACCACATGAACAGTTCTGTATACCAAATGACAGCACTTACCTGTGTGGAGATCTTCTGTAGCTAAACTCTGCTGTTCATTCAGTCTTGGGTTGGCCGCTATAGAGTTTGTACACCCTCTGGAAAAATACACAAGTATATTAAAATTCTAGGTGCATCCTTTGGAAAGTACACAATTTTAATTTTGTGTGAACCAACCATGAACAACTGGTTTTTCATCAACGTGGAAAGTTTCAGTTCAATATATTTGCCATCTTCATTTTTTTTAACAAGCGTCCGGCAATTTCTTGCTCACAGACAACAAGGTAATCACCATTCTTTTCCTATTAAATATAATCACATTAAATATCTTTTTTGGGAACAAAATCTTGCATCATATCAATCTATAGAAAGAAAATCGCATGGATTTAGACTTAGTATTTGACAAAACTTACCAGCCTAATACAAGAATTTAGGAAAGAAGTTTTCGACCTAAATTTGGGAAATTTTATTTAAACGATTCTTAAATTTGGCATGAAATGTTGAAGGTCATCCAGTCAAATAATATGACTTATGCGATGCTTAAAAAGATCAGACTTAACCATCACAGACTTACTTCCATTGGATATTGTTCTTGGATTTCTTCTGTATGAGGTTGATCCCCTCAAGAACGTTTGTGATATCGTAGATTCGCCTCTTTTGTACTGACAGGTACTCCGAAGCTCGATTCAAATCTAAAACCTGCAGTATAAGTTGCAATGTTATACCAGATGATTTATAAATTATAGAAACTTCTTCCTTGCAGGGTTCTGTGGTGTTGTTTTTTTACAAAAATATATGTAAAAATCATTCGATTTGGAATTGGAAATCAAAAGAATTTTAAATGCTTTTAATTTTTAAAAGCAATTCCCTATAAAAATTGATCAGTTAACAATTTGTTATAAGACGAAATTAAATTTAATCATAGGTTCTTGTACATTCACCCAACGGGGAACAGCACTGCACGGTCAATCAGAATTCTTACATCATAATCGATTTAACTTACTCCATCAGGGGCACTCTTGATCAGTCCGACAAACTTCTTCGTAAGCAGACCCAGGGACGTGTCGTATCGGGTCTTCTCCAGAGGTGAACGTACTGAAACATGGACAGGTGTGAACACAATCCTTATCAACACAACAAAGTCTGTGTTAGCAGGAGTAATATAGCCTGACATATAATCTGATTGCCCCGAAACAATCATTAAACTGCATGCGACAGAAATGTAGTATTGTGCCTCACAAGTCTGCAAAAATGCAGTTCATATTATTTGATAAATTTGTGTACTAAACAAAGGTATAAGAACAATCTTTATTGACAGAAAAATGTAATATTTTTCAAAGGAACGCCGTAGTGCCCTAAATTTGTTAGCTGTGTTTGCTTTTCCGTTTGAAAGGCCCCTGTATGAAAGGCCCTCGATAAGGGCTAGCATGCACGCAAGCCATGATACTCTTTGTTTATTATTTTCTTACCTTTTGGACTTTTTTCCGAATGTGTTCGTTGCCGCTTGTAGGACTTGGCAGGCGTCTTGAATCCCTCATTCTGAACATCTAGTTCTAACTTTCGCTTGGCCTGAAAGTACACAAGCAAAAACCCTGTAACATGTGGTCCTTTCGTTCAAAAACTGTATAACATGCGGTACAATGTTAAATTTTACCATTCAACTTCTAATAAAGCGAATGATTAAATGAAGTATGTATAAATTTATACTATATTTCAGCTTTTAAATGCTTATAAGTCCATATGATTAAAAGCCAATTAATATCATTTTTAATATATAATAGATTGACCAACTATTCAGTTTTATTTTTTTTAACGTACATAATTCTGTTGACAGAGAACTGTGAAGATGTTTGGTTTCCTTATCCCCTGACTCCAACACGCCATTTCATGCATCATCAGAGCAATATATATATCAAAACTGTTTTTAATGTATGTAGTTCAATTCTGTATGAAATACACTGAAATTTGAAGGAGTATGAACAACTAAAGTCTCAACTTTTTGTTTGTAAATATAGTAGTCCTAAGTTGGAATATTATCCAACCACTAAAAAAATAGCAACAACAATATAAACTTTTTAAACACCAACAAAATAATATAAGTCTAAAGACTTCTGATAAATAAATCTGCAGATATTATTTAACACTAAACAGTCTCCTTTTTAGCTTGTGTGCTAATAGCTTCACTTATTCCAGTTGTAAATACTGATTCCAAAACTTGTGAAGTACAACTTTTATCACTTCAGACAGAAGTCAAATATATTTAATCCAATTCCATACGGCACTTGTCTAGTCCATAAATCACAGGTCATCAATTCTGACACTAAACTGTCTATATCCTATCAAGCAATCTGACTAGTCCCTAACACAGGAAGCACATGGCTTCTTTTACAATACACAGACTGGTCCACTGACCCCTCTGACATGTACACAAGAAATAATCCACTGTGGGAAAATTAGCATATCAATCTTTCCAAGTTGACCCTACTGTGCAATCTCCAGGTAACAATGCAGAAAATAGAAAACATGTACATTTCCTATAAACAAATGACTCCAGGACCCTAAACACCAATTAAGGGGCCACTTGTCTCAATTAGCACTCTATAATGGCCCCTTTGAAGGAATAGAAAGTATGTAATCAAATTATGAAAATATTAGAAGTAGAAATCCAGGGGGTGGCTAGATCAAAGCCAAGGGCATTTGTAACACATTTCTTTTGTACTAATGGAGTATTGATTACTTGCTATTGAAAAAACCTGATTTGGTATCAGTAACTATTAATTATCAATTAGATGTGAAAAACAGTATTTTGTTACCTCAATGATTCTGATCAAAATCCTGATTAACCCTTTTTTATTGTTAGAAAACATGGAAATTGTTTCACAGGAAATGTCTGGCATGTCTTTGCAATGCTAATTTCAATCAGTGTGCAAGAATTAAGGTAAAATTACATTATATAATATTCTTAATAAAACATTATGTTTCATGTCCTTAATAACCGATGACAAAGTTGATAAGACTAAAATATTTTCAAGCAAAAGCTGTAAGATACAAAAAGAGTGTATTTAAGAACAATCAACATTTTATAGAGTAAATTCTTCCCCAAAAATGAAAACGACTACTGTTTTAAATAAATTAAATAAAAAATAGTCCATATACCTGTCTCGCAAAACTTTAAAGACTAAATTACAGCCTGTGGTCCCCAATCTGACATTTCATGTTATTCACAAACATTCTTAAAGGAAAACACCTTGATTTGACCCTTTTCAATACACAACACCACAAAGCCCTTAAATTAAGCCCATCAAAGGTCCCTAAACTACGCTCCAACGAGAATAGTTGTTCAGCAACACACCAAAACAAAAGTTCAATGCCCCATATTTGAGATATTTGCGGAACTTTTTTTTTACAACTTTGCAAAACAATATGAACATGAATGCCAGTACTGACGTATGTTTCCTTGCACATCCTTGAAGTCATATCTGTGGTTTATGTTTAAAATTAAGGCCATCACTTTTAAGCTTAAGAGTAAGAGTCCTTATAAAGAGCAGCATATGCGTCCTTCATAAAACATTTAATGCTAAAATTGTCAAAAAGTTCTTCTGATTTGATTAAAATTTGTATGATTTAAATAAATACATGTATTTGGCAGTTGAAATCTATTTTTTTTTATTTTTTATCACAATTTCTTACATTTTCTATCAATTTCATACCGCTTTTCACAGCCCCTAACCCCCTAGGCACCCTGTCCCTTTTATTGTCGCACCCTTTCCGTTTTAGAACCTCCCGAAAACCCAACTTCAACATGTGGCTCAGCAAAACAGTTGCTAAACTGGAATACAAGCTTTGATTGGGACTCATTCAAGTACATTTGAAAATGAATCTGCTGGCAACACTGCTTGGGTTTCATTCAGATGCAGCTCATTAATCAATTTACCATTTAAATTTAAACTAACCACAACATCAGCAGTAGTTTTTGTTTCATCTGAATACTGAATCTTCCTTTCTACATTTTTATTCAACCACAACATAATGATAATTGATTCAAAGATTATGCAATAAATTATCAACAGAATATTTCTGAAAAAAAAAATCAATATTCAACAATACCAGATCTATTTATCCCTAGCATTTCAACACATCAAAATGCTTCTAAAACAGGGATCATTCAAGCTCACAGTCAGACAAATCATCTTCATACACCTTATTAGGCTAGCCCCTAATATACCTCAATGATGCAATATTATACAAAATTTATGCAGCACAAGTGCCAGGAACATACTATCAATGTTTGAGATTAATCTACAATAATGGACCTCCTACTATGGTTATCTACAACCTACAGCCATATTATATAACCAAGCTGTCATAATATGTTTGCCTATCAAATTTCTCCAATGTTAAGTCCCATAGACAATCCCTTGTGCAATCGAACAGGCCCCTCAAAGTAAATATTTGTTGACATCATTTTGGAATCTCATCACTATGGAAATATCATAATTTCTCAACAGAAATTTCAATCTACAACAAATGAATTGAAAATAATGGTCCAATTGTTTGTTTCAGTTTGAGATTGCAATAATTTTCAGAATGGCCAAAAGCAGCTATTTACTTTTCGGGGTCACAGGATAATAAAATTATGACCATTACACTGAAATAATTTCCATATTATTATATATGCCTTAAGTTGATATAAAACGTCAGTACATGGCAATTTTTCAAGAAAAACAAGCCAAATTGTATGGGAAGGTAAGCCAGGTCAGTTCAGAAACATCTTTGTTGAAGTAAAGTCCCAGTTGTGCAGGCTGGAGGTTGATTCAGACGCGAGGGCTGTTTCAAACAGTAAAATAACATTTTGAATTTCACTATTCACATGTCATAAACTACCAGAAATCAAACAAAAGTAAAAAATTATCTATTTTTTTCATAACTTGGGGAACAACATACCTTAACCTTAAAGTTTTGACTAGCTAATTTGTATTCAAGGAGCTACCAATTATTCATTTCATAGGATCAGTTTTCCACAATGGTCATGCAATGGCCAGTTATTGTGTAGGAGCACTCTGAAAACCACAAATGTCATTGGGGTAAAATTAAACGCACATCAACCTGTGAAGGGCCGTGACCACAAGAATGCACATGCCATACCAGTACTCCCAAATAGTCCAATACACAAAGCCCCTGTCCTGGTGTAACATATGACCCCATGAACCCTTAATTTTCCCTGGGCCCAATGACCAGGCTGACCCCTAGCTGACCAAGCCATTGACCTCAACTTTACTACCTGAAGTCGGATGGACCCTTTATGTTGATTTCATTTCCTGTTATAAAGCATCAGCGTGACTTAACAAAATCAGAAGCATGGCTTTACAAAATCAGGAGCATGGCTTTACAAAATCAGGAGCATTGCTTTACAAAACCAAGACACTTTATGAATAATGCATTTCAATTTGATAACTATGTTTATTATGTTTTAATATTCTTTAAAACCCTCCTGCATGTGTTGACAATGAATGGTGTTGAAAATCCAAGTTTATGCCGTTGGTACAAATAATGCAAATTGAATTGAAAAAATATGGTTGTTAATGTTCTTGAAATGCTCAGTTTAAAACACCTGGTGCAAGAAAATAAGTAATTTAGTTCATTAATAAATGCTGGGGTCTTCTACAGGATGATATCTAATTATGAGATGATTATCACATTAGTGTCGTTGTCAAAACAAGCCAGCCTGCAGCAATCTTATGTAATAGGATGAAGGATGGGCAGGTAATACCAGTTGTAAACATTTGTTCTCAAGTAGTATGACCCCTGGCAACTGCAACCACTTGTTATCTTTAATATCTAGTTGTTACCTAAATATTTGAAGACACTGCTCAACATTATATATCAACAGAAAAGTTCATGGATTGGGGAAAAGTTCAAGGATTGGGGCCCATGCTTAAATCAGGGCAAATCTGAACTAGTTTAAATGCCATTTCGAACCTTTTCCGATAGCAGCCGTCTTTTTTTAACAGCAATATAATTTAATTTTATATCATAATGTCTAAGAGCAGTTCTGTGTATTGAGTCTTTAGAGGTGCAACAAAATTGGAACAAGTTTGCCATGGCCTTATGGATGGGCAGATAGGCACATGGGTCAAATTTTGAAAGGGCTGTTCTGTTTCAGCCAGGAGGAAATGTGAATCCAGGTACTGACTTGTAGCTAAACTAAGTTCATATACTAAATAGCCTATTCCTGCTTTGATTGTTGGCAGACTATACAGAGCATTGTAAATAGTAATGGGGAAGTAGCAATAATTTCTGAAAAACATGCTACTTTTGCTTTGTGAATTTGTACACATGTCACATGCATCAGTTATATTATACCTGGTACATGATAAAACTGAATCAGCAAGATACCGAAACACATCAGCTTCTTATTATCTAAATCATTGCAATAAAATGATTTATTCAGCATTCAACTGGCTGTCAAAATATACTTGAACATGCATTTAGAAACAAGCCAATGAAGAAAGTTTGCAAAATATACAGGTCAACTTAGGTCAAAATCCATCTATGCACTCAACCGTGCAAAATGACAACACACTTTGAACTTTTCTTCCTCATTTTTTTACCTGGCTACGACCTGATGGTGGGTTTTCTGCTAAAGGTCTGTAAGAATGTCCACTAGGGGTCGATCCTTGGGAGTTGGTAACATAATTCCACTGTCCATTTTCCTCTTTAATATGGGCTAAAGTTTGAGTTGACCGATATGTGGGTGAACTGAAAATGCTTGTCAAGTTCATAATTTGTGCAGATTCCAAGGTGTCATCTTGTTCCTGCTTAATGACAGGATAGGAGTAACGTCTATTTGTTATAAAACCACCTCCAGACATTGTCTATGACGATCCAATCTATTTTTCCCAGATTTTTTTCTTCTTTTTCAGTAGCCACGTAACATCAATGGACAAAGGAAGTGCAAAATCCGGCTAGCTGTCAACGCGAAAGAAGTTAAATATATCGTTATCAACGAAACATGCAAACTAAATAATGTAACAATCACATAGATTAATCCCTCCTCTTTCAATACATATCACATATGACATGATTAACGTAACTTGCAACACCAGATTAGAACGATTTTCGCTGAGGTATCCATTTTTCTTCTCTAGTAATCTTCATTCAATCACATAGACGATTGCAAAACAAAGCCAAGCGCGCGAAATCGTATTTCCCGCGACGAAACGTCAACCTGGAATGCCCTGAGCCTGAAATATGTAAAACCAATGGAGATATTTTGTATGCATCCATGATAAAAGTATTTTTTATTTGTTAATTCATACAAAAAATAACAATCTTAAATGTTTGCATCAAGGTTTTATTCAAAATGTTTCTCTAGTATGATTCGTTTGCGATATTTTCTTTTGACAGTTGCTGTTTGATTTTACTTATGCATTTCGGGGCTCATTTCATTCATACAGAATGTAAACAAACGCCGTAAATTTATCAAAATTTTCGAATTTTTGCATTGCGATCGTTAAGATTATGACAAAAACTTATTTTACATTGATGGCATTATATATGCACCCGTTTTATGTTACATAGAGCTGATTATGTACGAAGCGAACCTTTTTTGCCATTAAAAAGCCGTACTGAAAGCGCCAAATGCACGTGTGAAATTTGTGAAAATGAAAATGCATTTTTATACATAATTATATATACTGTATATGATAAGACAAAGATCCATTTGAGAGGTTTTTATTATATTAATAAAACAATGTATTATCCTGATCTGTCATTAGATTTAGATCTAATATACACTAGTTCTTGTTTTTACCACAAAGTTTCCCAAGAACTGTCCAAAATGTCACTCCGAAAACGATTACCATGTATTTATTTATTTTCATCGTTATAACTGATAAGATAATTGTATCAACATGCGCATATTTATCAATATTCACATATTTATTTGGTAACAACCTGTGAATATGTGTACTATATAGGCCCAAGTTGTGAATGCGATGTGTGTGTGTGTGCGCGCGCGCGTGCGTACATGAGCGTGTGTGTGTGTTCCAGGTGAGTTTTATGGATGGTATTATCTGGTATGCTACAAGAGGTATTTTAAAAGAGTAGATTTGTCCAACGTTAATTACCCGCGGTTTCGACGTCAGTGTGTTTTAATGCTAAATGCGACACAGAACGCCCGGAAGGAGCGCACTTCATTGACCACTAGTCATAATAATATGAAATGAGTTAACAACTAAACATGATCATAATTTATTCGAATTCAGATTATCCTCTGCTGCAGTGTCTGCTACCGGTATGCAGGATGTCAACCGAAGAAAACCAAACGGTAGGGTAGTCTCTAGATCTTAAATATTTGAGAAACTCTCATTTTTTAGCTTTTACACTAAATCTATAATTATATCTTTCCGAAACAAAATCAGATTTTAATCCTCAATAGTTATCATCCAAATCTTGTGTTTCAATGTTCGTGCCCTCGTCTCAGAAAGCATTAACTATAATTAGGAAGCGGAACGCCAGGTGCTGAGGCACGCGACCATATTTGCCAGCAACAATTGTCATGGCAACAGCGTCTGTATTGACCCGCGGAGGCGTCCCTTGTGGTCCCCCGGCCCCGAGATTCCTTCACAGCCCTTTGATGTGCCGGCTGATTATTATTCGAAACTACCAACAGATGTGATTAATTATTTAGATTAGGTTCAACCACCGCCTGGAACAAGCGTCGCTTTATGACAATTTATTATGTTAAAAATTAGTCGAAGGCTGAACTTTGTTAAACACTCATTGAACACCACTACATCAGTAAAATTATTTGAATAATCGATTATTCAGCTTTTCTTTGAAGGAATTATTTTGTATTGCTGGTTTTACATTATACTGGAACGCTCTTCCATGGGAATTACAGCACATGTGACTCGGGACAAAACAATGGCATTAGGATGCATTAATACATTTGATAGTCAAAACTCTTTTTTCAGAAATGCTTCAAGTTCGAAAACAATTATAAGCTCAGGCGGGTAACCTGTACCTAAAAAAGAAACCCACACGTCGGTGGAAAGTGAAGCATTTCTTTTATTCAACTATTTTATTTATTCAATTTATTTACTGAGGTGCAATATCATCATTACAGGTGTATTTATATAAAAAAAAACACCATAAAAAGATTGGTCAACTAAAATGTCGTTGCATGCATAAACTTATGTCCCACAGGGTGGAAGGGGGTGGGGGCGGGTTGGCAGGGCATATAGACCGTTGTAGGTGATATCCGGCCAGCGGGATTTCGACAGGCCTGGTGAGACAGGGACGCGGCCCCGGGCCCGGGGAAGTTAACTTTCTTTAAATTAAAAATTAAAAAAAAATGTTGATACCCGGAACGTCTTCTTATGGATTCTGAGAGATTTCCCTGCTCCAGGAGCTGGATTTATATAACATATGAATTTTGTCTAGATCTCCTGGCTGTGCCGGCCTTATGTGCATAACTATCTTATCAAACTTATAAAACCATCTTTGTAAACAAATCTGCACTTGCCTTTCTTTGAAATTACCAGATATGGAAATCTGTTTATAGCATGCAATGCAATAAAAGACTTAAACCTTCAAGACTGACTTCATTGTTCTTGCCCCGTGAGAAATATCCGTTATTTTGAATATTTTTCGCGTACGCTAAATTTTATTTGTCCATTCAACACTACATTCAATGGTAGTTTATTTGTGTTTATTAGAGGTTATCATGGTAACAGATTTTGTTATAATAACTTGTGGATATCAGGTATTTTATCGATCTTCTCCCATTGTTCAGTTTCCCGCCAAAACTTTGTGACTAACATACTAATACAATGACCTCGAATACGTTTTTTGCAATATTTAACGGCTAGGACTTGGATATATAATATACATAGGGCTATTTTTAGAAAATAAAACTTAAAAATGAAAAGAAGTCACACACTCTTATTCGTATCTGTAGCGTACATATATAACATTGTTTGTAAAGTAACTCGCTCTTGGTTTGTAAAATGCACTGTTTTAATTACGAAATAAAGTGTAGCAAATCATAAGGAGAGTTAAAAAAAAATACCAAAAGGTGAAACACTTCAGCAAATGTTGATATACGCTCATTTTTTTTTCTGCAATTTCGATATCATAGAGTAAATTAATGATAAATTATGTATTTTCAGATGCATTAAAAACGGGAAAACTTTTTTGGTCCAAAAACATGAGCGAGTCGCTTTAATGAAAATAATAGGGGGGGGGGGGGGGGGGGGGGGGGTAAAAAAACGGTATTGCTAACCCAAATAGTCAATTTCAAACCATTTTTAATTTTATTGAAACTTGCATTACAAATATCTAACAAAATTGTTTAAATTCACCGAGACACCATCACGTTGCAATTATTAAATTTCCAACTTGAAAGGACTTTAGGAAATTGATACTTTTAGTAATTGTAATTCTTCTTGGAACGAGAAACATGATGAGGAAGAAACCTAGTTTGAAATTAAAGTTCATCCTCATGCTAAATGGGACGAGTTCATTCTCTTAGTGCAAGACATATATATACATAACTTGTCTCAAATTAAAACCTTAATGTTAGGACCCCGATATTACAATTGCTTTAGTTGTTGTTGCTGCTGCTACTGCTGCTGTTGCTACTGCTACTATCTCCACCGCGCTATTTACCCGTCTGACTGCGAATGCTGACAGTTCGCTGTAATCGTCCGTTCGTCGTAGTGATTACGGTTGTATTGACGGCGACGACGGCTACAACAGCGATGATGATGATAATCTTCTAAATGTAATTCATCTGTTGGCGTCTCAAGACAGATGCTTGCTTTAATACACATCGGAATTCAGAAATCAATAACAAGACTATTGAAACATGGAAAGCAAATTAATGGTTTTCGAGGTAAAAATAGGCAGATGTTTTCCCGTTCTGGGATAGAAACACGAGCCTGTGGTCTCAAAGACCGCACATTAGCCAGGCATTAAGCAGAGGCGGGTCCAGGGTGTGGCGTTAGATAATTTATGATTAAAACTGTGAATGGTGGGGTGGATGTTGGTTCTTCCCTTGATTTTTTGTGTGGTTATTTTCAGTTTATTAAATCGTGCTTTTTGTTGTATTAATTCTCGGGAACCGGCCCCCGCCCCCGCAAGTCCTCTTGTGATAGTATATTATTTTTGCCACCCCCACCTCTGAATTTCCTATCGCTTGTACACACTACGTTGTGCTATAAATCATAAATTAATTCACAAATAAAAAACATGAGCCTTCAGTCATAACCGATTTTAATAAATAAACACAACCATTCACATTTTTTTCAACGGATTAAATAAAAACTGCAAGGCATGTGACCGACAGGATGTTTTTCAAGGTCAATCCAAATTGTATTGGTATCTTTTCATTTGATATGGGTAGAAAGCCTTAACCACAAATATTCCGATTTCATTGATAACAATTTTTGCTGACTTTTCAACATTTTATTTAAGTTGTTGTCACTTAGCGTCACGGAAATATTACAGACATGCGCAGTGACTGTAATGCTTGTTCAAGTTTAAACTTGAATATGATCCACTTCATTAAATTGTTTTATCTTACATTAAAAAAATCTAAGGGAGTGCGAGTTAACTTTTTATGATTTTTCTTCCTTTTTGATTTCATGAATGGACTGGTACATGTTTACGCGCATTGTTTAACATTAATGCGCCTATTAATACTTTGTCACTACGGGGAGTGGATGGGGAGTTAGTGGATGTTGGAGGGGAATAGAGTGAGTGAATACTCGAGATATGCAGGAGCTTTTTATACACAAACGGATTCATTGCCATCCTCCTGAACAAACGCATTCCCTCACACGCTCATTCACGCCGCCCTACCTCACTCACTCACTCACTCACTCACTCACTCACTCACTCACTCACTCACTCACTCACTCACTCACTCACTCACTCACTCACTCACTCACTCACTCACTCACTCACTCACTCACTCACTCACTCACTCACTCACTCACTCACTCACTCACTCACTCACTCACTCACGCTCGCTCACTCACTCACTCACTCACTCACTCACTCACTCACTCACTCACTCACTCACTCACTCACTCACTCACTCACTCACTCACTCACTCAATCACTCACTCACTCAATCACTCACTCACTCACTCACTCACTCACTCACTCACTCACTCACTCACTCACTCACTCACTCACTCACTCACTCACTCACTCACTCACTCACTCACTCACTCACTCACTCACTCACTCACTCACTACCTACCTACCTCTCTTACAAGCTCGCTCGCTCGCTTACGACCTACCTTCCTTTCTACACGCTCACTTACGAAACCCTCAGTCAAAGAAGCACTGATTGCCTCCCTCGCTCACTTTCTCATTGCCCTCTTCACGAAGTCCCTCATTGTCACTCTCACACACTCACTCATTTTCTCCCACGCACACTCACGCATTGCCTCCCTCATATATTCACTCATTGTACCCAGCATACTCACTCATTTGTTATCCCTAACACGCACTCATTAACTCCCTCCCTCTCTTCTTCACATACTCACTCAATGTCTTCCTCCCTCACACTCAGTAATTGTTCCCTTCCTCACACTCACTCAATGTCTTCCTCCCTCATACTCAGTCGTTGTCGCCTTCCTCACACTCACACATTGTCTACCTTCCTCCCTCACACTCACTCAATGCCTCCCACGCCGCTCCCACTCACTCATTACCTTCCTCCCTCACACCCACTCAATGCCTCCCTCCCACTCACACTCACTCAATGCCTCCCCCCACACTCACCCATTGCCTCCCTCCCTCAATGCCTCCCTCCCCCTCACATATTTCCCTAACCCGCTCTCATTATCTCACTCCCTCTCTTTTTCGCACACTAACACCCTCCCTCACACTAAGTCATTGTCCCATATCTCACATTCGCTCATTGTCTCCCTCCCTCACTCCAACTCATTGCCTCCCTCACACTTAAAAAATGTCTCCCTTTCTCCCTCAAACTCACTCATTGTCTCCCTCAATCACTCCGACTTATTGCATCCCTCCCTCCCACACACTCACATATTGCCTTCCTCTCTCCTTTACACGCTCTCATTATCTCCCTCCCTCTGTTCTTCACACACTCACTCATTGTCTCCCGCCCTCCTTGTCCGTTCCATCACCCCCTCACACTCACTCATTTCCTCCGTCCGTCCCTCCCTCACACTCACACACTGTCTTCCATGATCATTGTCTTTTTCATACTCACACATGGCCCCCCTTAGTCATTGCCGCCCGCTCCCTCACACTCACTCATTGTCTCCCTCACTCTTGTAAACACGTTGCCTCCTTCAAACAGTCACTCAGTTATTATCCACCTTTCTCCCCCTACCTTACTCACTCTTATGCTAGCGTCACAGTTGCTAAATTCCGCCGGCCGATTTTAGACATCGGCAGAGTCGTGATGTTGGCTGCCGCCGGTCGATATTTTACACATCGCTGAGAGCAGTCACATATAACTGCCAAGAAAATGCCGCCTGTCGGCGGCAGTTGGTTTCAAAGGCTCGCGGGAAACGTGACACCCCAAAATATCCGGCAAGTGGCAGTTAGGTGGCAGGGCGGATATATAAATCATATATATAAGAACAAACTGCTGTCTTCGTTCATTTCTTCGAAGCCGCCATCTTAACTCCGCTATTCTTAAGTCTCTTAGTCGATCTGGTGCAATTAAGAACGCCATGGGAACTGTTATGTATGGTAATAGTCAATTCATTATAAACTAATGTCTGGTAGTCTGAAATCGGCAGATCGCAGTCCTGCCACCTACCGACATTGACTGCCGCCTCCCAGCCTCCGCGCTGCCACCGGCCGATATATTGAAATCGGGCGGTGGCATGTCGGTGGCAGAGCGGTGGCAGGCCGGGTGCTGGAGAGTGGCAGTTAGTTTCTAGCAGTCACCGGCCGATTTTTGTAGACTCTTGAGGTCTCGATCGCGGAGGAAAAATCCCCCCGCGCCCCGCCTGCCACTTGCCTGCCACCGCGCGAACAAAAAATGCGCCCGCCCTGCCACCTGCCGATTTGCAAAAATAGAAAAAATCGCCACGACGTCCCAGAAATTTAAGTTTTTCTTAAAATCTCAGCTGCTTGCTGGCAACGTCTAAAATGCCGACTGCCGCCGGCCGATCGTAACTGCCGTAGTCCTGCCACCGGCCGATATTTAGTGAAAACTGGCATTTACAACGTCGGCCTGCGGCATTTAGTGATTTGTGACGACAGCATTAACGTATCCAAATAGATCTAAGTAGACCTTCATGAAAAAGTATGAATACCATTCATAACCAGGTATTATTCAATAAAAAAAAGTCATATCAGCCAAGTCGTGCACGTTGCAATTTCAAATATCGCGCCAATTTGCTACTCGCCAAGGGAGACAATCAGCGCAAGTAGAAGGAGAAAGCGACCATAGCAACAATCACCGAGTGCGACGCTCGATCTAAAAATGGCCACCGCAGTGGATAGTAAGTTTCAGTTTGTCGATTTTCAATTAAATTTTGTGGATATTGAATGGATTAGAGTGATAATTTCTGTTTAAATCATTTCAGGTAAAAATGAAAGTCGGATAAATGCTTTATCGCGACCAAAACAAGTCCCGTCTGGGTTTTTAGAAGACCGGTAAGTGCTAATTTTGTAAAGTGAAAGTAGAATTTACATCATGAAACATGTGGGTGGGGTAACGAAATAGATTAATTAACTCGACACCGACTTAAGAAATGAGTATGAATGCTTAATAAGATAATTTATGTTTATTGAAGGAGATACAATTTTCAACATACAAAAATCTTAAGTCGTTAGACAGTTGAATATTTTTTTTCTATTTAAAATGTCCTAGCTTTGAAGTTTATAAAATTTGACTTTGATTCAAGTCATGTAATCATGTCGAATTCAAATGACATTTTCTCGATCACAGTTTATAAAGTCTTTTATTTACATATATGATATAAAACCTGAAATATAAACACATATATAATTCTGTTGTTATTGTTTTTTCCAGTTAAAATAGGGAACCCAAATAAACACAAAAATACAAGTCCCTCAGGCATCGGTCTTTTCAAAGTTTGGTTACCATGATAGATAATCAGTAAAATAATGAAAATTTCAGTAATTCAAGAGCAAGCCATACATATGTTTATATATAAGGAAATATAAATTGTTAAATAAGTGGATGTGACTGTAGGTTTGTTTTTATCGCCTAGTGTTGTATATTTCCTTTTGAATTGGTAGTGGGTTTATATTATAAATGTAAGCATTATAAAAGAATAATGGAAGATATTAAGTATACTTTTTTTCTAAGAAATTAAATTTAAAGACTAATAGAATTAAGAGGATAATTGGTTAAATGTGTCTCTTTTTTAAATATTCAATAATCCAAGAGAAAGAGATTTAATCCTGCCAATATATCTTTCCACAAAGATTTAAATCCTATTTATGCGAATGTTTAATGATTATTTTCACAGATTAACAACTTTCCAGTTTTCGGTAATAAATGAAATTGAAATCAAACCTTTCCATTCAGCTATTGAGGGAGTCAATAAAAATCTCTTGAATACTCTTATAATGATTGAAAGCTAAATGATTTAATACTTTCACTGTTAAGTTTTAATGAATTGGCAGGTAAACAATACAAGATTAATGGAAATTGGATACTCTGTTGACTAAACATACCTATAAAATGCTATGGATAAATCATATTGTTCATTGTCAATATTCAATTGACAAAATTAAAGCTGTTTTGTAGCTATTGATAAAACTGTTACTAAGTTTAAAAAACTGAATTTGGTGTTCCCAAATAATCAATGAAGCTAATGTTTAATTGATTTAATCCAATATTAGTAGATCAATTGTTTTTCTAATTCTTTCCGTTCAAAACAATGGGTATATATACCTGTTGTAAATTTCAATTATAATATTATGCAATGTACTGTAGTTAATCAAACGTACAACTCAAAATAATTCTCTATCAAAAAATTGTTCACTAATTCATGGTATATAAAAAAAATATTTAATATTTATATCTTACAAGCCATTGAATAAAGAAGGCTTTTTTCTTCATATAAGTTTTTTTTTTGTACTAAAACATTTTCTTAACGTCTAGCCTTGATTATTATAAATTAGGTTATTAAATTTTGATGATCCTCTGATTATATCCTTAAGGTGTTATTTTAATTGTTTTATTAATATTCATTGAATGATATGCCAACACTATAATATACACTTAAATTAAGCATGAAATGATTTATTTTTTTAGCCGAGTAGGCAAAACTAATAGGGACAATATCTGTCTATAGGTTTGGACAATAGTGGGTATCTTTTTAAATCTTCTTCAATAAACTATTGAGTTCTCTTGAAGACATTGGAAATATTAGGCCAGGCAAAAACAAATAATTTATTGTTAACATTCATTGTACATGATTATAAATATTACAACAACGAAGTCAATTAGGATATGCAGAACGTCCAATAATCATGGTATGCTAAAATATTTCTCGAGTGATGGCCCTTGATCAACTAAAAACCTCTAGCAATAAGTTGAGCACATTCAGAAAACCTCGGCCATTTTCCATCGAAAACAGCCTCAGATGTATAAGGATGGTTGCAATGTCAGCAATGATAACATTTAACTACCCTGCCAGAAGATCACATAGTAATTTTAATTTTGCAGTTAAAGTTAATAAAATTACATTTTGGAATCTTAATTATTTATGCAATAACTACTGGCAATCAATTTAAATTTAAATATACTAAATACACGTTGAAACATTACAATGAATTGATACTATTATATCAATTTTAACTTCTACCCAATGATGTACTGGCATACATCCAAGGTTGTTTTGGATGGAAAATGGCCGAGGAGTTCAGAATGAAGTTGAGGAGTCACACATTTTTTAGTCAAACATGGGGCATAATTCAAGAGTTATTGGCCTTGCTATTCATGTATTTTTTGTCTCTGGCAACCTGTGTACCAAGTTTTTTTCTTAACATTTTGATTTTTTTTTAATTATGGCCAAGGACTAGTCATTTAATTATGCAGATGCTACAGCCAGAAACATTAAGCTATCACATTACCCACATTTGTTTTCCTTGAAATACAAACAAGCTAAAATAAATTGCTGCAAACTTTTGTGTCAAATCATAATAATGACAAAAAATAATTGATCTAATTATGAATATTATTCTTCTAGCCTAAGAATGACTGAATAAGATCAGATAGATGATTTAACAACTATTGTGGGTTACTAACAATAAAGTCGTCTGTGGGAATTGTAACGTCCATTGTTAATTATGCATGTATAGTTGTGTCGTAATATACGTAAAGTCTATAGGCATGTTATGCAGTTCAATTAAGCAGCTCGGACTTATTCTGTGAATCATTTATAACTTTCGGATTTTCAATAAAAAAATATTTCTTTGTTTTTATTTAGTTTTGGAGAAACTGTTTAGTGAAAGATTATAATATATTTTTCTTCGGATTTACTGCTTCACGATATAATTACACCTTGAAAAATATCAACATCGAAGAGACCAAGTTAAAAAAAAGACTGAAAATGGCGATATTTTTGTTGAAAGGAAATTATAGTTTTTGATTATTTTTGTTCCCTCGAAAATTTATTATTGAAACGTTATCATAAAAACAAGCAAATAAAGAAAACAAGTGAAAAACACTCAATAATATACATTGACAAACAAAAAATATAAAAAACCCTCATAAAAATGCGTTTACATGGTAGTCGTCAGTATGAGATTGAACGAATGGTGAAACATTACTGTGGATCCGGACTTACCCTCGATCAACTCGCTAAAAACCAGAACAGGTGCTTACTAATTTTTCAAAGATTTGGTGATGTTCATTTGTAAATTATTCTGGAGATTAAATAAGCAAGAGAGTGCACCAAGATTGATATGAGTCAAGTGTTTTCATTATCCAAATTTTATCATCATATACAAGTAGTACGTTTGTTTGGTGTACCATTATAAAAATATTTGATACGCCAAACATTTATTTAAAAAAATATTTTTTTGGTGAAAGCCAGGGCAGGCTTACTAACACTTTTGTTATACTGTAATCGATTATCTATTTGGAAGCAAATTACTCCCTTAACACGGGCTTAAGCTTTTAAAATTGAGTAATTGAAAGAACAAAAATCTTCCAAAATATTTCAGGTGAAGGATATCAAAATCAGTTGTCAATGTTCCAATAGTGGTCACATTTTTAATGAGTATAATTATAATCAATAATTTCAAATATAGATTAGTTAACTTGGCAAGTTGTAGACTGTTTGCAAATTATTTAATTTTAAACACAAAAGTTGGATTGAATAGTGAAAAAAATCTTAGTGTTCGAGCGACATTTCTGAGAATTCCAAAGGCATACTTCTTCATGGAAGCTCTGAGAATTTAAAAAAAGATTATAAATACTTTCAATAAAAATCATTGGCACAACCATATTTTTTGTACTTTGTATATTTCAGGCGGTCAGTGTACTGGGTAGACTACGTTCCTCCAGGGCCCGGGCCAGATAATGTCACACGCATCAGTATGTATCCTCCATGTGCTTTATTCCATGTGTTGTCAGTCACTATTACCTCGTCTGTGTTTCGAAGAAGTTGAGGTATTATCATAGCCTTGGTGTTGTAATCATTGTAGACTGCGCTGTACTAAAACTCATACTTTAAAATTTGGCACTTTCAGACATAATTCTTACATGGTAGTAATTTTTAATGTAGATAAATACCTTGAACAAATTGCATATATATATTTTTTTTATTTTTAACAGTTTTATAAAAATTGCATTTCCCATATTTCCAAAGTAACCAACTCTCTAGTCAAGACTTATTTGTACAAAATTTATTTCGCTTCCGTCAAGTTTTGGGGCTTGAAATAGAGCAGTAAAAAATGATGGTCATGTTAACGCATATCTTTCGACATTTCAAGGATATCGTAATGTTATTTTTAGCATTACTTCATGAAATGTCGATGACTTGAAATATGATTTAATAAACAAGAAAAGCAGTTGTACATCTGAAGGCCCCAAATCGTGTGTGGTGGTGTCTAGCACTTACTTAAAAAGCAGGAATCATAAGGTCAAGCCCATATTCTGTACTTGAGACTTGAATGTTTATCTTATCTGCTTCTCAAAGGGAAGAAATACCAGTTTTTTCATACTTGAGTTGTCTTGTACTTCAAATAACCATAGCTAAAAAAAACAGTGCAAGGTATTCAAGTAAAATTAGGACACTTGTAACCAGTGACTTTACTTATGATGCGATTTACCCTAGCTTGAAAAATGGTAGAGTTATGTCCCTTATCTCCTGAGAAAAAAACTGGATTAGCGCTGGCTTTTTCCTGGCTGTGGACTTGTGCTATGTGCAACATCTTTTATAGACATTTTATCTGTAACATGGCACGTTTAGTAAATTCTCTTGTTGTTTTTTCGTGACCAACTTCAGGCCAAATTTCCGCCCAATTCCCAATG
Organism: Mya arenaria; assembly: GCF_026914265.1. Classification (NCBI taxonomy): domain Eukaryota; kingdom Metazoa; phylum Mollusca; class Bivalvia; order Myida; family Myidae; genus Mya; species Mya arenaria. The sequence continues at coordinate 64,234,469 of NC_069131.1, read as the reverse complement.
CCAAAATGTACACATTTTCCCCCCAAATTTAAGAATGTAGTTACAAATTCCTTAAGACAATTTTTGTTTAATTATTACATGAAACAGCTTGACCCCAAACCACTTTTGGTGTATCCTTTGATCTTTTCTGCCTTTTTAAGCGTTCTAGTTAATTTTCAGGCAAAGTTGGAATTCCCAAGTTAAGTCAAAATGATGTTTTTTTTCTATCAAAAAAGGGTCTGGGCTCATTCCAAAAATGGTGGAGAGAAAACCCCTACTGCTTTTGTACAAATACTTAAAGAACTCTCAAAACACAGTACAAATGTGCTTTCTCTCAAACTTTCTGAGGTATATACTCAACTTACTCCTTTTAATTGAAGCCATTTTTTAGCTCTAAAAAATCAAAATTTCATATAATAATAATAATTCTCCTTTTAGGCCCCAGGAGGCTATTCATACAGACAGGGCCAATTTTAAAAACACACATAAGCAATTAATTTTGATTGATTTTAAAACGTGGTTTTGAATTTATCAATGTACCATAATGGCTGTGTTTGCCAACCGTAGGCGGCTGAATGTAAAAGCAAATAACTTGGGTTTTGTTTTCCATGACAGCTTTAGAATTAGCAATGATTGATATGAATATATCTTCTTTACAGTTAAAATAATTATTCTACAGTATAACAATATCTTTTATCATTGGAGACCAGTTTTTTATGCATTAAGTTGTACGGAAAGAGAAAAGAATTATTCATTACTGTTTTCAATTTGCAGCAATGTACATGAACTGTACAGTTTTTATATAATATTATGTACTGTCTCAAAGAGATGTGTCAGATATTGTGGAAGGGGGGGGGGGGGCATTACAAATTTTATGATAGATAGTATGCTGTTATTCTTCTCAGAATCTGATTAAAATTATTGCTTGCGTACTATAGATCGTCATAATTGACTAAGAATAAATTGTTTTAGTCTTTCCAAATTTTTCTCACTTTTTACTTTATCTAACATAATGTCTTAAAATACTTTGTACTTTTAAATAAGTAATAAATAACAGCCTTAAGAAAGACTTTATACGCGTTAAGGAAGTTAACATTTGGCTATTGTTAAGAACTATGCTTGAGCTAACAATGTTGTTAACGCTATCGTTGTTAAGGTAAAATATTTAATGGTGAGTTAATATATTTAAATAAAATAGGTAATTAAATGCTCTAAAGGTTGTCTCGACTCTTGTTAGCAACTTTGCAGATTACAAGTATATCCAGTAGTAAAAATTCAAAATTTAGCAACAATGACGTTAAAAACTTCATAAACCTTTACAAAGTACTGAACATTAATGTGTCTGTTTTTCCCACTCTTACAAAAATGTTTTCAATTTGTGGTAATATTTTCATTGCATATCATTTCTTATCATATCGTCCATATAGGTTGTTATATAGGTTGTTATATAGGTTGTTATTACAAATACTGCCAATAACTTCGGGATGGATTATTACAATCAAAAGATTTAAACCTGTATTTTAAATGCGTAACATACAAAATGGGCTTGTTCAAATAATCGTCGCGAGTTACTTAAGATTATCAGCTTAGTTTGGTTCAGTATAAACTGGTAATCAGATATCGTACATATGTTATTATTAAAAGCTATTAATATTTTTGTAATCCTGACCGACCGTAGATAAACCTTGTTTCAATATGAAAATACCAGATAGAAAAGAATAAGTTTGAATGAAATAAATTGTTCCGTAGACAAACAAATGTAAGCCCTTACACTGTTTTCATTAAATGTTGTGATATAATGGTTTGATTATCGAGCTCTTGATTTTTAAACAGCCAGATATCTCGTTACTTTTTAAGTCAGTTTAAGTTTGCATTAATCATGATTTAAGCCTGTAACAATAAGAATTGATCGAAACGATTGGGGAAAAAGCATTAACAGTTTTATCATAGAAATTAATATTTTCTTGAACAAGCCCTAATATTTTACATGTATGAGGATCAGCTGATTGTTTTGAACTTTGACAAATTTTTAAAATTAACAACATTAAAGATACAATCTTAACCCAAATAAGATTTACCATAATTAATACACCAAAATGATGAATAAATGTCAAAAACAATGGTTCTTATGAGGGATACTGCGTTTAATTTGAAAGAAAGTTGTAGAAAACACTGTATTTCTACCTAGTATGAGGCGATAGTAAATATTTTAGCATTCACCAGTCATTTAATATTTTTGTGTTTTCTGCTATTAAATACACGGTTTCAATCTTGTTATCAGTAATTAACATTTTCCATAAATTTATGCATTATTTAGTAAGTAGTTAAAGGTTCATCACTCAAAAATTATGTTTGTTATACATTTGTATGTATTGATTTTGAATCTGAGTGTCACTTTAAAAATCCTCACTGCACAGAAAGTGAAATAGATGTGATCTGCAGTATTTTTTTACAAGATTTGAGACAATTTTTTTAAGCTGTACTTGTTTTATGCAAATACATGCATCATGAAATATTTCACCTTCCAGAGTTAGCGACCTTGTTAAAGTTAACAAAATTCTGAACATCAGCTCTATGTTCATGTTATAATAAAAGTAATACCAAGAACCCCAATTGTATGAGCAAATAACAAAACCAAATTAAAGAATACTATACATGTACCAAATTTTAGTATAGATAAGAGGCTAGGACACATAATAGGATATAGGGAGAAAATTCTGGTAAAAACAGGGGAAAAAGGAAGCAATTGTTTTCAAGTCCATTATTGTGATCTATAGAATGCAGGCAATAATTTAAAGTGTTTAAATCGTTATTTTTGGAGAAAAAGTACATACTATCTACATTTAAATTTCAAAATGTTCACATTATTATAAAATTATAAAAGCATAACCCACAAGCCCAATTATAATAATTATACATAGCATTTGTCACAAGTCGTCATAATTTACCACTTTTTTATTCAAAGGGTTCAGTAAAGATGTTAGTAGGCAAGTTTTTTGAGACTTTTTTTTTATAAACTTTCCATTTTAAACTTATCAAATATTCCTCTGTGTATTTTCAGTTGTGATTCTTTCAAATTCATATTAAATAACTACATATTCCAATTTACAACTTTTTTAATCATCAACTTATATTTTCAGTTGCCACGCCCCGGGTTCAAGCTCTAGCACAGCACCGAGCCCCACATGCAAGTTGGAAGGGCGACAGGTATGGTATTTGACCTATAAACCCATAACATATCAGTCTTATGATATGTCCCCCCCTCTGACCAAGAGGTATTTGGTTCATGTCCAAACTAGGGCTTGACACAGAGGGATCGTTCTCTTGACCCGACACGACCTTGCTAAATGTCTTGACCTTAGATAAAAAATATGTTTCTTGGTTGTTGTTAACTATTTATGTTGCCTACAATTAAAAATATAAACATTATTATTATTCAATATACTATTTACCGGTTATATATAATGTTCATTATATTGAAGGATATCCTGATGTCGCAATGACTTCGACATAGCACATTTTGACTGTATCTTGACTTCAGTCCTTATCGTAAATAGCTACATTAGCTCTGTGTTCTGGCTAGCTTTTTCAACAAATCAGTTTGCCAGTCCTATGTTGAAATACTTAAAACAATAGCTAACTCAATGTGGTAATTCAATTATTTCCAATTAGTAATTAATTTTGAATGATTTCTATTGATAGCTTTTCCTTCAGTTGGTAAGTCTATAAACCAAACCACAGACCCTACCACTGGTAGTTGATCATCCCAACCTAGACGTTTGTGTAGGAAGATTTCAAAGAATTGATAATCAAATTATAGTTATTTATAAGTTACTGTTATACTTAATTAATAGTGGGCTATTGTTAATTTTTACCCCACCTGACCACAAAGTGCTCAAGGTGAGCTATTGTGATCAGTCTATGTCCGGCGTCTGTCATTGTCCGTTGTTCAGCGTCAACAATTGCATATATATATCATCTTCTCCTAAACCGATTTAACAATTTCATTGAAACTTTATAGAAATGATCCTTGGTTGGTGCTATTTCAAAACTGTTCAAAGAAATAAATTCCATACTGAACTCTGGTTGCCATGGCAACCTAAAGGAAAAACTACAAAACTTTTCTTGACAAAAACCATGAGGCCTAGAGCTGAGATATTTGGTGTGTAACATTGTCTAGTAGTTGTCTACCAAAATTATTCAAATTATGCCTCTGGGGTCAAAATTGGCTCCACCCTGTGGGTTACAAGTTCACTATAAATACATTTTGTTAAAATCTGATAGTTATGTAAAGTTTACTCTTGAAGCAAGGGCAGCAAATCTTGCTATATGGTCTCCCTTTCTGTTGGAGATAGCATTGTCTTTTTTTTTGTTGTCTATTTTTAGTAACAAGGGAATATATTTTATATTTTATTAATTTTTCAAAGTAGTCACTTCTTTGGTAATTATTGTTCATTTTATAGGTTTATAGGTTAAAGTAATTATTATATCTCTTTATTTTCTAGAAGAATTTCATTTTTTCTCAATGATGAATTAAATAATCAGACTTTCCTATTGAACTACATGTAAACCATTGTAAGGTACAATCTTATCTTTTACGTGGTTAGTGAATACACCTTATATATACAAGCATTACTGTCATGTGTTAAGAAGGAAAGCTGAGTTGTGTTGGATGAAAGAAGTGTCATTGTTATTTTAAGCTATTATTTGTATAGTTCCATCAAATCCTCAAAGATTAAGGCAGTATATTCATTTTATTGGATGGCGCACTGTCTGTTGTTCATGTGTCTGTATCTAACACAGTTGCTTGTGAACATTAACTTATTTTTCTGTGGTCAAAACTGCTATGCCATTAGAATTCCTGTGGACTAATATAGGGTATTCTTGAAAATCTTCTTGTCTGAAACCGCTAGGCCTAGACCTTTAATTATTTGTTACAAGCATCATATAGTGGTCCTCTACCAAAATAATGCCCCTTGGGTCAAAGTCAGTCCCAACCTTTTTGACCTACCGTACTGTCTTATTTTTTAAACAACAGCGAAGAAATTTTGACCATGTTCACAATTCTGTAAACAAATAACAAAGTTGTGCTAGGATGAGCTTGACTGTGACCTGTTGACCTACTTTCTTAATTTTGAAGCTACAGCAATGAAATTTGGTCCATGTGTAGAGTTTTGAAAACAAATATCAATGCTGTGCTTGGATGACCTTGACTGTTACTTTTTGACCTTTCTTATTTTTGAAGTCTCTGTTATGAAATTTTGAGCATGGGTACAGTTTGAAAACATCAATATTGACATTGTCAGGTGACCTTTTGACCTACTTTCTTCTATTTGAAGCAACAGTTTTGAGATTTGGACCATATGTACAGCTTTGAGAACAAATATCGAGCTATATTGATTACAAAGGTTGAACACTTTTACTCAGGTGAGCAATTTAGGGCCATCATGGCACTCGGTGGGTATGGGCGAGTTGTACGTGTATCAAACTCTGGATCAGAGGGTCCTTAGCTTGGTCCCCTACTGCGGAGGTTAGTCGATGGTAGTACTGGTTATTACCCAGGAAGGGTAAATGGTTATTTATTTTACGTACATAGCAGATTTTTAAACCAGTGATCTTTGATTCATGTAGTTATACCCCCATAAAACAAAGTTTGGGAGGGTATATAGGACCCTGAAAGAGTCAAAGCATTTAAATATATGTTTGTATGCATGTTTAGCACCATTTTGAAAGGTCAATTTTTACTTTGGTTACAAACTTCCAGTTTTTGATGGAGTTTATGGTCCTTTTTCAACTTAGAATTTGCAAAAAAGGAAAAAGTTAACCATTCCTGTGTCCTGGCGGCGTATGGCAGAATTCATCACACCCGTGGCAGATCAGATTGTCTTTTCTGTCAGTCTGTAGTTTGTGTTCCAGTAAATGTAGATTCTTCATCCTTTTACATTTTTTTAAGCCTTCATTTAAAGCTCTTTTGTTTTGAAAGAAAAAAAAGTTAAGATATTGTCAAAGCCTTGGTGCAATCATTGTTGTTGTCGTCAACAGTGTCCTTAAATCTTTTAGGGGGCCATAACTTGAAAACTATTAGCTTGAACATACTAACATGAAACTTGGAACACAGCCATGTTTAATCATGTAAGAACATGAAGAGCAAGACCCATAACCTTGGCTAAAATGTTTGTACAGTTATGCCCCTTTATAAATAGAGTAAAAGTGACGACATTCATTTGTCTTACTCCAAAGGGTACTGCAGTCAGATAAGGATTACTAAAGGTGTTTGCGTCTTATGTTTGCGATTTGGTTTCCTGCTTGCAGTATATTTGCTGCGATGTAACTGGGATATAAAAGAAAAACAGTTAAAGACTATTAGTGTAAGCCGAATTCTGAGCTGTTGATCATAATCTCATACCATCATCATTATCATTGTCTCCCTTGTTTCTAGATCATCACCACAAAAAGTAGGAGAAGCAGCATTAAGCTACGACCCATCAGAACACATTTTAAAAATCAGTGAACCACCACCAATATCCCCGCTTTTCAATCTGCCACGCATCCAGCCAATTCGTGTTAATCCTCGAGCATTAAGTGTCACTCCTTCACCAAGCATCGAACAACTGGCTCAACCGAGATACACACAGAAGCAAGAAGAAGAACGCCTATCCCACTTCTTTGTCAATCTTCCCCAAATTTCAGGCGATTTAAGATTTGACAAACAACCAAGTAAACGTATTTTGGCACTCTCACAACCAAGACAAATGTCTACGGAGTACAAAGAGGAAGTCGAGAGGCTTAATCCTTTCAAAGTTCCGCCAGGAGCTTTAAAAGCTTTGCCAAGCCCCAGAGTAATCGAGATGTCTCGACCACTGAGTCGATATCGACTGAAACATGAAGAAGATCCATACACAGTTTCACCTTTGGCACTGAAAGTGAATTGTTCGCGACGGGTTCATGAGTTGTGTCAGCCAGTGGGAAGAAAGAAGAAAGAAAAACAGGTGGACAAGAAAAATAAAAAGAAAGCATTTAGAATATAAGGGCTGATATGGTGATCTATTTTTATCAGAATATTTTAAGCCTTCATTAACATCTTTTGTTTTGTAGTGGCCTGGGCCTGAGTTTTCAATATTGATCTTATCCTTAGACATGCCCGACTGATTCCATTCAGTCTATTGGTCAGCTAAATATTCAGCCAAATCAAAACAGTTTCTAATCTTAATTTTAAGTTCAATCTGAATTGCTAATTGAATACAGCCCCTGACCAACTTGCTGGTAATCCCAGACAAATGATTTTATGTATGTTGATAAAATTAATGCGAATCTTATGGACCCAGACATGATGGGAACCCTTGAAACCAGTCTATTTTTAAGGATAGCTTAATCAACAAATCAAGCCCATTTCACTCCCTTTTTCAAACATTTTATCAGTTTATCTGTAACAAGAATAATTGTCATAGATATTGTGGTTAAAGTAATAATTATATTTAGATTTCTCCTATCCCAGTTTTGTGACACTCAATGTGAACAGCTTGCATTCTCATTTTATCCTCAATTTTTGTACTAGTTTTTGTGTATTCCGAGTAGCACTATTATCATGTTATGCATTCTGGCTGTTTCTTCCCATCGTTTTTGAGGAAAACTTATCCCATTTGCATTCCACCACAAAGAAATAGGATATAATAATAATTGGATGCTGCTGATATATTATATTTATATGCGAAAATTGCTTAAGTGTAATGGAGTTGCTTAAGTAAACCCGGGTATTTGATATGTATATAGCGACATTAATACTGCTCTCTATTGAGCTAACTTTTATAGTGACATGGTAGAGTGTCCATCTGCAGAGGGAGAGGTTGTGGGTTCCATTACTTAAAAGGTGCACATAGCAATTTGTGCAATCTGTAACTAATGGAGCCCAACTTCGGCCTGTGACTGTGTATCAGTACTCGATATCCTATCCGTGGTTTTGCCGAGAACTTTTTCTCCTTGTTCTCTATCCTGGAAATTCAGGGACAAATTCCAACTAGGCATGGAAGTATGTCACGTGACCGTTATCTTTACCCATATTGAGGTGTGTAAGCAATTAGAAGGCTCAGTTGGCAGAGCATGCACCCTGTCAGAGAAGGGTTCCAAGTTTGAGCCCCGGTCTGGCTGCACTTTTTACTCACCCACTGACAAATATATGTCCACTTCATTATAAAAGCTAGCTATAAAGCGAGACTGTATAAGTGCCACTCAATGCATATCAAATACCCAGTGACATTATTTTTTTGCTGATACATTTAAATAGTACTTTGATGAGCAATTGCAATTTCAGTTCAAACTTTTTAGCAAAGAAACATTATACAATAATTACTTTCTATATCATGTTATATTAGTGCAGTGATTAAGCGATTATGATCAAATTTTATAACAAAATCAGATTACATAAATTATACGATGGCAAAGGTTCCTTTGAACTTTACATCTTTGTTTCAGGTATAGTTACACTAAACACAAGTTTAGATTTCTTTCAGATTTAGATCAGCACATGAGGGGTGTTATTCATAAGACATCTTTAGTAATTCCCTCAATTTTGATATCTTCATATGAAAACAAGTATTCCGGTTGTTTTTAAACATAGAAGTGTATATGTTGATTTAAGACTTAAGACAATAAAAAATAAACTCAGAAATTATCAAGTAATTTAATGACTATTGATTTACTTAGTTTATGAAAATGACTTGTGTCAGGAAATGACTGAAGATGTTTTAATGAATACTGTCCTTGGAAGCACCTTAGCTATAGTTAAACACTGGACTGGATTAAAGTCACCAGTATATATGTTTTAGTTTAGTTAGATGTAGTAGCATTTGGCTGACTGTTCCGAACAGTGATAAAGTGAACAATGTGATATCGATATTGTCGTTATCTTTTAAACATGAAATAGTTGATGTGCTAATGTATTTGAACAAAACAAGTACAGCTGAAACAGCTGTCTCAAAGCCTGTTTCAAAGGCTGCAGATTACAAAGGTATCCATTTACATCCAGACCAATAAAGATTTGAAAGTTAACAACAATGATGTAAACAACGCTGTTAACTTAAACAAGGTTCTGAACAATCGGCCCATTGAGTCTTAGTTTAGTTTGGTTTCGGTTATTTGCACTTACACATGTAAATCATTTTTCAGACCAACTCCGATGTGGGCAGTGTCAGATGATGCGAAAAATGCGCCAACCACGGAAAGAATTCGAGCACTCAGTCGGCACAAAACCGTACACATGGATCACAAGCTGGAGCGGTCTCCATACATGATGGTTAACGACGGTGCGAAAAATGCGTCCCCAAGTCAGCGTATCGAGCAACTTGCAGTACCAAAATCACGGCGGGAAAGGTTTGGTATCTACGAGACAGAATGGGGTCAATTCAACCCAGTTTCTGAGGCTGCGATGAAGGCGACACATTCCGAACGTATCGAAACGCTCGCCCAGTCAAAGGACTACCATAAGGAATTTAAAGATGAGCGCCCAATACAGTGGACCGTTGGAAATTCCGCTCTTAACGCGATCGCCACACTGCGGTTACAGCAAATGGCACGTCCTCGCAGCAGGACAATGATAAAAGATGACTTTGACCCGTATAAAATTTCACCCTCGGCAAAACGTGCACGCTGCACTCCCCGAGTCGAAGAGCTTTGCGTTCCTATTCCAAGAAAAGTTAAATCCAAGAAGATCGTATAGTTTCCATGAATGTTATCTTAAAAATTTAGTATTTATTCGAAATAGTTAGCTCAAAAGGACTTTATAAATGTTTTTGAACGGTATACATTTGTCTAGGTACAAAATATCACATCAAAGCTAACCATTGTTTTTTTGTTTTCATGTGTAAGGACTGTTTATATTTTAGTTTTTGTTCAAGTTTTTGTTATGAGAGCCATTTAAAGGTTGCTGAAGTTGACATTATTATCAGTATTTCATTGAAAAAAGTTTCGCTTTGCATGGTTTATTTTCGTGGCATTCAAACATGTACATTTTCTGTTATCAATTTCATACCTCTAATCATTCATTGAATCCATCATTTAATCAAGCTGCCTTGTTAACGAATGGCTTTGATTTTGATTTTATTTTTATCGCAATTTTTATTTGGGTATATGGGACAACAGCACAGCACTGTTTTTAGCAAAACACAAACTATCTTGCATTTATAGCTTTCAGATTCTAAGGAATCGTAGCTAATAATAGTTTTCTTCTGATCTCAGTTAAAAAAATACTAGGTTAAAACCATACTGAATTATCTTTTGGAACACATTATTGGAAGATAATATGGTTTGGTTTTTATCTTTGAAAAATTGTAGAACTTTATTTATAGTGCAAAAACAAATTTTAGGTGCACAAAATCTGATTATTATACCCCCACAAAAACAAATTTGGGCGGGAGGGAATGTATATACATAGGAGTGAACTTGTTGGTTTTCCTGTTGGTTATGTTAAAGTACAACAAAAAAGGATGAACAGATTGATATAAAATCAGATTATTATACCGCCACAAAACAAAGTTTGGGAGGGGAGTAGGGGGGGAGAGAGGGACATACATATAAATAGGAGTTTGTCAGTTGGTCTCTTGGAATTGTTTGTATTTATCATGATAAGGTCAACAGATTTAAACAATTTTTGGTCAACTCATAAACCACCATGTTTAACTCCATAAAACATACAGGTCAATTTCGAATTAGGTTACAGATGACCAATTTTTTACGGAGTTATGAACCTTTTCCAAAGAAATGATTTACCATTCCTGTGTCCAGGCGGTCTGTGGGGGACTTCATCACTCCTGTGACAGCTCAAGTTTTAAGATTTGTTTAAACCTTTATCTGGTTTTTATTGAGAAACTGCACTGTCACTGAATTTGAATGTTTTGGGGCCTGAGTAGATATATCAAAATTTAGAGAAAAGGAATTTGCTTACCAAATTGATGTGGCACGAAGCTTATCAGTTTCCAATTCCTAATAATGTCAGTGATATTACTTTCGAAGAATTGAGGTTACTGTCAATGGTGTAAATAAATAGTTGGGGTTAAAATTTAGGTCAAGGACAACTATGTATGCAAATAGTGTGGGTATTATATGAAGTTATTTTCTGAATTGCAACCACAACAATGCTGTTTTTATCATAATATTTTCTACCCATTGTTATGCAGTTTGATATACTCTAAAAATTATACTTCTGTTTTTCTAGGTATTTATTACTTAATTTACTTTATTTAAGGGTTGTGGGTAGTGAATAGTTATTAAATTTGTAAGATATTTATAAGATTCTCAACCAATATTTAGTGGACATATTCGCTACACAATATCACATTTTGTCATAATCATTACATTAAGCTAAAGCATTTCATTTTGTTCAGCATTATCATTATCTTGTTGATGAAACAGTTTCATGTCTTTGTATATTTTATAGACGTTTTGCTGTGTGGCACTTTTCCAATTAGATGTTTTGTAAATTTTCCTTTTTTGATAGACAAAATAGGTATTTCTGATAAACTTTTTTTACTTTTTAATGCAATACAAACTAATTGGTGCTTATAATTAATCTTAAGTGGAAGACGGATTTTTTTATATAAGTAGAATAAGGAAATAAGTTCTTTAAAATAGTTATAGCTTTTCTATAGTTTTTAATAAATTGGAAATAGTTGTTATTAACAAGGAAGTAAAACTCCATCTTATTTGTTCTAAAATATTAGAATGCTGATTCAGCCAATTTTAGGGCTGTGGGCTAGACAGGGGTAATTCCATATAGAAATAGATGGAAATTTACATCTGTCAAGCCCTGTGGCCTGGGATTGTAGTTTCATTATTAAAGCCAATACCGTATTATTCCAAATAGATGTGCAGGGTGCATATCATCCTTGAGTCTTAAATTGTTGATGATGTTAGATAAACCCAGTAAATTTCAAATTTGAAAAAAATACTCAAAAACTGTGAATGTGTTGTACGCAATGTGATACATCAGTAAGAAAGATTTGATGCTTTGTACACAACTGTTAACGAAATCAATTTAATGCAAGTTTTTTACAAATTTATTTTTCTTCAATTTTATCATCTGGTGTCTAGTCCCTTTAATTGAAAAGTTATCTTCCCATGTTCATTTTTTTATGTAATTTTTCATCGAAATAACTGAAAATATAACAATATTTTTTTTTGTCAGTTTTGAATTGGCATAAGAATGGTATTAAGGTCACAGACCACCATGCCCCTCTATAAGGAAAAATATGGTATTTTTAGTAAGGTATTTAGTAAATTTAAAGAATTAAGAGGGAAGTTTATAAAACAGCTTTTGTTTGCTGTGGTTTATATATTCACGTGCAATACATGTAGTCATTCTTTGTTTATAGTTCATAGACACTTCATATACATTTTTAGTCATTTTAAAATATAATGGTTTTCAAGGTTAAGTGTAAAGAATTGTGATATGTATAAAGTTTGCAGTATTAAAACTTTTTAAGGTTGGCCTGGTAGGCTATACTTCCCCCCAAAAAATATGATCAGTATTCTTTGTATTACTATCAGTATTATATGTGTTATTAACTTAGCTTTGTAATAAACCCTTTGGTGCCAAAGTTGCAAAAAGGTCACAGCCCGGGACTGCAGCCGAACGCCATGAATGTAAAAAAAGGTCAAAAATATTTTGTGCTTTTTGCAAAAATGCGCTAGCCTGGGAGACCACCGGTCCCATTATTGCGAAATCAACTGATTTAGTATATACTCTTAATCATATAGTTGGCACTAAAAGGGTTAACTCACTTTTACTAAAGGAAAGGCATAATATCAAACAGTATTCTTGATTATAGTGTAGCCATTTAATGGCAAGGTAATATGATGTTGTTGTTTTTAAAATCAAAATAATTTTGTATGTGTATTAAAATAACCCCACCTGATAATTATAAATAAATATTGCTATAAGTTTTAATAGTATTACTGATCAAATGGCATTTATTGATTAATAACAGATCAGTTATTGGGTTTAATTCTTAAGGACAAATAAGTCATTGGTTGAATTCTTAACCAACCAAACTGGTTGAAATTTTAGTTGATTTGCTATGTTACTTATCACTATTTTTGTATATAGAGGCTTTTTCATTGTAAATATATCTTTACCAATCCAGTATTCGGTTGTACCAATATTTTGCTGTGATTTGGCGTGTTGATAAATATTTTACAAAATTTTATTCAAGATATAACAATTATAATTTTGTATTTGAAACTTCTTTATCCCCCTGTTTGATGCTCATTTTCAACAGGATTTTTTTATTTTGGATTTATAATCACATCATTTAGTTTGCTGCGTAGCATGTAGCTTAAAATTTAAATGATAAAATTATGATAAAATAAAGTTACAGAACTGTATTTTTTATTAAAAAAAACACATGTCAACACAATCAAAAAAGCCCTGTCAAATTAATGATTTTAGTTTGAAAATAATATGGCGACCAATGTTAAAAAAAGGAACGAGTCCTGATTAAAGCTGCACTCTCACAGATTGACTATTTTTACATTTTTGTTTTTATTTTTGTCCCAGAATCAGCTGATTTTGGTATTAATGCCTTCAATTCAATCATATAAGGTAACTCTTAATAGAGCAGATCTCAATCATTTGGGAAACTGCCCAAAATTTATTTTTTTCTTAAATCGTTATTAACACTTTTAGCCATAAAATATCAATTTTCGTATGTAAATATGAAAAACTGTGATCTGATCTTTTGTCAGCAGTTTTGTATCACAGGCTTCAAGGCATTTATATAAAAATTGGCTCATTCCAAAACAAAAAATATTAAAAAGATGTCATAATGGTAAATCTGTGAGAATGCAGCTTAAACAGATGATCAATGCAAACAATGCAAACATATTAAGATGAGAAAATATATCTGCTAGGCTAGTTCACGCTCATTTTTCTAAGCTTTTTAAGTCTTGCCTTCCATTATTGCATCATTTTTCTGCATATTTTAATGCTTAAGTCAAATATAGCCTTTCTGTTAAGGGCCATTTCCTGTGAATTACAATACAAAGGTAAACATTTCGGCTTAGACAGATTATCCAGAATTATGTCACCATGACAATAACCTGGAGGTCTTTTAAATGTCATGGATTGTCTTCCTGTTTGCCTTATTGATATGCATTTTTTTCGTGAAATTATTTTTGAACGAATCTTTTGTGTTAGAGTTTTTAAGACTTTTTGATATTGGGTGGCTTTTGTAATTATGTGTTTTTGATTGTTATTAAGAATATTGATATAGACCTATTAATGAGTTATGATTTTATACATATCTAATAAATTTGCCAACATAGGGGTGATTAACTTTTACACAGAATAGGACCATCATACAAATATCGTAAGATTTTAAGTTAAATATTGCATTCAATTCCCCAATTAACTTGATATGTCGTTTTGCAAATTCTCAAATTCTCCTATCTGTGTCTTACTAGATATTTGTTTCAACCCAATTTTTTGAAATTTGTTATGATACTATCTCCTTGACAAAGAGGGCCTCATTTTCGTTGTGTTTTTTTGTTTAAAAAATCTAAAATTATCTGTGTTAAAAATTAACTTAACCTTCATGAAATGTTTAAAACAGTTTCATATTTTATCTTATTGGTTTCGAAAAAATCTAATATCATGTGTGTGTTTAAAATTGTAACTTAATCTTCACGAAATGTTTCTTATGTGACAGTCAGCATTTCATATTTTATTATTGTATCTTGGGCTACAAGGAATACTAATAGTTTGTTTGGAAATTCTCTTCCCATACTTTAACATGTTGGTAGGTAGGTATCTTTTAGTAGGTAACCCTTTTATTCTGTAATTGAAAAAAAAGAAGAAAATTGCAATAGGCAAAAAAAAAATTGGGTTGCGGGTATTTTTTTTGCGAGTTGGTCAGGAAACACCAAACAAACATTTGAGTACTTGTGGCCATATTATAATTCATGATTGTATATCTTTATAAGCTCTCTGTGATGTATTTGTGAAAAAAATATTTTGTGGTTTGAAAAAAATAAACATTCTTTGTAAATTTGGTGTCCAGTTCCATAATTATATGAATTTGGTTTTCCAAAGAATTTGAATCAGTTTTCAATGAAACAATGTTATTCGAAGGACAATGTCATTAGCAGGACTTGCATGAAACTTGTTATTTCCACATATATTTAGGATTGATGTATTGGTGTATATTATTCCGTACATATATGTGTCCCTTCTTTGTAAATGTAAAGTCGGTCTGACACTGTATTTTAATAACAAGAGGGCCCTGAAGGGCCTGTATCGCTCACCTGATCCAATTCAAGTGTGAAATAAGTGTTTTCAGGGCGAGGGCAATTGTGACAGAGGGAGGGAATATAAGTGTTTTTCAGGGGGATGGAAAGTGCAAACATTACCTTACTGTAATAAGTACATTCTGACCAGGTTTCATAATTATAGATAAAGTAGAAAATATGGCCTCAACAGTGTTTTAACAAGGTTTTCTATGATTTGACTTCGTGACCTAGTTTTAGAACTCTGGTTACCCAGTTTCAAACTTGACATAGACTTCATAAACACAAACATTCTGACATAGTTTCATGGTGATCAAAGAGAGAATGTAACCTCTACAGTGTTTACGAAGTTTTTCTATGATTTGACCTAGTGGCCTGGTTTTTTATCTCTGATTACCCAGTTTCAAAATCTACCTAAAGATCATCAAGAATGACATTCTTCCATGAACATATGGTCATAAATGTGGCCTCTAGAGTGTTAACATGCTTTTCCTATTATTTGACCTGGTGACCTAGTTTTTGACTGCACATGACCTAGATTCAAACTTGGCCTAGAGCTAATCAATATAAACATTCTGACTAAGTTTTATTAACATACAGTCATAAATGTGACCTCTAGAGTGCTAACAAACTTTTCCTATGATTTGACCTGGAGACCTAGTTTTTGACCGCACATGACCCAGATTTACACTTGACTAAGAGTATTAATATAAACATTCTGACTAACTTTCATGAAGATACAGTCATACATGTGACCTCTAGAGTCTTAACAAGCTTTTCCTTCAATTTGACCTGGTGACCTAGTTTTTGACCGCACATGACCCAGATTCTAACTTGACCTAGAGATTATTAATATTAACATTCTGACCAAGTTTCCTGAAGATACAGTCATAAATGTGTCCTCCATAGTGTGAACAAGCTTTTCCTTTAATTTGACCTAGGGACCTAGTTTTTAACCCCAGATGAAACAATATCAAACTCGTCCAAGATTTTATTGAGGGTAACATTCTGACCAAGTTTCATTAAGATTGTGCCCAGATTGTGACCTCTAGAGTGTAAACAATTTTCACACAGGCAATTTTCATAGTTTGATGAAATTGATACATATTTGAAGAAAAAGACCACATGAAGGTCAATTACAATTAAAATTGTGCCGATTTCCTGGTTGAATTATAACATACACTACTATTCTCATTTCTTTGGATTTTGCAACTTTAGTTACCCAGAGGCACCTCCCCAAACCAATAAAGCAGGCAAGCATGTGTTTGTACGAGTTGTCTCACTTGATAAACGAAAACTAATAAAATCAAGGTTAATTTTGTATTCAGGATGTGGTTATCAGTGTTGCATTTATACCTTTTTTTCAATGAAATTAAATACCATTCCTAGAGTTTATCACACAAAAATTGAACTATTCTGATAATGCTTGTTTTTGGGAAAAACCAATTGCTATAATAAATATGCAAATTGGTCATAACATATGCGCAGTCAAGCTAATGCAACCATACCTCACCAGATAATATGCAGATTTTATGACATTTTCGTATTATTGAATCACCAATCACAAATTCTACAAGATTCTTTTGATTTTTTTAACATTCAATTAAAATATCACATTTTACAAGATAACATGAACAATTGCTCTGATAAAAATAAATGAAAGGAAACAATTGCCGGCTACTGCTTCCCTTGGGATACTGCTCTACAACCAATATGTGTAGATACATACACATATGTGTAAATACACATACACAAGTTCATGTATCTGGTGCTTTTGTAATCTCTCATATATCAGACAGTCACTGGGAATTTCAAGCAACACAAAGGGATACATAGCTGCTCATATCTCCACCTACAAGGTCAAGGTCATGAAACAATGACTTAAATGTGATAAAGACAAGAAACAATATTCAGAATTAAATAGTTTTATTTTTACTTTTAACAATCTACATAGATTCTGTATAGTTTCATGTATCTCCAAAACAATACAAACAATTGACATATCAATGTCACACTGAAGGTCACTACCAATTTTAATAGTTTAATGCAACATTAGAGGTCTCTACCAAGCTTGATAGATGAACAACGGAGAATGTATTATAATATGTAATTCAAAAGCACAAAATTAATTTTATTGAATGGACATTAACAAGAACTACTGTCGAGTTAAATGAGCAAGAATGATTATCAATGTAATAATAACACCGAAATTTGAAGAAAAAAAAAAGAACTGAGGTAAAGACAGTTTGGAGACCCATACTTTTTGAGACCAATACTTTTTTGCAATATTGTACCCACATGAAAGGTGTACAGGCAGTGAGTGGGCCGCTTATTTATAAAACATCTTTCGTTACTTCCTTACTTATGTCAGTTAATCCACTGGTCATATATATGTTATACTTTCTGAACAACCTGATTTCCATTAATTTGAAATTCAATTTTTAATGTTTAAAGAAAACTTTCGTAAACTTTGTTTAAGTTGACGATAAAAAAAGACTTAAGTTAGGAATTGACTTAAGATGTTTTATGAATACCCAAGCCCTGCTGCTTTCTGCCTGAAATTAGGGTTCAGTTAGGGTAAGGGTAAATACATAGAATATAAAGTCTTTCTAAAGCATTTGTCATTTCCTATTCAATAAATGAGTTGGAATGTTCAGAATATTACAAAAATAATTCCGTTTCAATTTCATCCCACTATATTATACAAAATATACAGAATAATGGCTGATTTCCACTATTATGTATTGGTAGGCTGTCGGAGTGAAAGTGAACAAATCTGAGGTAAATACACAACTCTTGTATCAAATTTTCTAGTTCCCTGGTATAAGAGTAGTGATTGTGCATTTTCGACCCGAAAATCAACCAACACTTAGCTGAAATCACCCAACTTACAATTATCCATGAATGGAAAAGAATACATCAATATCTCTAAGAATTACGATTATAAAACAAAAAACAAAACAATCTTCTTCTACGACAACAATTGGTTTATGTGTCATATACATAATGTGGTGAAGTGAATTACATACCGGTAATACGTGTTTTGGATTTCGCGATTTAACATAGCAAGGGTAGCCGCATGTGTAGAATTTTATCATGTTTTTTTACCAAGATAATTTATAGCTATATATGTACATTAACTAGTCTTTTGACTAGTTTTCTCCAGGCACATTGCAGCGAGATGTCACATAACATGCAATGTGCTTAAGAAAACTTGATATTCATATGTTATAACACACAAGGGGTTATAACGTCATTGTCTTATTTCAATTTAGTGCTCTGATCGGATTAGCCTACTTCTGGAATTTGCTTGTGCGATCTCCGGCATTCAAACAGCATGAAATCATGAAAAAATATGATCAATCTTATATACATGCAAATGCATCTCTAACCTACTCAAATAGATATTTAAACAATTCAACAGTCTGGTGAAGATGAAATTGTCTACATATGATGAAGATGACATTGTCTGACGAAGATTATATTGTGTTGCTCATAGAAGTTTTGCAAATATCTAAAAATCGAAGGATGAGCACAAGAGGAACCTTACTCATGCAATTTTTAATGGAGTTACACCAGTGTTGCACTGGGATCATTAAATATTTTTGCAAGCGTAGTTCAATCAAATACAACACAAAGAACAAAAATAAATAACGCTAATCATTGGCATTCCTGATACAAATAATGATAACTCTCACAAGTAATGTGAGATATTCCACTTCTTGAACAAAATAGAGATGGTAATATTTTTGTGAAATAGATTAGACTCGAAGCCAAAACCCAATAGTCACAGCCCCCAGAGCACTATCAATTGTAGGACATTTATATAAATAAAAATAAAACGTGAGTAAATAATTAGATTTTTTTTTTTTTTTTTAAGATTATTCTCCAAAAACCTTTTCCTGACAAAAAAACAATTGTTATGCCAATAAATAAATAAATTGTTTGACTGAATCATAAATATGCACACAATCAGTATGTTTTTTAGCTTCCAATGGTCATAATTTTATATTTTTATTTACATAGTTGAATCAAGGGTTATGTAGTTAACAAGTAAACATGGGTCAGATAAGACAAGTTATGTTTTAATCGTAACCTAAGACATCACACAGAACATGAAGTCAAGTTAATTAAATACCCAGGTTGTCTGAGTATAAATCAAGCTCTACATGGTAAAATAACTAATCTCAACACAAAGAGAATCATGTTAAAAAATATCAGTAACAAAATTTTTATATCAACTAGCAAAGAGAGTGGTAACGCCGTTAATTTTAAGATTGACAATGAACAATTAGGCTGGTATGAACGCAAATTCTTATCTAAATTGGTTTGGCATCAAATCTTGTAACAAGCTCTTTTATACAAAATCCAGAATTTAAGCAAATCCGGAAATTGTTTTACAAGTGCAGGTTTGCGGGATTTTTGACCAATGACATAGGATACAAATCTTGCCAATAATATGCAACGTTGGCATCAAAAATGAGTCCTGTTAAGGCAATCACAATAACAACAAAAACAGGTAGGAATACAGAACAAACTAATTAAAAGAGCTGTCACAGTCACTTGAAAAAGGGCCCCGACTTGGCCTTGTCAGACAGATAGCCATTATTGATTGTAAAACATCTATGACTTTGTCCTCCTAATGGCAGCTAATTAGTCATTTCACATAAGATGTCTGTGGGGTATTTATAGGTATGACCAGATCAAGTTTGAGGAATACAGGCTTAAGCATCCTCCAGTAAAAATCAGAAAAAAAATTGTGTCCAAGGTCACGAGAACCATAACCTTTGACCTTACTGACCTCAAAATAAATAGGTATCATCTGCTGGTCAGGACCAACCTCCCTGCCAAGTTTGAGGACCATAGGACCACATATACTGTAGCTATCAATTGGACAAGTTTTTTTCTTCAAGGCAACAATACTTTTGAGCTACTGACATCAAAATCAATAGAGGTCATCTGCTGGTCATAACCAACTACTCTACCAAGTTTAAGGACCTTAGGCTCAAGCTGTCTCTATTTTCAATCAAACAAGGTTTGGTTAGACCGATGGACATGTGCAAAGCAATTTGCAATTTACCCCTACCTCTTCCAAGAGGGGCATAACAATGTGTAACATTATATTAAAGAACCTTTTTGAAGACGTTTTGAAATAACTATTACTGCCTGCTCATGAAGACCAAAACTAGCAAAAAATGAAAACGCCTCTTTCCTACTCAGGACTCATTTTTGCCGATGACCCATTTATATCACTACAAGAACACTGGCCAAAAAGAGAAAGAAAACAGAGATCCAAACAACAGCACAACAACTTTGGTAAATACATGAACTCTGCATACTTTGATTAAATTTGTATATCATCAAAAATAAATGGTATGATAATATTTCTTGTGTCTTTTTTGTGTTCACAGCTGGTTGAGCTATTTTCTGACAATAAAGTAAATTACAATTACAATTCTAAAGAGCCGGATGACCTGCTGACTGCCTGATTGTTATGATATATTCCAATCACTTATCTTTTTTAAACTGAGGACTGTTTTATCAAAAGCATGGGAATTGATCCGTACATAGGAGAGATTTTTAACAGTGAAGTTCTTCTTTTAGGGATCTCTGCTAGCTTGGAACCATTCCTAGAAATCTTGATGAAACAAATCCCCATCAGCTCTTCTGCTAATTACACTTTTTATATTTAAGAAGTTTTAATCACGATAAGATTTTATGATTCAAATTCAATTTTTTTTTACATAACTATTTATAAGTCTGTGTTATATAGTAATCATAATTTCATATTTCTACACATGTATTATGCAAAAAAGAACCTTTAACCTATAATTTAAAACAAAAACATATTATTTTGTAGACATTACAATAATGAGCAAAATGCAATAAATAAAATTTCTGCTAAAATATATAAACTAAGAAACAATCTCAAAATATATTGCAGAGTAGAAGACTTAAACAAATATCCATATACAAAAACATGCCATCATTATTGACTTGCGTATAACAAAACTTCATAAGATTTAGAGACTCAGTTATATTGGGCTGCGTGTTCAGAAATTGGTTAAAGATAACAACATTGTTAACAGCTTCTTTGTTAACTTCTAAAGGGTGAAATATTTTTATTACGTGGTCATACATTTGATTTTAAATAAAATAGGTACAGCTGAAACAGTTGTCTTCAACCTCGATAGAAATATTGCAATGTTAACTTTCACAGTAGTATAGATTTTGAAAGTTAACAATGATGATGCGAACAACGTTGTTAACTAAAACAAAGTTCTGAACCAACAGCCCATTGTAGGTCATTGTTACAATTTAAATAGAACACTTTAATAGCAAATGCTTGCGAAATAATATAGAACAGACAAATGCAGCTATTATTACTAAAATAAGATATTTTAACTACATAGAAATACAGGGCTGACTGTTCAGAACCTTGCTAAAGTTAACATTCTAGTTAATGACAACATTGTTAACTATCAAATCTTTACTGCTATAGATATTTCATGGATACACATGTGATCTGACATGCGATTCTAACATGATTTAATACAACAACTGTTTTAACTGTGCTTACTTGATATATGAGCAAATCCTCAAATAGCGAACTTTATAAAAGTTAACAATGATGCCGTTAACAATGTTGCTAATTTTAACAAAATTCTGAACAATCGGCAATAATTTTGAAAAGACAATAGATGATAAATGGCCTCAAAAAGTGAAAGTTTTAACATAAAACAATAGAATAATTAAGTACAAATCAAAACTTCTAATTTATATACCGTACACGCTCTAATAGGCGTTTCCTACACTCCGTATTTTTTGCACTTCCTATGAAAATATGAAGCGAGAATTCTTTGATTTTTAAGCCTGCCCATAAGACAAGAAAAATGAGCTTTATGTACATGTATATCTACTTTAAGTTAAGAACAAGCCAATAATATGCATGAGTTAATGCTGCACTCTCATAAATTGACGGTTTTGACAACTATTTTTTTTTTGTCTTTGACTGAGCAAAATTTTGCGTTAATGTCTGGAAACCAGTGATATATAAAAATATATAAAAGGTCACAAAAAATTATTTTATTTATATTTAAGGTTGAAAATTGTTGTTTATGGCTATAACGTTAACATTTTAAGAAAAATGAACTTATCTGCATAAAACATCAATTTTCAAAGGTAAATAATTATGAAGAACTTGGCTCATTCAAAGACAAGAAATATTGTCAAAATGGTCATATCTGCGAGAGTGCAGCATGAAGAAATAATTATTTGAAGTCTAGTAATTCTATAACTATTCGGACAAACCCCTTTAGTCAGTGTTGATGTGCGTAGCATCTTACTGACTGACAGTTAAAACAATGCTGTTAGTATAGTACCAGATAACATCGTGATAAATGAACATTTTCATCACGTGCAGTGAGAAAGCAATTTCACTTTCTACCTTATGAAATGCATGATCTGATATTATATACAATTTACATTCTACATCAATGATGTGTGCCTATAATGTGAGATGTGATGACCTGACAGCTGGAGGGCTGAGGGTGATGGTTTGGGCATCCTATGCCACAGAAGCAAAGTTAATTTTTTAAAGCCTGTTTGAAGGCTCTCCTGGCTTCAATAAAAAAAAATCATTGGTCCATGGAGCCATCAGATTTGCACATTTTAAAGTTTTGATTGGTTGATATCATTTTTTTAAAATAAATATTGACCAATCAGAAGATCTTTTGACCAACTTTAACCAAATCAAAGACTTGACGAATGTCATACAGTTGGCTGCTGATATGCAGAATTATGCAAATCCATGGACAAATGACATTCCTATTATAATGAATATGTTTTACAGTATTGGAAAATCGATACTTTATATTCTATACACTGTGCTATAACAAGTAAACAAATAAGGCTATTTTCAAAGGATAAATTAGAATCTTTCAGAAATAGTAATTTGTTCATATTCTATTTCTTTAATAAAAATTTCGAAAAATGGTAAGGAAAAATCTTTATTATTTAAATTAATTGTTAAAAAGATTTTTTTTTTTATAATACTTAAACTTTATTAATATGTTCGCTGACCTCACAAAAGAAAATTAAAGTCACCAAAAACATGTTTATAAATACAAATTAAAATAATGCCATGCTCAGTGTATGACATTTTGAAAACTGTACATTAGAACACAATAACTCCCGAACGCCGATTACAATAAAATGAAATGGATATTCATACATTTATAAATAACAAGAAATAACAACATATCGTAAAAAAATACATATAACATGATAAATATATATTAATTTTTAACACTGTCAATAACAAATGACATACCATAACCCTTATTTCACCAGTCTTTAACAAAAACCATAGTGGATGTACCTTCAAGTACTCCAAAAAATTTGTGTGCATACTAAATATTGTGAACTGCTTGTTAATAAACATGAATTTTATAACGTCTACGCCAAACAGCATTCTCGTTTACCAGAGTGATGATGTTATGCCTATCATGGTTAGATTTATCATTTTATTAACAAAACATCCGTATGACATCATGGTTAATCCACTGAGTCAATAAAATTGCAACTCACAATTTGATTGGAAGAAGATTGTTCTCCCTTACCTCATTAATATTCATGAGAAAGAGATTTTGTCATTCCAATGGACTGTAAATAGAATAAAGTACCGAGGTGGCTAACTATGATCCGTATGATTTCGAAACCGTTTTGGTTATAATAAAAGAAATAATTTACCTTTAAGCATTTCATTTCAAGCAAAACTTAACACACAATCCCTTCATTAATTCTTGCATAATAGAGACACTTTTATAAATAAATATAATTCATCATAAATAAACAATTTTTTTACTGTATATCGCAGAAATAACTCAAAAAACGCTGTTATCAACAAAGGATCACTTTTTGGTAAAAACTTTCTGAACACTCCCCGTTTCAAGTTTTTAGTATAAAGCTGTTATAGTATTTATCACAACCAATCACAATTCACGAAAAAAATACTTAAGTCAAATCTCAGCCTCACCACATTTTACCACGCAAGAGCAAAGTATGATTAAAAATATATCTTTTTTTAAAAGTGCATTTTCTCATAAAATGTCTTGATGTTTTGTTTGGTCAATATTTCCAAAAAAATAATTCTAAAGCAAAAAGTGGAGTTGAGTAATTGGTCGAAACCAATGAGTTGGTACTGAATGGCAGTATTTGCAGTGGAATATTTTTTTTTGGCAATATAGACCAATGATTTAATCAACATATTCTATAAGAGAATGGGCTATTAAAAGGACATTCAATTTTTACGACTTTGATTATTTTTTCATTCTCTGCGGTGAAATGAGTGAAATGACATAAAAAAGAGTTAATCATCATTTCAATAATTACAATGTCTTCATTATAACTCTATAAGTCTATTTATCATTTAAAATGCTCACATATATATTCAACCAAAAATAAATGTCTCCATATTCTTCCAGAAATGCACTTGATATCCACAACCAATATTTAAGTTCTGAAACATACTGTTTGTGTCAATCCTTTTTGCCCAAAAGTTAATAACCACACACTCCCAAGTCAATAACATGTGTAAAACCTGAAAGAACATAGCTGGTTGCTACGTCTTCAAGGAGTTTTGTGAATACTGTTTGGAGACCCCGTTTAGTTTCCCGATATGTCCGTTGGATTTCTTGTTATTCACGAAAATGGTTTCTTCCTCGCTACTAAAGTCTGACTCTGACACCATAAGGCTGCTGTTTTGCTTTTTTCCTGGAATAAAGGGATGAGAGTTATTTTCAACGCCTTTTTTTAGCTTGTTCGTTTTTCAAAGAAAACGGCGAAACTATTGTGATAGCCTTTGACTTATTAGCATTATGCAAAAACTTTTAACTTGTCCATTACTCAAAAAAACATTAAAAATATTTATATGGTACACATATTGACAGCGACTTTGTGGACATGTAAATAGCAAGGCAGATAACACACAGTCCTGTCTTTATACACTGATGAACTACACTACTAAATCATTCAATCCCTAATTGATCAGAAATGAAAGTGTGACACTGATGATGCCTTAGACGATACTGCAGGACAAAAAAATCCCTGCGTGGTGTCCGCCATGCTTGGTAGGTGACACAAGAACATGAGTTTATCTTTTGTCAAATTGCAATTTAAAATTAAATGACAATGCAAAGTAATAACAAAGATATTTTCAAGAAACAATTAACAATCAGATATTAAATGTCTTTTTTTTTGAAAGACAAACACATCCAAACTGAACCTGTTTTGTTTTATAAACAAATGAAAACAACAAATACAATAACTGTGAAACTCATCTCTCACCTCCTATGGACTTCCTATATAAAACAGGGTTTAATAATTTAATGTGGAAAACTTGGGACTTTTTTATGAAAAATAAAACCCCATTTTACTGAAAGAATTATTTATCTATTACCAAAATAACCCACCAACAATGTTATGTTATCAATTAAATTAAAAAATTACATTTTTTCAAGGAACTATTTTTAATGTTTAATGCTGCCCGATCTACCGTCCAAGAATGACTACATAATAGTGAGATGTTTAGACTGGTGTAGATTGTTAAAGGTTCTCATTTTTCTGAAGGGTTTCATTCTAAGCCTTCACATATAAGTTTGTAGGTCGAAAGTCTGGACAAGTGGATTTTCTACAAGTAATCCAGTTTACTCGCAACACAAGCCCTAACCTTGTATAACATATGTTCAAATAAATTGTTGTTTCATGTTTTTTTTAATCATTTTATAATATTTTTACATTACCGAATTTTAGTGTAGATAATGCAGGGGAAAACGTGAGAAAACTCAGGTAAAAACTCTTCATACTATGTTAAGCAATCAGGGGAAAAATGAAACAAACATTTTCTTCCAAGTCCAGCAATACAATCTTTTGTGCAAAGGCAATAATTTAAATCATATTCTTAGAAGGACAACTGCTAACTATCTATTGTTATATTCAGAAATAGTGTACATAAATTATATTTGGGTTATCCGGTTACACGATGGTAAGCACATTCGTCAATCACCCAGGCCACCCGGATTTGATTCCTGGCCTGGTTGCATGTGAGTTAGGTTACTGGTTATGAATCTGAACAAGTGGGTTTTCTTCGTTTACTATGTTTTCCCCATATAACACAAGACCACTCCTACACAACATCGTGCTAAAGAGAGTAACTTAGTTTAAGTTATCATAACTTTCATCACGTTGGTTGGAAAGTATATAATGTTTATGGTAAATTATGAACCTGATTTCAGCTCCACAGTCTCCTCTTCATCCCCGTCCTGTAGTAGCGAGTAACGATGACGTTTTCTCGATGTTCGCAGACGGCAACTGCTACAACGACACCTGTAAAATATGGATAAAGTAAAAAGTAGATTGAACTCATTACTGTCCTGCAGTAACATAGATGTTTTCTCAATGTTCAATACATCGACACAAAGTTCATTACATCGACAGCTGTCAAATAAGCAAAGAATCAACAAGGGCAATAACTCCAGGGTGACTGGGATGACATGACTGGTTTTGACAAGATAATCTGCCAATGCACATATTGTCCAAGTTTCTGAGTGGACAACATGAACTTTGTGTAATTTAAGCAGTTTAAGGGCAATAACTCTGAAAAGACTGTGATGACCACAAACCAAACTCACATGCACCCAGGCCAGGAGTCGAAGCAAGAGCACTACCAGAGAACCAAATGTCAAAGTTTTGTGATGAAAGATCAATTGCTTCTTCAGTAACAACTCAGATAACATTAAGGTTGGGCAATTATAGCAATTCAAGAGCCATAACTCTGAAGTGACTAAGGCAACATGGTTGGTCATCAAATTTGGCCAAGATATTATGTCCATACAAATATGGTGCAAGTTTAGTGATGATCAGACTTAAGCTCATTGTGTTACAGAATGGCAAACTTAAAGTAAAGATTGCCTGCTTGCCACCCACAACTAACAGCAGTTGAATCCACAACGTGTTTTGTTACAAAAAATGAAATTTCAAACTAGAGTTGATTTATTCCGGCTGTTTCAATGTTGGCATTGACATTTATAGCTTACAATGGCTGCATCATGGCCGACCAAGTTAACACATTTAGAGTTTGATAATATATAACCCCATCTGCTTCTTAGAGTCTAAGAGATTTCAGCCACATATTAACAATCTAGCTAGTGAAGCTTA
This sequence comes from Mya arenaria, assembly GCF_026914265.1. Lineage (NCBI taxonomy): Eukaryota > Metazoa > Mollusca > Bivalvia > Myida > Myidae > Mya > Mya arenaria. The sequence continues at coordinate 64,207,001 of NC_069131.1, read as the reverse complement.
TGTTGCTTTTTCAATAAATAAGACTGGAAAATGCCTAAATGAAATGGCCAAAGAAAAATCGAATGCACATGTTGCAGCTGCAAGAAAAGAAGTAGAAACAAACAGCGCCAGTTTAAGCAGAGACAAATGATCATTCAAGAAAAAAGAAGAGAAAAGCTAGAAGAACAAAGAAGGGTTAAGGAGGCTGCAGATGCCAAGAAAGTTATGAAGCAGGAAGATATTACAAGTGATATGATATTGTATGGATTATAGCAATCTGGACAATATGCTGTTTACTTTACCAACTAAGTCAGAAAAGGTGAAGGCTTAAAAAGCCCAGATCAGATTCTGCAAGGAAATTTTTCAACAAACCCCTGCAGATCCTACAAAATATGTACTTTTTAAGATAGAAAATGGTTAATTAGTACAGTTGACAGTAGTGATGTTCCGATGATCGATTATAATTGAAAATTGATTTGTTTGGGCTGATGTTGGCGACAAACGATTGTTTTTAGTCATAATCAATCATAGATTCAACCGGGGAGTTATTTTTCTTCTTTCCTCATCATCCTTTGTGTTCGGTTAATTACCACCAATTTTCTCCTATGAGTTAGTTTAATGCATTTGCAAGTGTTCAGTTATTATCATTAACAATATGGATGAAAGCAACAACAACACTAAATAACTTCAAACATTCGCATAGGATAAGCATAGTTAAGGATAACAAGATATAGTAAAAGAATAAATCTACAATTACGGTATGTCAAAAAATGATTGTACTATCGATAATTGGTTACTCGAGTGGAACCAATTATCGATAGTCAAACTGTAACCAATTCCCAACACTAGTTGAGAGTTGAAGAATTGAAGGAAAATGTGAAGGCTTTAGTCACTCATGCTTTCATTTCGCCAACAACCCCATTATTAGAGAAACCAAGTTATTGTCTGAAAAAGAGTCCGGCACAAGTTTGCAAACAATGACAGAGATGCATGGGTCACAGGCAGGGTGGTATCATAAGCATGTATGATTTATAATGCAAAGACATTCCAAGTGTTACCTGACTTAATAGCCACTTTAAAGAACAGCTACCTTCATACAAGAACAAATATTAAACTGACCAAAGGGTGGGTGTTGTTGGGGTGGGGGGGTGGTGCAATGTCATTCAGTATTAAACAATACAATTTGTGTGCATGATTCCTTTAAAATAAAACATATACTAATACAAATACACATATACTTGCATTGCTTGCTTTACATTTCTCGCTTCACACTCATGATCATTAAAACATTCCTCTAAGGTTACATGACTCTTGGTAAGTAGGAAGTTTGAGTGACATAGAGTTCACATAATAATTATGGAGAGTATCATGGCCAGAATCAAGGACGGATAGACAAGGGCAAATCTATACCCCCCCCCCATTTTTGTGGGGGCATTAATACATATGATATTCAAAAGGTACTCAATACTCAAGTGGTTTTTAGGTTTACTCTTGTATGAATAGGATTTCACATACCGTTTTCTTTGCCAGCAGAACACTAATCCCCAAATTGCACCGGTACAAAATATCACAATGAGAAAGCCCACGATCACCACATACAGAATGCTCCAATCTGAAACACAGAGAGTGTTTTTAATGACGCTGCTCCAGTGGGAATATCACAATGGGAAAACACAAAATTTACGTACAAAAGATTTGTGGTGAAATTTTAAATTCAATATTTCATGATTTCTTTTTCACAAAGTCACGATTTCAACTTGACAAATTCATGATTTCATGAAATATGGAATTTGAAATGTAACCTTGGTCTTTTGTATATAAGTAAAGTTATTTGCTGACTGACTAAGCATATTCTAAACCAAATTTAGTAGTGAAGGCCTGTTTGTGCAAAATTGATATTCATCGAAATTCATTATTTGACTCAAAATAAAACATATTAAAATACATGTGTATTATAGTATATGTGGAATCATAATGTTGATTAAACAAATTGCTATAAATGTACAAAAATCTTCTTTTTTAAAAAATTATTCTTGTCATGTAATATGTTGGGCCAATTTTTAAATATATAAGATATTGAAGTTGCTAAAATGAACGTGGATGTAGTTTTCTTACTAATATTCAGTCTGAAAATACATGTTCCATTATTTACAACTTGATAATTGATTTATGTTTGTCCATTTCGGTTTGATTATCTATTATAAAATTTGTTTGATTATCCAACACGGAAACTGAGTTCCATGTATATGCATAGCTAAACAGTAAGAATGTGATCTTGATTGGTATTTGTATACCCATCATAAATTTGCACACAATCCATTTTGCAAAATATGCTAGTGTTAGTTTATTCCTGTGCAATATGGCTATATTCCATTCAGCTGACATCCTGTCATAACAAGTATCATTGCACAATGTTTAATAATTTGTATTTTTTTCTTCAGTTTTTGTATCATTTGCTGTTCAGAAAAATACACAGATACTTTGTTTGGCCTTTATATAAATTTGACATTAGTTACCACTTCACAGAATACATACAGTTTATAGTATCACATTCCTCATTTTGACTCGCTGTGCAGACTTTACAGGGCGTTTGCCATCAAGACAGATACACTATTTGGTCGTCATGTCAATATGACAATACAGTCAAACCCAGTTGGCTCAAACTCCCAGGGACCAGCAAAAATATCTCAAGCCTCGAGGAATATGAGCCTAGCTAGAATGTTAACCTTCAGTGTTTTACATCCAGTTTGAGCTAACGAGGATATCGAGCCAAGCCCACGAGTTCTGACAGTAGTTACTACTACACAGAATACAAACAGTTTATAGTGTCATGTACCACAGTTTGACTCGTCATGCAGACTTTACAGGACGTTTGCCGTCAAGACAGATACACTGCTTGGTCTTCATGGCCATCTGACAATGGTAACAACTACACACAGTATAGAAAGGTACCATACCACAGTTGGACTCCCCGTGCAGTCTGTACAAGATGACATTTGCCGTCCAGAAAGGTTCACAGATACATAGCTTGGTTTTCATGTCACAGTGGCCGTGGTTCGAACAGTTCTTCTGACAAACTGGAAATACAAGTTTACTGTAAATACATTCTTTTTCATTATGGCATTCTCCTTTGGGCTTTTTTCAAGGAGTCATTCATTTAACATTGATAACCACTGATAAATTAACATTTGGTTACAGTTTAAATTCAAAAACACAATATATTCGAAATAAAACTTCATACAATAAATCTTTGCAACAGTCTTCTACAGTATATCATTATTATTTATTAAAGTTGGCATCATGAAACATTTTTTCACACCTAGCCTGAGTGAAGTGGCTTTGTAAAAACATTGTAAATTTGTACATATTATATACGTTTTGGCATATGGCAGTACTTTTCACTTGAGTTATGCAACCGCCAAATTCCATACAACTATCCCTTTCCAGTAAGAAATTTATTGACACTATCATCCCATATCAACATACCTAGTGCAACTATGATTGGTACCATATAATCAAGGAAATTGGCCGCACTTTTTTGTTGAGTAATTCCAGCCATCGAAATTAGTCGTTTGGATGAACAAGCCCGAATTCATATACTACTGCTAGGCATTGCATTTTTGAAAAAGCCCTGCTGTATAAAACCCAGAATTTGAAAGCATTTTACCAGTGCAGGGTTTGCCGGGTTGTATTAGTTTCAACCACTGTAATGCTATAATTGATACTCTATACATACACCCTCCACCCCCTACAGAAATGCATCTTCCCTCAACCACCTAATATCAAAATGTAAAGTCAAAGAAATTTGCAGCACTTTTTTCTTCAGTAATGCTATGTTCAATACTCCACACATCATCCTATCCCCTCCACCCACAACCAGAAATGTATGTACACCCAACCACCGAATATCTACATACCCAATGTATCCACTTTTGCAACTGTAAAGTTGAGGACATCGGCGAATGACAGCACGTTATTCTTGAGTAATGCTTTCACCAATACACCATACACACCCCTGCCCACAACCAGAAATGTATGTACCCCTAACCACCGAATAACAGCCTAACCATTGTATCTATATTGGCTACTGTGAAGTCAAGGACATAAGCGGATAACAGCTCTTTTCTCTAGTAATGCTATGATCAATACTGCTTACACACACCGCTGGCCCCTAAAGAAATGTATGTACCCTCAACCACCGAATAACAGCATACCATATGTATCAAAATTGGATAAGGTAAAGTTGAATACATTAGCCCATGACAGCTCTTTTCTTGAGAATTGCTAAGGTCAAGACTCCATACACACACCCCTACCCCTACAGAAATGTATGTACCCTCAACCGCCCCAAAAAAGTATACCTAATGTATCTAGGTTGGCCACTGTAAAGTCGAGGACATTGGCGGATGACAGCAGTTTTTCCTTGAGTTGTGCGAGGGTGGACACACCACTCCTGTACGTCCTGGTGTCCCTCAACACGTTCATTGCATAAAATAGCACCCTGAGACTGAAAACAGCAAGAAAACATATATTTAAAGCGACTTGTTCCATTTTATCGGGCATCCAAAAAAAATATTTTGGTAATAAATTTGGACAAAATGCTATGTTAAGAATACCGTTATAAAGCCTTCCTACCTGGCAGGGAAAAATAAAAGAAGTGCCAAAGAACAAAAAAAACTTATTCTCTTTGCAACATATGCATATACAGATACCCATGATAGCAGATTTTACCAATGAAAATCATATATCGTTATTTTTATTAAGTTGTAGTAAATCATTTGTCTTTGTTTAATTTTGGTAAACGTTTATTTTACATTCAGAAGGCTACAAACCTACCCACCTAATGACACTTACATAGAATCACATTGGCATAGCCATACAGAATAATCCAGAAAGTTTCTTACAAGACTGCAATGCTCCAGCCAGGATTTTAAAAGGCAGGGTGCTTGGTCAGAAAGGGCACTTCTGATGTGCATTGAATGAGCCTTAATGGGGCACATGCAAGGGCCAATGTTAATTCATATTGTGTATGTGTTGTAACTACCTTCAATACTAATAGTTTGTTATGAATACCTTAGTTGCTATATTTAATTTAGTGTCAAAATTATGCATATCTATCATCTTTATACTTATTTCTGAAAATTGACTCTGTCAAACCAAAGGGCACAGCAGGGTGTAGTTAAAAGGTTGCAGGGTGCCAGAAAAGGTCATACGGTTACCCTACCCAGCTATTAAAATCTAGCTGGAGCACTGAAGACTGATGTTGGCAAATTTACGACATAGGCCTTAAACTTGTATCAATGTTTTTACTTTCCAAATACTTTATGTAAACAGAGTGGGTGAGAGAGGTCTAGTGGCATAGATGTTCCCCTCTCAATTAAGCGGTTTCAGGTCTGATCCCTTTTCATATGGCCTCTAAAAAAGGACACAGTACATGTTTCTGCCCAGGGAACAGACTAGAGAGTGATTTATAGCAGCTTTTTCCTTTCTTCATCAGTGAGCACAAATTAATTGGTTTAAACCACAGAAATAGACTTTGGCATTAACCACAAAATTCGACCTACTTTCCAGTTTTTGTGTCCATGGAGATGGTTTGAATGTCAATTCTCGTTTCCCCTTCCTCTGGTTGCCGAGGTAACAACAAAGTTAACTGACCCTCAAGCTTTTCCTGAAGGAAGAAGAAATATCATGTCACTTTTGACCAGAGCTCTACAGCAAATGCCAATGCTTTTTTACATTTTCAATAAAAAGGGGCATAACTCAATGACAATTAAAGCAAGAGTTACAGACCCTTCTAACAAGTGGACAGCAAGTGGTTGTCAGTGCATTTTTTTTCTCATATGATCAAGGGACATTATTCATAAATATTCTAACCAGGTTTAAAGTACTCCCCAGTCAGAAAGCTTCCGTGAGTTATCCTTGATCAAAGATATGAATATATCCACAATATACAAACATACATCATAAATCTCCAATTCTGCAGCCAGTACCTTGTTATCCTGTGTGAATGTTGTAATGTCTGCCTCTAGCTCTAACTCCATGAGATCTTTCTTGTGTGGGTCTGAAATATTCACAGCTCTAATTTAGCTCATAAATTAAGATTTATACTTAATATACTATTTAGCATCATTTTGAAGAGTTTAAGCTGAGCTGAAACAAACCCTGTTTTTGAATCCATTTCCAGCAAAAAAATCAGTTCTTACCCACATAATAAAACTCAATAAGTACATTTATATTTCATATAAGTGGATGTTGAGTTCTTGCATTAAAGTGCCATTACAACATGCCAGAGGAGGTGCTTGAACCCAAAACCTCTGCCGTGAAAGGTGAACAACCATACATACAAGAAGGTAAGATTTAAAAAAATTGGCTATCTTCCATTTACCACAAATGCTCTGCCTTTTTCATCAAGAGTAAACACAGAGAAACCAAAAATGTTAATAACATCCAACATTCAATCACCATAGCAACAAGAAGTCACCTTGCAATACAACCCACCTTTCTTGACAACCAATGAGGCATTTTTTGGACCTGCTTAACCACATAACAACCAGAAATTTCAGGAACACCACTTATTTGTGAAGCCTACCAGGGGCTGCTGAGGAATATTGAAGATTTAAATCTTACTTTTGATTCCATGGAAACAAAGCCACCTAGCAACACAACTTACCTTTTTTGACAACCAGTAGGGCCTTGATGAAGCTGCGTAGCCACATAGCAACCAACACCATGGTTGACTTTTTATGTCTTCCCATAACTTTCCATGGATACAAAGCCACCTAGCAATACCACTTACCTTCCTTGATAGCCAGTGAGGCCTTCTTGAAGCTGCTTAGACATATAGTTATCAGCAACATTGTTGTTTTAAGCCTTACTTTAGTTTCCATGGTAACAAAGTCACTTAGCAAAGTCACTTACCTTCCTTGACAACCAGTAAGGCCTTGACGAAGCTGCATATAGTAACCAGAAACATGATTGTTTAAAGCCTTACTTTAGTTTCCATAGCAACACCACTTACCTTCCTTGACAACAAGTGAGGCTTTATCGGAGCTACTCAAGCCTTCCCCATCGACAACATTGAGAGTGAACACATATCGACCAGCCACCAGGTTAACCAGCTGCAGCACTGCCTGGTGGTCACTGTTGTTAAGAATGTCCTGAAAGAGAAAAAACAAAAAATCCTTTAGTTTGAGGTCTTGTAATAACCTTAACGGCATAGTTGAAGCCATGCTTGCTAAACATTATGCCCCCTTGGTGCCACCTTGTCAAAAAACAAATAAATTGATAATGAATGGTTGCACAGGTTTTGTGAAAGAAAAGAAACTTTTAAAAGATTTCATGAGACTTTTGACTATTACCTAATACTTTGATCATTCATTGTTCTACTTACCCCTGCAGCAAGTGACCCTGGTTCCCTTTGCCAGTGAAAGCCAGTAATGCGGTGATCATCAGTGGACTGGGAACCGTCCAGTGTAACTAGCCCTAATGGTAACTGCACCTCCAGGTTCCCGCCTGCATGGGCCACTGGAGGCTCATTGGCAACTGTGGGAGACAGACTATAAGTATCTTCCATGGCCGAGAGTGTAAGATAGGTTCATTCCAACCCAAGCATAGGGTGTTTTGTGGAAACGAGGTTTACCGAAAACTGTTTTATGGTGACATTTGAAGCGAGAAATAATTAATTAGCGTTCTAAATATTACCATAAGACAAGATTTCCTTGATGCTACTGACGACAGTCTTCAACAAGGGAGGTAATTACAATATGGTAAAAGGAGTTCCATACGGGCATTTTATCTTCGCCCGTGGGCAAGATAAGAATATCTAGCATGGTTAAATTATTGGATCTACTTATCTGAGGTGGGAGAAAAGGTTATTTAACACTGATTTGTTTATCCAAGATCAAACTTAGAACTTGATAACTGTTTCAGCAAAAAGCAAGTACTCTTTGTCTAAATTAATTGAAAAGCAAAAATGTCATTGCAAATTGTCACCTTTCATAGAAAGTTATACATATAAGAGTAGTCAAGAGTTTGTGGAGCGTAGGCCGACGCTTAACCATCATTTCTTTAGTTTGAACAAGGGGCAACAATTATTTGAACAAGGGGCAACAACTATTTGAACAAGGGGCAACAATTATTTGAACAAGGGGCAACAATTATTTGAACAAGGGGCAACAATTATTAAAGCCAAAGCTTTTGACATTGGTATACATGTATATTATGTCGTCTGGCAACCAAGTTTCAGTTGAGTATTTTGGATAGTTTTCAGGTTTCATTTATAGCCAATGTTTTTTCCAAATATACCAAAACCAAACTTTTTTCTTTAAAAAAGAAACATTTTCCTCTCTCATTTGTGGTGAAATTCAAATGATATTATACGAAAAAGTCATTTTTGCCATGTTTCTATTTTTCAGCTTAAATGTAAGCTTTCACTATGCATTGACATATTTTTGCATGTATTGGTTACATTACTACAAGCTTTCCATGGACAGGTTACATTCCATCTTTTTTTACTTTGTCATGATACAAAGAATGATGTTATGTATGTTATATTCAAAGGTTACACTGTACCTTTTTTCACCTGGACAGTAAGAGTGGCGGAGGAAGTGAGTTGTTCCACATCCTTTACTGTGAGTTTAAACTCATATTTGCCAACCTTAATCTCCCCTGCAGCTTCCGTCACCATTTCGCTCGAGTCTCGAATCACCAGAGTCGTAGGGCCACTGAAAATGAAAACTTCTTATCAATTTGATGCATGGAAACAAGTTATCCTTAGACTGGTATCAAATATGTATTAGGAATAATTCATATCTTTCAAAAGAAATACTCAAGTTCATTTTAATGACATCTGATAAAGGTCTCATGAATAAGTCTGAATGGTCAATAAAACACTTATCATTGGTCAGGTTCTCATAATTCAAAAACTTTGTATTAAATATGCTTGTTCTCAGAATATAAGTTCTTATTCTCTTATATTTATACTGGGGCTGTATTCAATAACCATCTTAGATTTTAGTTAATTTTAAGATTAGGATCCATGTGTTTTGATTAGAATGTAAAAATAACTGGCCAATAGAATGAATGGAATCACTGAGGCGTGTCTAAGGACAGTGTGTGTATACCACACAATAAATTGAAGGCAATATTTTGATTTGAAAAAAGACTTTAAACAAAGATAACTTCACTATTTTTTCACCATTTAAAATGAAACATAGCGCAGTCTACGCCGCTTAAGGAGCCCCACCTTCGGTCTTTTACCAGAATTTGATTGCGAGTTTCTTAAAACACTTCGACACACTTTTTCACAATACGGCCGTCTGACGGAGCACTGTCAAAACATTATTTTGAAAACAGGTTTGTCAAAGAGTTTGATGAAACTAATGACCTCATCAAATTTCGAAAATAATACAAATGCGGGGCTCTTTAAGTGGCATAGACTGCCCTTTGTTTCATTTAAAATAGTGTTGTAAATGAAAAGTTATCTTTGATTAAAGTCTTCATTTTACGTAATTTATCACGTGGTATACACTCACTGAAATATAAGGATAAAAAAAATATTGAATAGAGCTCCAGAATTTTACTCATTTCATCTATACCAATTTATCGTCAAACTGTTTCAAACAATTAATGAATTATGAATATCTGTTAATGACTTAACAACAGACTGATGGAAACGTAACACAGCTTCAATTATTTACCCAATCTGTTGCCATAGATACGATGTTACTTTCTGGTCATCAGTGCTGTTACTACCATCCAGAAGAATACTATCAAGGGGCAGTGACATTTCTACGGTCACAGCTGTTATAGCAACGGGGGGAGTGTTCTCCTCTGAAATAATGTTGCATACATAAATGGTATGTTAATATATCTTATGATTGTCATCCATAATTCTGTCAAACAACACCATCTTTTAATGTAAGTTCTACTTTAAAGTCTTAAGTTGATTTATACTAATTCATTTTAGCTCGATTATGACGAAAGCTGATTGCTTACAAGATCACTCTAGAGTCCTTTTCCTGGGCAGAAACCAGTACTGTGTCATTTTTGAGAGGCCATGAGAAAGTACCACTGGTGGGGATCCATCCCACAACCTCTTGGGTGAGGGGCTGAACCTTTACCACTAGACCACTCTCACCCTTCAAACATTCTTCTTACTCTCATACACAATCTTAAGTTGAAGGGATACTTTGAAGGATGGTTAGATGTAAGAACATCTACAAATGTAGTCCACTCACCTGGTTTGACATAAACATGGATGTCTGCCTCGGACATCTGACCCGATCCATCTGTAACCCGTAATGAAAACATGTAGTCCCCGACTTGTAAATTTGATAGATGTAGCTCGGACGTTCTTGTACCCTGGAGAAGAAAAGACCAACAGGTAAATGAATAGGCAAAAAATAGGGCTAGTGTGCGACTTTAACTTATCAAAGAGTTTGAGATTGGAATTGGTCTAAATTCATAATTGATTGTCGGAAATTGTCTTTGAAACCATTTCGAAATTTAAAAGGGATTAATATGGAAAACTATTTATACACATAAAATCATACAAACATATGTTTTTTAAAATCTTTTATATCTTAACATTACACCTACAGCAGTAGATAATCAAACAATCATAGAAGACAACATTATACAGTTGTTGCATGGGCATTTGTTCAACAGTCAAAACTATTGGCCTGAGGCCGATAGGCAGTTCAAAACATTGTAATGTTGATTATTATTTGTAAAACAGTCGAAAATAGTGCATAACATTTATATAGGGCATTGGGTAATAACATACACTGTTTAATGACTTCACGTCATTTAGCAGCAAAACCAATGATGTTGATAGAAATTTATTTTACCAATAATTCACAAATTGTGGAAACAAATGAAAATATCTCCTATAATTCAATGAATTCCATGAATCAAAGCTTGAGAAATGTACCTGCATATCTGCAGTAAGCTCGTCCCCAGACATTTTAATCCACTCGTAACTCACAATACCCTTGTCATCTGTGCTCATGTTTCCGCTCAGGATGACAGAGTTCTTGGGAAGGTGGATTACTATGTCAGAACCAGCATTCGCCTTTGGAGGGTAGTCCGTTTCTGGAAAACAAAATTTAGAGTTATTTTACTAGAGTTATATTTATAAAATATCTGTTTATTTTTTTGTACAAACTCATGGTTATAATCCAGGATGACATGGTTCCTAGGAATGTCATACATGCCATATCATATCCTCCAGCGGGGGAGACAAATTAAAAAAAAACCTAGCTCAAGGTTGACAGTGGAAAACATCCATAACATTATGAATGCAATATACAATGAACACACAATCTGTAGCATTTCTGTTTCTTGAAAGACCATGTTAACCAAGTCCAAAAGTTGTTGTAATTAGAGCGTGTTGCTGGAATTATTTCATGAATGATGAAATTAAAATAAATGTAAATGAATATTTATTCAGTTTCTGTTATTAGTCTTATATTATATTTTTTGATATAATGCTAAATTTTGCTGCGAAAAAATCCCCTGGTCTAATATCAAAATCCCCAGGAATTCCGACTAAAAGTCCCCTGATGTAATATCAAAATTTCCAGGAATTCCGACCAAAATCCCCTGAGAAGCCTGTTAGAAATATGGCATGTATGGTATGTTATGTCACCATGTTGGAACCAGCATTTACCTTAGGTGTGTAGTCAGTTTTTAGAAAGAAATATATATGTTACAGTTATTGTTATTTTTTGGAAATAAAAACAAATGACAAACAAACTGGAGCTGGAAATAGCCCCGTTACAAATGGACCTGGGAATAGCCCCGTTACAAATGGACCTGGGAATAGCCCCGTTACAAACTGGAGCTGGAAATAGCCCCGTTACAAATGGACCTACATCACACTACTCAAAACATCGATGGGGCCATAACTCTGTGTAAATCACCAATTCCATAACGTGCTGGTAATAAGTGCATCTCCTCTCGTAAGTAAAGCTGCCCATATTGTTTCTTTGAAACAGCTCGGGACGTGAATGGTGGGATGAACTGGTCCTATATCATACAATATAGAAATCGAAAGGGCTATAACTCTGAAAAATCATGGACTGGATCATGCTGAATATATCGATGGGTGAATGTGAAAAGGTTCTTAGTGTCATTAAATAAAGAAGCAGATAGAACCTTTTCGCTTTCACCCCTCGATATGCACATCTCCACTGTAAAGTTAAGCTGACTTATTGTGAAGATACAGATGTACTTCTAAACATAGACATCCTCAGCCGAGTGCCCATCTGTCACTAGGTGTTTCGCCCCTTATCTTGGTACACCGTTTAGATGGTGGTGATCAGTCACTACCATGTCTTTGTTGGCTTCCTAGTCGGTTCACTTTGTACAGTAAAGTTGACTTAGATTATAGCCTGTTTTAAATAGGTCGGAAAACCAAATTATAATGTCATGTCTGTTAAGATGTAAAACTGCATATTTTAATGATTAAGCATAGTTCTTATTGAAGGCCGTTAAGCGATTTCATTGCCTGGAAATGTAGGTTAAAACTGAACGTCCTTTTGGCTTCTTAATGAAAGAAATATTTAATATGATACCTAAAACTGGTATTTCAAAACTTTACTACAAGACAACATGGTTAGAACGAGGTCAAAAGCATAAAAGCATAATAATGACCACTGTCCAGTTTATCAGATACTTTCAGAAGAATTTCTTACCGTGACCTTTCTGGTATAAAAGGTCATGTTATTTTTGCTGAATTCTTTCTAAAGAAAAAAGGAATCTTAAAGCTATCGCCTCAAGCTGTTTGAGCTGCGTAATAAAATATGTTAATTATGCACTTACCAGTACTTTAACAAAATGAATAATAGATGTTAATACGCAATACAAGGAAACATGTTGAAATGACAGCAAGATGGCCACATATTGGAGTATTATAGTGTAATATGCTATTAAGTCATGAATAATTTAATTGCATCTGTTTAACACACAGTAAAATCAAGTTTAAGACTTATAGTCCTTCCAGGTATTCAGAAATAACTTTTGTGCCAAGTTATCTTTTCTTTTACACAATGAGTCGATTGTCCAGTTAACAAGATGTTAACTTAAACGTTTTTAAACTTCAACGTTACTGCATTAGAAGAGTAACGGAGACACTTGTGATCTGCTGTATTTCTACCAAGAGCTCTACTTATATGAGAACACATCAACAACTGGTACAAGTTAAAAAGTTAACACCGATGTCCATAGATGCCATATTTCTGAGAGGCTTCCCTGGGGATTTTGGTCTGAATTACAGGGGATTTTGATATTACACCAGATTTTTATGCGTCGAAATTTTGAGCAATATCTGCATTTATAATATAAGAATAAATACAGAAATACACTCAAATTACAATAATTTTTGGACTTAGTCATCATGGCCCTTCATGGAATTTCACACTCATAATATTATGGATGCTTTCCACTGTCAACCTTAAGCAAGTTTGAAAAAAAAAAAAAAAAATTCCAGGGGATATGGATCCCCCGGCGGGCGACCAGGGGATGGGTCGTAATTTCCGGGGGATTTTTCCCCCACCGGGGGATATGGCATGTATGGATGTCTTTAATCACCCTGTTAACTTTAACAAAGAGCGAAACAATCGGCCCATTATGTTAGTGTTTAGCAATTAGAATATGTTTTATATATTATACATGATTTTATCACATTTACCTGCACAAATTTTGCCGAAAGACATTCAACTTATAATAAGGAATTGTATGAACATGAGCAATTCTTATACCTTTCTGTTGCTACATGTATATCTTTTTCTGTCTGTTCTAACGATTCAATAGATTTAACCATAGAGGAAGAAATGAACTTGAGTTATTACTCAAACTTTATATGTTGTACTGCAGTGTTTTATGCATAATTGATATCTATCTTTAAACAGATATCAACATGCTTTGTTCTGATTACAGTGGTAAAGATAATAATAAATCGGAATGTTTGGACAAAAATCAATCCTGTTCTGTTAACACTATACACATGATTTTAACCGCATACGCAGTCAAGTTTTCAAGAAACTGTAGCCTAAATTACCCTGAGTTCCAGTTCTAGACTGGTTGAATACTTTACAGAGCCTTTAAAATAATGATTATCCTAAGCTGTGATGATGCCACTTGATTTGAGCTCCAGAAATGTCTGAATCTATCAGGCCCTTATTTCTTGAAATTTCTAAAGCTTAACAGGCTTAAGTAGCTTATTTCAATTAGGCGAAATACATACTTTAATTGGATTTTGATAAATGAAAAATGGTTTAATGTGCTAAACATAATGATATTTCCTATCTTAAGTATAAATCTCTTAAAGAAGTAAATATTATGCAAATAAATGAAAGACAAAAATAGTGAACTTAGCTTAATCCCATTAAAAGGGCAAGCAATGGGGGCCAAAAAATAGGCCAAATATGAATGCATTGTATTTATTAAAAAAATGTTCTTTTTTAGTAAAAGGCTAAAATTAATATTATTATTAAAGCTGCACTAACACAGATATGCAGTTTTGACTTTTATTTCATTTTTGTCTCGGAATCAGCTGATTTTGGCATCAATGCTTTCACTTCAATCTTATAAGATAACTCACAATAGTACCATTGTTTTGAAAACTGCAAAACTTCAAATATAAATATGAAAAACTAGGATCTGATCTTTTGTAAGCAGTCTTTTATCACTGGTTTCCAGACATTTACGGAAAAATTGGCTCTTTAACAAACAAAAAGAAAAAGTTTTCAAAATGATCAATCTGTGAGCGTGCAGCTTTAAAGGTTCTGCATGTCATTTCAAAAATATGCTAATTCCCAGACAAAAAAAAAATGAAAAAAGTTATCAATACAGTCAATCTGTGAGAGTGCAGCTTTAAGAATGACAAGGTTATGGTCAATATTTACAGAACCAAAGATAAGGTTACTACCATACCTTTAATCACAGTGACATTAGCTGTTGTAGAATTAGTAGCACCGTCTGAATCAGCCACTGTCAACCTGAAATGTAACATCCATTGAAGTGTTGGAGAATCAGAAAACATAATCAATACAATTGATAAATAAACCGAAACAGGCAAAAATCAAATCACAAACTAAGCAAAAGTGTATTTCCAACCTAAATATTGGTATGAAAATTTATGCTTTTTTCAAAAACTGCTATGTCATAAATATCATTAAATTAACCCAAAATATGGAATGAAGAATACATTACTTTTTTACATTCTTAACACAAACTTTGATATACCATGTTACCTTTCAGCGGTAAAATAAAAACCTTAAATAAAACTTGATTATAGATTATAACATAAGATTGTCACCAATGTTGGCACCCATAGACGATAATATTTGAGCATTGTGCTATTATTAGTATTGTTGTTCCGATGATTGATTAATATTGTCAACATCAGTGACAATAGGCAGGAATTTTTATCATAATTGTTTAATGAAAATAATTATATCCTAATTAGTTGTCTTTCTATGTTAGAATGTTTGAGACCAATTCTTCTTCTTTTAAAACTGGAACTATCCCCAAACTTCACAACCAAAGCTAATTCCCTGATTCTGATTACCGTACTTCAATTTGTTATTAATGTAATTGATCAATGCTAGATGAACAAACAAAAACATAACCGACACGTCCAACAATGCATGAGAAATTTGTGGTCATAAAACAATGAAGCCAAAATGCAAAATAGGAAATGTTTGAACACGCATGAAATTATTCCATTATTTAATCAATCATTTATCCGGTAGGGCACTCAAGAAAATCTGTTTTATCAAATGCAAGGGATGAAATGACATGTTCAAGGTTTTCTCTAGACAAGAGGAAGATTATATACCGCAAAAATTGGTAAATTTAAAATATTCCTGACTATTCTAGAACACTGTCTGAAGAAAAATACTTTGATTTTGTTTTCTTCATAAAAATAGAGGCTTGAACTAATAGTAAAATTCTTGTTCCAAGTTTTCAGAGTAATTGCTTTGTTTTCGTCTTTTTATTTGTGTTAACCTCCATTTTGGAGTCATGTACCAAGCTGGTAGAACTTAACTGTTCAATAACTAGTGTGCAGATAAGTTACAACTCTATTCATTAATACACACCAATAGTTATTGAACACTGTCCTTGACAACATGGTAATGAACAGTAACTACAGCCCCAGTGGTCAAAATTAACACAAGCCCTGCACTGGTAAAATGTCTTCCAGGCTTGCTCAAATTCTGAGCAGGGCTTGTTAAAAACTGAAACATGTGGTATCACTGAATAACCAATATTTGGTGTGCAGTAAACATTATTAAACTGTGTAAGGAATTGTCATAATTTAAACAGGAAGTAAAATGTCAAATCTTACTTGAATGTGTAGTTTCCGGGCAGCAGGTCAGTAAGAGACAAGATGGCCTTGTCCCCAGTAATGGACTTGTCCTGTAACGGCCCCTTAACAACCTCCCAGAGATAGCTGACAATCTTATCATCATCTGTGCTGTCTGAAATAGTGATGGGGGAAGTGGTCAGTTTTTGTGATTTTGACTAAATCAGCAACATGATTTGGTGAGTGTGACTTTGACAGCCATCATCAGTGGTCACCAATGTGACCAAGGCATACAAGCAGGTTTTCTCTTGTTACTTAATTTTTCCTTCAAAATTTCAACTTAAAAGGTTAACTTATTTATTTTACAATGATTGTGAAAAGTTATTACAACATTATATTAATCACTCTCATTGGCACAACGTTGAATGAGAGTGTGGTATTGTGATGTGGGGAAAACCAGAGTATAAGGAGCAAACCCACTTGTACCGCTCGGTCACCACAAACCAACTCACATGCTGATGCACCAGAGCAGGGAATGAAACCCAAAACACCACTAAGGTACAATTTGTATTATATTAATTAAACGTTAAATGTAACCATAATTTTTTTTTTTAGTTTTAAGCATTATCGCCAGGGACAAAAATGTTTGTTTTCAGGTTTATTTGCAACAAAGTACAAGAAAATGAATTGAAATTCCCAGGCTACAACTATTGCCCACATGACACCAACCTGATCCATCAAGAATGGCTGAGTTGGGCAGTTTTACGACAAGATCTGTGGGCCTCACTTTCGCCACTGGGGGAACATTCTTGCGCGCAGCTGAAAGGCAGAACAAATCATATTCAATAAATGGCATTTCATAGTGAGAAATTAAACATGGTTTTAGTTTCTGATGTTAAATGTGAAACAATCTTATAATACATAATATTATCCCTAGGATTTTCCAGCTGAGGGTCACATGAAGGCCCTGTGCCCTAATGGTTAACACACATATGGGTCCCTTAATAAAGGTTCACAGCCAATAAGTTTGTGTGTCCCAGGGATGCACATTATGGCCTAAAGAAACAAAACATTTGCTTCAGGTAACATGACCCTACCTACCAACTAGGCACCAAACCTACCATTATAACGTCAGTTGGTAAAAAAAAAAAGTTAAAAATAAAAAGTGTGTTTTAAAATGAAGTTGAAAACCTTTAAGGCTTTATACAGATGATTACTTTAACAGCATTCTCCAAAGATGAAAATAACGTTCTTATATAAAGCCTAAAAAAAGCATACCTGTTTTTGAAAAGGATGTAACCCTAATTAAACCAATTTTTTTGGCCTAAATTAAAAATTGCAGCCTTGAGCAATTTGAGCTTTTGTCAGGGAAATCCCTGATTACCTTTCATTTCATTAGAGTCTGGACAGCTAAGGAACATAACAAAATATTTGTCAGCACTAATTATAACCAACAACAAAGTTCTATTAACAGTTCACAGAATTTAGTACAGTAACATGAAACTTTCAAGTCTCTCAAAATGTTATGTTCCCCATAACTCAGACACGGAATGTGTACTGACCCTCTATCAACTAGACTTAGTATTCTTGTGACATTAGTTTGATACCGTAACTTAGATGGTATTACAGTAACATTTAATCCCGAGGTTCTCAAAATTTGTTGGTTACCTTAACTTGTAGTTTGATGGTGTATAGACCCCCTCTATCAACTAGAGCTATCACAGAATGTGATGAATACCCCCCTAAGTGTTGAATTGCCAAATATAATTTCAAAATCTGACCATGTATGACAATGATATGGACTGGACACAAACTTTCATCAGTAAGGCTTATATAGCAAAATATACTAAGTTCAGAAGGTTGCTGCAATCTTGACAACGAAGGTAGGGACACGGGTCTTGTGAGTGTCACATCCTCATACTATGGTGTTTACTTCTGCCATATAATTTTAAAATCCAACATACCAATTTCAAAAGGTTGCTGGTCTTTAGAGCAACATGTCCTAATACTTTGGTGGTCACTTTTGCCAAATAATTTTCAAATCTGACCATAAATGAGAAAGATATGGACCGGACAAAAAACAGGACAGGACGGACATGATGAAGCGCATAATTTATGTACAGCAACCACATCCCTTAGTGAAACAGGGATATACTTAATGCATTTCCTTGGAAAGATACAGTTACTTACGTGGTATTACAGTGACATTAACAAGAGCGTCTCCAAATTTGTTGGTCCCCGTCACTTGGACTCGGAATGTGTATAGACCCTCTATCAACTGAAAACACAAGTAGACATAAGTTTATTCCCATTAAGATACGTTTCAACAGGCATAAGGATATTTATCAAAATACAACTGAAGTCAATTTTATATAAATTGGTTCAGGCCATGAAAATGTAAAAAGTAAATGATTTAGGCAGACATGTGAACCTTTGGCAATGACAGAGAGGTAGATTTAGGTCTCAAAAGCGGTAGATTGGGTTCAAAAGCGGTAGAATTTCTTATTCCTTTAATTCTTAGTAAAAAACAATGGTGGAAACAAATTAACCAAAAAAATTATATTTGCTACTATTTTGAGATTTTCAGAAAATACGCATAAAATATGTCAGGATTAATATTCTTGTCAAATGTCTGTGTTTTTGATTGAGAAACAGAAGGAATATTACCTCTGGCTTGTAAAAACTAGTTAATATTCAGTAGAGCGGCTAATAAATCAAATCAGACTGCCAACAAAGGTCGGAGTGTAAGAGCAGACGACTGCAGAATTGTGTATGTATTTTCCCCGCCAAAGTGTCGTAAATTTTTATATACTGGATAATTAATAACACCTTGGAAATGTTGTTTTCTTTAATGTTTTGACAGTTTTATAACGTTTTTGAGATTTATAAAAATGCTGACTTATAGGATACCAATTAACACAATGCTGATGAGTGGTCTTTTGTACTGTACTGGTAATGTAGCAACGATCTCTGCCAAAGTGTGAAGTGATTTGACCAGATGTTTATTGCACCATGTTCTTTCAAGTGACAGGTTATTGGGGTTGTTTTAGCATGGTTAATTTTAATGATTTTGAGGCTTTTAAAAGAGCTTTCAATATCGGTAGATTTCGACAGGAAAGCAGTATAGGCGTAGAGGGGTCTCAAGTGGTTTATTTTACCTACCGCGGGTAGAGTTCACATGCATGATTTAGGCCATGCAAGAGTCATTAAATCAGAAAAAAAATGATTGAGGACGTGCAGATGTACAAAATCATACAAAATCATATGAAATCAGCCTAAATAGTTAAGGCCATGATGACAAACACCACTTCTTCAATCTAACTTTGATTGCTTTGTGAAACATAGGTTTTTGAGGGACAGTCCATTAATGACCTTACATCTTTGAGCATGAGAGTGTTAGTGTTCTTCCCGTCCATGGTTCCCGTATTTTCTCCCTCAGGGTGAGCCTCCAGCGTCCAGTCATAGTGGTATGGATCCTCTGTAATTTATATATGTTACATATAGAATATCATGACTTGTCATTCAAAACAATATTAATCAAACAAGCTACCTAAAATTGATAAAAACAAACCACCAGTGCCAGCACTCAATATTGATCTTAGCCTCAGCCTTAGACATGCCTCTGTTATTCCATTCAGCCTATTGGTCAGCTACATTTAAATATACAGGCCAATCAAAACACTTAGTTTTTAATCTTAAAGTTCCATCTAAGTCCCTTATTCAATACAGCCCCAGAACCTTTTTCCATTTGAGAACAAAACTTAGTGTACTTAACACCTATTTTCAAAAATAAAGTCTGGATATCATCAATTTTTATAAGAGCCAACGGGAACCAATGGCAACACTAAGTTTATGACAACAAATTCACTTATTTCCATGATAAAACAAACAACTTCAGGTCAGCTGCAAAACTTGGATGCAATTAAGGATAAAATACCTTTGGACTCTTCTGGCAGGGTAAATGCCACCAGTGAAACTTCTTTGTTTGGAAGTTGTAGGATCTTGTTTTCCCCTACAGAGACAGTGAGCTGTTCCACTGAAAAGGATGGAGCATTGGTAAACAATTAATGGACTCTTCCTGAAGGGAAAATGCCATTGGCAACTTAATTGAGCTACTCTACTGAAAGAGATGAATAATTGGTAAACATATAATTGTAAAAAAGTGTGGGGTAGGGAGGAAAAAATAGGGTCCGTCGGAATAAATTATATTTGTTTCCTCTTATGATAGAATAATTGAAAGGCCCATAAGCTGTTTCTTTTTATGAATATAAATGTATAAGGAAATCAAGGTGGTTAGTTAACAAATGAACAAAGCTTTTAGTTTACAAATATAATGATAAAGAAGTTAATTAGAAAATGAAAAAAACAAACACAGAAAACAATTCTGCCAAAAGCATGAACAATCATGCCTAGTTAATGGTAAACTACCTGTATTGCATTGTTTTATTCTCCTAATTATATTGAATATGACAAATGCACCATTTATCATTCATCATCCACTGGCACAGGACAACTTGATAACATTTGAAACGGATGAAGTCCTTAATAATTTAACATTTATTAACTGAACCTCAAATTACTGCTATTTTTCATTTTTTTTTATAATTTTTCCCCAATTTGATTAATTTTCCCCAATTTGATAAATGGATACTAAAATGGATACTACATTAATGATTAAAAAACAATGATTTTTTTTAAAAAATAAACAAAAACTATGCATACAAAAGTGAAAACAAGCATATTTGCCATTTTATTAGCTATTTTGGCCTGATCTTTCATTTTCCCCAAAGAAGTGGTCAAAATTACCACAAGCTCACAAGCCCTGCACTGGTAAAATGTCTTCCGGGCTTGCTCAAATTTTGAATTTTATAGAGCAGGGCTAGTTAAAGAATTTGGTGCCAAACAATAGTATAAGAATTCGGGCTTGTTCATCCAAAAGTCTTATTACGATGACTGCCAAAGTAAACTTTTTTTTCCCATTTGCAAGCACAGGTGATGAAAATAACTCCAAAAAAATCGCTTCATCAAATTACTTTATTCATACATGACAACTATTTGAAATGAACGAGCTCCGATTTTCCTCAAACAAACGCACTTCACAGCAAACGCCAATGCTCGTTGTTTTTAAAGACAAACAAGGGGAATAACTCCACTATTATCACAGTCACAGTTATGGGCCTTGCTTAACATGTGCATGTAGTCTCTGGTAACATGTATACCAAGTTTCATTTGAATATCTTGGGATGATTGAGTTATGGCCAGGCTACAAGTTATTCCACAACAATGAGAGCAGCACTATCAACAACGACACCAAGGCTATCACAAATACCGATTTTTTTTTCTTTGAAGAAATGACAAACTAAGAATGATATTATATAAGTTAATAAACAACGCTATATGACTGTTGAATAACTTACCAGGTGCAGTGGTAATCCTCTTTGTTGGTGGAAAAGAAGATTTTGTAGTAGGAACAGGGGAGGTAACTTTTATTGTCCCTGCTTTTGTGGGCCCTATTTTGGCCCCTTCTGTTGACCCAGTGAAAGGTAATGCAGCACCATTTTGTTTAGCAACACTGTAAATATCACCATAAACACTAGTCACTGGCACATTTTCACTGTGTCCATTAATACTGTTTGAAACATCTCCTGGATTTCTAATTTTAAAATCATCAGTTTTATCTCCCTTGTCAATACTCTCCAGCACACACATCCCTTCTGTGTTTTCAATGTAGCCATTTTCACATTGGCAGGTTCCCTGTCGAGATTTTGAGCCCAGCTTTAACACACAGTGTCTATGGGAACCACAAATTGTCACTCCGTATTCACATTCAACTGGGCTTGTGTGAAATGTAACATCTGGAAAATAAAATAAAATAAAAATAATGATGCAGAGTTCCCACTCACGTAAAATATAACATAAATCACCCCTCCCCCCCAAAAAATCAAGCATACACTTTTCACCCGGTACAAAATCGCGCGTATCATGGGGGTGAATATTAATTTCGTTGGAACCCACATGGCGTTCTAAAAATAGACATGACAAATACTATCTAGTCCCATCGATTGGCTTAACCGCAGATTCTGCTAGGTGGCGTCATTAAAATGTAGGGTTATAACTTTTTACGCCTGGCAAAATGAATGATAAGCAATTCCGTCTGCATACAATAGACTTTAAATGAAGGGATTGAAATAGTAACTTCAATACAAAAGTAACAATTGTTATAATAAAACTTTTTTCAATAAAAAAAATAAAATATTTATTTATTTCTTACCCCCAAAAAGTGCATTTTACCCCCAATTTTTGTTCCCACGGGGTAAGTTTACCCTTGAAAAAAATAGTAAGTGGGAACTCTGTGATGTCAATGAGTGTTGGTCCAGTTCAACATCACACCCTAGTGCAGGGTTTGTATTATTAATTCATTTCAAGTGTTTTGTTTAGACCTTTGCATATTAATTATGAACATGATATCATTGTTTACATTGCAAAATTGGTGTTTTGTAACCTAGTGCAGTATACAAGAGATAATGGTGCTGTGTAACCCAGTGCTGTACACTAGGGTAATGGCTTATGAAATTGACATCAGCAAGTATGCCAAAGGCTGCAAACAAGATGGCAACAGGTATATCACATGTAATGATATCAGGGTAAGGGTTAAAAACAGACCTAAACGTATAAACAGACCTAAACATATCTTAACTCAAGGAAGTCAAGGAGGATTGAGCATGGGTCTTACTACATTAACAGAGAAATGAAAAGGTTCTTCGTTACATTGAATGAATAAACGTTTTGTTCTGTTTTACTTTTACCCATGGAGTGCAAAAAAATATCCATCCCAATAGCCAAAGGATTCCACCAACAATTTAGCTAGTTCTTTGAAAGCTCCATTAACCATTATCAGTCCGGACCCGTCGACCACTACCTCCCCCCACCACCCCCCCAAAAACAACAACAAAGAAAGCTGCAATCATAATTAATTAGGTCTACTGATATTTGGCGGAAAGCAGTCAGATGACAGAACGTGAAACTGTATTTTAAATTATTTGCTGAATGCTTCCACAGTGGATTAACATTCAATTGATAAACAGATATGTCTCTACTCATATTAAGGCTTTTAAAAGTTTCGCCACAAGGCAACCACCATTTTTCATAATGTTACTACAAAATGACATAAGTGGCGCACTCAGCAGATAGTTTCTGTTGTTAATCAAGCATGTCACAGTTGAATATGGGCACGACAAGATTTCATTGATTAACAATGTAATAATAATGGCTCTTGGTAGCAAAAGTGTGACAATTGTTAATGTTTACCGTAAATGACTGGGTATTAGACGCACTTTTTTCCCTCAGATTTTGATGCAAAAAAATGCCTGCGTATAATACCCAGTAACATTTTTTTTAACTTTTTTTCTGGGGTCAATTTCAAGCCGAGAGTTTGTTTAGATTTATGTAGAAAGGGATGTTACTCGCGTCATATTGATCGAGTATATACGTGATTATAATAGTGAATATATATTACATGAGTAAAGGACGGCAATTTTGACATCTCTTTGATGTAATAAAACAGCGAAGCCAATTAACACAGACTTGACCGCCCTCAAGGATGTCTTCTGCAGTGCGTTCAGTAAGGTGTAAATGCCCTCAAACATTTTGTTTTGTATCCCTGTTGCAACACAGCGCATGCACTGCAAGCGAGGAACCAAACAGCAAACCTTCGCCGCAAACATATTTACTGAATGCACTGCCTGTTTTTAGAGATGTGGTAAGACAAACACTGTTTGTGCATTACAACTTTTTTTCTGACTGTCGTTTTGGACCGTTATTGAAAAAAAAAATCACATTTCTCAAACCGATTTCAAAATCGGTCCAGACCAGCATTTTTTTGTTTTTAGAAGCCAAGCTCAAATGATATTACAATAACATGGGGTTGGTCAGCAGGCATCCGAAATCCACATATTTGTGGGTAAGATACCATTAATATGCTTTCACTCTGATATACACATATCAATATTGAAAAATTATTCACAATGGGAAGCCTAATTTTTTTCCATTATTTTCTGGCAAGCCTAATTAAATTATTCTCTTATTTTCTGGAAAGCTTAATTTGTAATAACATGATCTGGCAAACATATTTAATTCTCTTTTTACATTTTCAACTAATCATGAATGACAATTTTATAATTAGATTCATTTGTGTAAATTTCACAGTATTCTGATCCACTGACATCAAATGACAATTTAATGAGAGGCTGTTTCCAGCACATTGACAACAATTTCTGCGCTTTTGTATCGGTGACGTTTATTGATTGTCCAATTAAAACCTATCATGCTGTGATAACTGCCTTAATATACGCAGCATGTGGCAGATTATTATCTAAATGACATTGTTGAATTTTTTGATAAATTTACGTCTTTTACTTCTACTACTAGTTTAAAGGTTTGTAAAGTGCACCTTTTTTATTACGAAATTAAGAGTGGTCAATCATTAAGAGTGTTTAAACTTAAATCTGAACAGCTGGAAACCTTCAGCAAATGTTGATATTTGCTCAAATATCATCTTAAAGCTACACTCTCACAGATATACCATTTTTACAACTTTTTTATTTATAGTCTTGGAAAGAGCAAATTTTTGCATAAATATCTGCAAACCAATGATAAAAGATTGCTGACAAAAAATCAGATCTTAGATTTTCATATTTCTGTTTGAAAATTAATGTTTTATGGCATGAAAAATGCATAAAACATCAATTTTTGAACTTAAATATAAAAATCTGCAATCTAATTTTTTGTCAGCAGTCATATATAACTGGTTTATATGGAAAAAATTGTAAAAATTGGCTTGTTCCTAGACAAAAAATAAAAAAGTTGTCAAAACTTTCAATCTGTGAGTGCAGCTTTAAGATCACAATTATCATTAGCGTCAACGCGATGCAATTAACAGCTTTGTTGTTGCTTGCATGATTGGTTGATTGACTTAATGACATGATGTTATCAATGTATTGTTAAAAGGTCAAAATATCCATCACTTTTGTATAAGTACTTTAGGCCTAGTGGTTAAGGCGCTGGTTTTCTAATTTACCTTTCATTAATAAACGAAAACAAAAGCCTTTACTTGTGAAATAATATGTGAATTTAAAAAAAATAGCATACATGTTGTGGTTACATTACACTATTACTTCTTCATAGCCGAATTTGGGGAAGAAGTAATAGTGAAATGTAGTCACAACATGTATGCTATTTTTTTTAAATTCACATATTATTTCACAAGTAAAGGCTTTTGTATTCGTTTATTAATGAAAGGTAATTGATAAAATATTAGTAAGGTTGATTGTATTATTAAATCATACATGCCATATTTTCTGGAGACCATTCAGGGGGATTTGTTCAAAAGGCTGAAAATTCAGGGGGATTTTGGTTGTATTCAGGGGGATTTTTTTAGCAGGTCTAAGTTGGCGAAATTTTAAAATATTTTTAGACGCAAGTACAAAAAAATGTATTCACATATAGTTGGCTTTGAAAACCTCTTAACTTTTTCATTATACAGAATTATTTTATGTCATGATTTATCATATTCTTATGATACACTGTCATGTCATACTGTAATGCACTTGCAGAACAAAATATGTCATTGGAAAAATATGTTTTCGAGACAATTAAATTAAATTTACCTTCCTCCAAAGTCTTTTAAAAAATTGTGCTTAATTCTATCAGCTTGATGACTTTCAGACAATAAGAGAATAGAATAAATATTATTAATTTCTTCCTTCCAAAATAGTAATATTTCTTTGCCTTTGATAATTACTACAAATTAATTGATCACTTGTTGTTAAAGTTTCCTTTTGGCATTTCACCCTTGTGGAGTTGTTTCTTTACATTCAGTCACATACTGTGGTTTCACTTACTTTGTCATTATTGCCTGATGTAAAATTTCAAAAAAAAAAAAAAAAAATTTTTTTATTTTTTTATAATTCCAGGCGATTTTTATCTCCCGCCGGGAGACCGGGGGATGGATCGAAATTCCGGGGGATTTTTACCCCCGCCGGGGCATATGGCATGTATGATTAAATACAATATTAAAAAAAAAATAGACTGGTTTATTTTCATTAATGCACCACAAGTCTGTGTTGAGATTTTTTTGGGATATTTTTAGAAACTTGATCAAATTTCTCCAACTAGATGCATGTTCAGGTGAGAATAGTGGTTGCAATTGAAAGATTGAAGATTTATCTGCATGTTGGCTGCATGTTTTTGTTGCAACTTTTCGTTTGGGTGCTTTTGTAGGCATGTTTTTCTTAGCTGTCACATTTCGATGAAATTGGAGTTGTTTCACTTTACTCTATTTAGACAATTCGAGATTTTCTGACTTTGTAAAAGTGCCGTAATTCATAGTTATGCTAGATAGTTGGTATGAGTGACCTCTTTGATGAATCTGAAGAAAAAAATCTATACTTTAGGTTATTTTAGGTAAAATGTCACTAAATTTTGTAAAGGTCAAAATTCAGCTCATTCCCTCCAAATCACTGTGTAAAAATGCATAACAATCAAAATGTCAAATCAACTAAAAGCAAAATAAAATAAATGAGGCACAAAACACTTCTGACACAATGCATAACAATGTATGAAAGTTTATCTGCAACAATGACTGAATGCAAACAGCTCAGCTGTTGTAAATCAATCGAAAAGTGGTATAACTTAATAGTTATAAAAGCTGCAGTGTTGAAATTCCACTTTGACTATATCAATAATCAGTTCAACACTGCTTTTGTATGTTTGAAGTTATTTAGTGTTGTTGTTGCTTTCGGCTATATTGTTAATAATAAAAACCGAATAAAATCGATTGTCTCCAATTTCAGGCCGAACCAATCAATTTTTGGATTATAATCGATCATCACATCACTTATTAAAGAACAAGTTTTTATGGTCCTTGCCGTTAATGTGCATACTTTTTCTGGCTGCATGTGCACAGTGTTTCATTTGAAGATCTTTAACATCTTTTGAGTTATAACCAAGGGGATGCTACTGACAACTTTCTGATATATTTTTCACCAACAAAATAAGTCATCCATTTGTACAGATATCTGAAACCCATAAGTATTTCCCCCCTCCCTTTAAATCAAGCCTATCTTCTGTTGAAAATTGATGTGAAACTTGCTCTACCCAATTAAACCTTAACATTACTCAAATCCTAACATTCTAAAGTCATGTAATGTGATTCTATAATGCACATGGATATATTATTCATGAAATACGGTAA
Organism: Mya arenaria; assembly: GCF_026914265.1. Classification (NCBI taxonomy): domain Eukaryota; kingdom Metazoa; phylum Mollusca; class Bivalvia; order Myida; family Myidae; genus Mya; species Mya arenaria. Next base: position 64,179,459 of record NC_069131.1, on the reverse strand, counting down.
TAAAAAAGCTCCAGATAAGAATTTTTTTATGAATTGCTGGCTTCTGCATCCGGTAAGTATTATTTTTATACCAGTGTTTTGTAATCCAATTAGGTAAAAAGATAAAAACGTGCATATTTCATGAAACATAATATACTTTATATTGTTAAATTCTAAACCTAAAAGTATTCAATTGGAGAAATCATGTTTGCAATAAGGGTTTCTGCATTAAAGTATGAATAAATGTAATTAGATGGCCAGGTCTTTTTCTCTTTTGTAAGCCATTTAGATTAATCAATGTTCAGACACGGGATAATGTGTATAGATAGTATTGTATATTGAACACATCTAGAGCTTTTATGATTTTAATTTTATTTAAGCAGATGCTTGATTTTGTTAATGATTCTTTGTTTTTTCAAAGCTCCAAAGGACTGGTGACGTGACAATCGGGAAAAATCTTTTAAAAAGACAACGAGGCCAAAAACATATAAATGCTACACTTCTCTCAACATTTGTGTAAACTATTATATTGCATGCATTTACATACACATCCAAAATAACTTTAATTATGTAATATTACTTTGCTTATCTGGAGTTCAGACAAAAGTTTGTAAACATCTTATCTTCCTACCATCAGTGGAACACTATAAGAGAAATCTTCACATCTTGCTTGCTTGATTCCTTATGAGACCTTAACAAAAATACTCGTGGTTCCGGTCACCTGATCCTACCTACGAAATAGCCCTGACCCTACCATTGGTGGAACACTGCTGCTGTATTCCTTATGAGACCTTAACAAAAATACTCCTGGTTCCAGTCACCTGATCCTACCTACAAAATAGCCCTTACCCTACCATTGGTGGAACACTGCTGCTGTATTCCTTAAAAGGCCTTAACAAAAAATTCCTGGTTTCAGGTCACCTGACCCTTAGTGACCTACGAAATAGCCCTGACCCTACCATTGGTGGAACACTGCTGCTGTATTCCTTAAAAGGCCTTAACAAAAAATCCTGGTTCCAGTCACCTGATCCTACCTACAAAATAGCCCTGACCCTACCATTGGTGGAACACTGCTGCTGTATTCCTTAAAAGGCCTTAACAAAAAATTCCTGGTTCCAGGTCACCTGATCCTACCTACAAAATAGCCCTTACCCTATCATTGGTGGAACACTGCTGCTGTATTCCTTATAAGGCCTAAACAAAAAAATCCTGGTTTCAGGTCACCTGACCCTTAGTGACCTACGAAATAGCCCTGACCCTACCATTGGTGGAACACTGCTGCTGTATTCCTTATAAGGCCTAAACAAAAAAATCCTGGTTTCAGGTCACCTGACCCTACCTACGAAATAGGTGCAGACAATACTGTTTTTATAGTCCATCTGTTTTTGTTTTGTTTTTGTTTGTTTTTTGTTAGTTAGTGCATGTTTTAATATGTAGTTAAAACATCTTTAAAGCTAAATACTGAAGATTACTTTAACATCATTCCCAAATGTTAACACTAAGGTTCTTACATAAAGCCTAAAAAAGCCTACCTACCCTACCTACCTAGATGTAACCCTAACAATACATGTTGTTTTTTTGGCCTGACTGGGAAATACTGATCACTAAGCAAACCTCAAACATATGGTGATGCTTGATCAAAGCTCATAATTCCAGTCATGTTCATCCATAAACACTTCAGACCTTCAATATTTCTTGTAGCATTAATATCATTAATTTTAATAAAGAGAGAGCACTTGATGTCAAAATGAACAAGACACAATTTCCATAAAAAATCATAAAAATAAAGTTGGTTCTTTAAGACTGTGTGAATTACATGCAAGTAAAACAGACCTGAAATGTATATATCAGTATGATAAACAACCATCTGATGAATTGTGTGAAATTCACATACTCCATCAATTTCCATCTTGGACACTTTATTTATTGGCAGCATATCTCTGTCAACCAGAAAGTCCCAGTCACTTGAGAAAGAGCTTATTTATTGAAAGTCATGCTCTTATACGCCTGTATTATAGCTGCGCAGCTGGTAAGAATGAAGAAATTGTTCAAATCAGCTTCGCTGTTAATGGTTGATTTACTTATAGATATAAAGAACAAATACTGTCAATTCTTCAATGTTTTGGGCAATAACTCTGGTGTTACTGGGACTCTGGCTACTTGATGTGCTTGAAAGATTGCCAAAAAATGTAGTAAGCAAGTTTGGTAATAATTGTTGAACATATGCTAAAAAAAGAGATCAGACAGTGTCAATTCTACAATTTATTGTCAATTCAAAGGCAATAACTCTGGTGCTACAAGGACTTTCTGGCTAATATGTCTCAGATATTTAGTCCAACTGAGTTGGTGATGATTGTTGTTCAACCGCAAATTATTTTTTTTTAGTTGAAACTGACATAATGACATTACCTGGCACACAAGTTCTATTAAAGTCACTGATGGTAGTAAATCCTTTCATACATCGACACCGGGTCCTGCTGCTCTCTGAAATCACACATTCCTCGTGCTCTTCACAATCGTCCTCGTGCAACCGGCACTCGTCTGTGTGCGAAGTCTCATCTGAAATATAAATATCGGTCATCATTTCTGGGTATTTATACGATTTAATTTAAACTTTATATATACTTTATAAACAAGCTTTTGCAACTTATATTAATCACTCTCGTTGGCACGATGTTGCAAGAGAGTGTGGTCTTGTGTTGTGGGGGAAGCCGGAGTACCCGGAGAAAACCCACTTGTCTGACTTGGTGACCACAAACCAAACTCACATGCGCCCAGGCCGGGAATCGAACCCGGGTCGCCGAGGTGAGAAGCGAATGCACTAACCACTCGGCTAACTGGACAACAATTATACGATTTAAGTTAATGTACATATATTATGTGAAAACACACATTCCTCAGGCTCTGTACAATCATCTTCCCACACGGGTATATTTGCTCCTGAAGGCAACATTACCCCAAAGCAAATCTAAGGCATATAAACGTAGCTTACATGTATGTTATTGCCTCAAAACAGTATAATGATGTTACTTTGGTGAAAAAGAGCAACATATCCCTGGGGCAGAAAGCCAGAGTCTTAGACTAAATTTGCATGGCAGGGATTCCAATTTTGAAGTCACTGTATGCACCATTGGGACCCGAAATTAAATGTTTATAGTGTGCAAACCATATGAAATATGATTATTGAGTTGCGAATTAAACACCAGGGCCCATATTCATAAAACATCTTAAGTCAATTTCTTATCTAAAGCCGATTTCCTAAGATTTTCGTAGTCAGTATCATTAAAGTGTATTTATTACATTAAATAAAAGAAAATATAATATTTTAGATAGTATAAAGTTATTTCATCATATGATTTTAAGCTATTTAATCATATGGCAAGTGAGATACATAACTTAAGAAAATGTTAAAGTTAGGGAAAGACTTTAAGATATTTTATGAATACCCGCCCAGAAACACTCAATTTGTCAAGCATGAGGGTCACCCCCCAACTGAACAATCCTCTGAAAAAAAAAATGAAAGAGAAAAATATAATAATGTCTATAAACATTTGCACATATTACTTCAAATTCTCACTCCACTTCCGCCTAAATTTAGTCTCTGGCTCTGATAGATGCTATGTTTTAAGACCAAAACCCCCACATTAACCCTGCTATCTCACTCTTAACCATGCCCTTCCGGCTTTTTCCGAACCACATTTCGGCCTTGACAGAGAAAACGCAAGTGGACTTTTTTTTAGTTTTTTCCTTTTCAAGAATTCTGTTGCCACACACTGTATGTTGTATTGTCATGTCAGATCAGTGTTAGTTCCAGAGTGAAGTAGGATTCGCTCACTTAAAGCGACAGATGGACTGTTTGCAGGCTCTTAGCTTAAGTTGAGATTTCAAAATCAATTTCATTTAGGTTTTTCAAGTTGTACAACATTTTATTAGGATGATGACACGCAGTAAATCCCAATCCAGTATAAAATGGGATACAGTTAAAGGGATTCAGGCCCATAGAGGGGTTACGGAGCTTCAAAGACTATGAACCCTGTTAAAAGTGTCTAAAAAAACAATTCTATGGATTTAAAGGTATTTCTTACTATTTCTAATGCAAATGTCAAGCAAAAAAATACACTTCACTAGTGTTTTGAATCGGTTCCAGTTTGACTATCAATAATCAGTTGCACTCAAGTAGGGCGCTGACTATATTTGATATTACTCAAGAAATTGTTCCAACTAAGGGACCAGTTCATAAATTGCAGAACAATGCTTTTGATAATTTCCATGTTGCACAATAAATTGTGAAGTTCAATGTGTTTTATAAAAAATTACACTTTAATTGATAATGAAACCTTAAATTATAATAGCCCTGATCATCATTTTTTGAAAATTTTGATTTTATATACCAACTATCCCCCAAATAGATGGAGGTTACACAGTACTATTACAATATCCTTTACGTTTCTAAAACTCCTACTCAGTAATCTCCCTTGGCGAGAAAAATTAACATTGAGCTTAATTGTTTGTTTTGAAAATGTCATCATTCAAAAGAATGAATTCCAGATAATTCCCTCTTAATGTATAGTATTTTTTATCCCCATTCTATTTACTCATAAGAGTAAAATGTGTTCACAAAAACAAATACAATATATAAAGCTTGGAATTCACATGCCGGTATAAATAAAAGGTGAATTTCATGCTATTGAAATCCATGTATTAGACCATTGACTCTTTTGTTTCCGAAGTAACGTGTGTATATTTTTGTAATAATTTTGTTTATACCGGAGGATTAGCAAATGGGAAAACCAGAATATCTATAATTCCAGGCTAAAACTATTGCAGCAATATTATCAATAATAATTTCCTTCTGACATATGTATACCCAACATGTTATCATTGTAAAATAACCTTTACTTGGTTATCTACATGCACGTTTTTCTTCTGATTTTATTGCGACGACTTGATGCTTATATATAATGCATAAAAAAAATTCTTTTGTTTAATGTAAATAATTTTAAAGTTACTGAGTGTTGCTTTTGCTCTTGGCCATAAATTATAAATGATAACTGAACTGAAGACTTCCCTAAGTATAAATGAACTCAAAGGAGAAAATTGGCAGCCATTGACTAAATGCAAATAACCAGAGGAAAAAGTAAAAAAAAAAATCGCCTGTTGAATCAATGATCGATTATGACCAAAAACAATAGATTTTCATTATAATGTCAGGCCCAACCAATCAATATTCGATTATAATTGATTATAAAAACTTTACAACTATACAGGAGCCTGATATTGAAAGGTCTTAGTCCTGATTTCAGACAATTTGTTCTTCAACCATAGGGGTACAGCAGGGCTTTTTCTGCCCATTTTGGGAAAAAGACCCTAGACATTTTGGGAAATTTTGCGTCGTGAAAATGCCAAAATTGGGAAATTTTACAGTTAAAAGAAAAAGCTGTCTAGTCTCCTGCGAATTAGGTAATGATTTAATATTAGTTGTTTTCCCCTTTAAAAGACCCACAATGGCTGAAATATCAATCATTGGGGTGTAAATATCTATTGCAATAAATCATGACAGATAATATTTCATATTTCCGATTTCTGAATGTGATGAAAATCAATGATTTCTGAGTTCAATTACCAAAAAAACTTCACATGACATAATTTATTAGGATGTTGAAAATGAACCAGTACAGATAAAAATAATTTCTAAAAAAAAAAAAAATTTTTTTTTTTTTTTTTTTTTTTTGGATTGGGATTTTTTTCTGAAGATTGGGAAAAATATCTTATATTTTGCTTTGGGAATAGGTCCGATAGTCGGACCCGTGGGTACTATAGAAAAAGCCCTGTACAGTGACTTATTTTTAATAAAATTGACTGAATGCATCAGTAATAAGACTTATTAATTTTATTTCTAGATAACTTGATCACAATTTTGTGTTTACAAACGATCTTTTCACAAGAATAATTCAAATAAATGTGGAGATTCTTGACAGAGTGCCTTATAAACGAGACTCTGACCAGCGAATGTGATGTTTTATCTCTTTAGCGAATGTGATGTTCTATCTCTATTGATTAACCCTCAAACAGGCGGCCAACTTCATCAAGAGATACAATAACTGCACCAAGCCATGCTACAAGAAGACATATGACGAGGATCCTCATGGCTTATTCAGCAATGACTGGGAAGACGCCTTAACTTACACAAAAAAAGTCAAAACTGATTTAGCAAAAAACAAGAAGACAAATGACAAGGGTTCTTTGGACGGTTTGATTGCTTGCCCGGACTGAATGATGTTACAAACTTTTAGAAACCCTGAGTGGAAGTCCTCCTGAATATAAGGTGTAAAGTGCAGCCCCCAGAAGATAAATGGAAACAATTTGCCTCATAAAATAAGTGGAAGCATTATTTCAGTATAGCATATTGCTAATTTTGCAATTGCAGACGTCTTTAATCGCTAGCTTCAGCACTGAAAATAGCATTGTGATCGTTTGCTTGCTTCTTTGTTGTTCAGAATCCAACAAGTACATATCAGTATAATGTTTTGAAAATTTTGTAACTCATGTTATGCATGTGCATGTCTATAATCGCTAGTTTCAGCACTGAAAATATCATTGTGATCACTTGCTTCAAGCTTCTTTGGAAAATAATTAAATTTCAAAAAACCTGAACATGGACCTGAGTCTCAAAATGTCCCAATAATGTGAAGTCCATTCGTGATGGACCTCAATTGAAAATTGAATTGCTGGTGTGCAGATATAAATTCGCACTGGGAAATGGCCAAATCCATTGAGAAATGGCGGAATTAACTGGGTTTATCTGTGATTACGGATTGGTCTCATTTCCCTCAATTCTGGAGGATTTTATCCAATTCTAGCACATTCGCAGTGAAAATGATGCCTGCGAGAACACATTAACCTTTCTATAAATTAACTTAGGTAATTCATTCTTGCAGATATCTATGGATTTGTGACATAATGTAAGAAATAGCATGTGGGATAACCCTAAAACGCAGAAAATGTAATACAACCACGCAAGAATAACATAATGTTGGTGAAATATCTAAAATAATTGTTTAATTCCCTGTCCCATACATATGCCTTTAAAGGGACTAGATACCAGATGGTTCCAAAATCTGCAAATCACTATTTCCTCATAACAAGGCCAGCATTGTCAATACGGGCGAATATGAGGCCCATAATTAATAATTTTACATGATTAAATTGTATTAAATGACATTTTGTTGCTGTCTCTGCTGAATTTACCCGTTTAAAAATAATGCATAATGGTTTCCCAGTTGTAGGTGTATGTTTAGCATGTGGAGCTCACATCTTATCATCTGATGTCTAGTACGTATTTTTATGTTAATTAAAAGCACTTAAAACTCTACTTATCAGGGTTCTCGCTGGCGATTGCAATTGTCGCCATTTTCAACAAAATTGTGAAAGTGGCGACAATCTTTCAAATTCTGCAATTTTATGGCTACTATGATATATTCATAATATTTTCTTAAAATGACATAAGCAGCGCATAAAGCGGTCTCAATGAAAATTGAATCAGTCCCTGCAGAAATCAAGCATGCCGCTGTAACAGTTGCAACATATCCAATTATTAGGGCATGGCACGATCATTAATTCTGAAATTTATAGCTTTCAGGGATTAACAATGGCATCCTGAAATAATTATGGCTCTTAGTAGCAAAAGTGTGACAAATGTCGCCAACGAATAGCTGGATCAAATGCTTCTGATCAGCGATAATTATTTTGAAAAAACAGTAAGAATGAATGCTTACGATGCAGAGAAGAAATGACCATGTACTTTTATGACAATGTGATTATAAGATGTGTTATTTATACAATAAGAAAATAATGACATTCTATCTTCAATTATTAAAGAGGGATGTGATTTGTCCGCAGAATTTTTTCGTGGATTACCATGGATCTGAAGTATTTTTTTTAACTGATTAAAAAGTTAACTGGATGCTTCTGTTAGTATTCACACTCAGCTTGCTTCAAATTAAAAGCAAAAGTTCTCAGTTTTGCCTCTGGGCAGGGTGCTGCAACCTATTAAAGCGGCCCGAAACCACTAGCTGACCTTCAGCTGCCAAGACCATCACATCCCAAACTTTTGTCCTGATCAACATGTAAAGGTATGTTTAAATGCAAACTAAGGCTCTTAAAATGCTTTTATCTGCTTCGCCACCTCTAAACAGCTGTCCTTCACCTGCAATGGGCTTTACACGATGCCCTAGGCCCTCAGCAAAAAAATGGTGACAACTTTTCAAAACGGAACCTGCTTATCTCTTAATTTGACAACATTTTTTTAGGAAATCTACAATCATGTACTTGAGCTATGAATACAGGTCATGGGGTAAAATTTTTATTATTAATCATCATGCCTTTGAAAAGAAGATTGGCAACATTTAAGGCAGCTGAACATAACTGCTCCTGCGAATTCCATTGTATTTTGTTATACAACATTCCGACATACACATACTAAATACTTACTGACAGATCTAATCTGAATGAACAATGTTTCCTTATATATCTCTGCTTCTTGACTGACTGGTTCGCATGCTCGTTCCGACACGCATTCAATCGTAAAGCACTTCCTGATCGTATACCATGCGACGTTACACAGTGGCCTATCGCAACAACTGATGATACACGTCGCGGCATCTGATGCTTCCAGATCTTCCTCAAAATACCCCGATTCCCACAAGTTACGGGGAACGGCAGTTACATGGAGATGGTCTCGCATTTCGTCCTCCGAGACAGTGCTTGGTGCATCACAGAACTTTGTCTCCGCATAGCACACTGTAAAATAAATACTTTGACTATACTGATATATAATTCAAGTAAATGACATTCCAAATCATTCAGTCATTGAAATAAGGCTTTTAAATGAACCCGAGGGCCAAGATGGCCCTATATCGCTCACCTGAATAAACTTAAAAAAAAGGTGCTCTTGACTTTTCTATAATAAATGGGCAATAACTCTCAGGGACTACAAAGCTTTGGCTAGCCTTGAAGCCTGTATGCCACAAGTGAAACTGGACTATGTCAAATATTTTAAACAGGCGTATAAAAACATGAAAAATATGCATTTGTTTAAAAAGTTACAAAGGGCCATAACTCTTACAATATTTAAAGGCCTAGTTTAAGGAATGTTTGGCATGATGATCCCCTGCAGTGCATCCCCTGTTAAATGCAGGGGACAATTAACTTGAGCTAGAAATCAACGAAACAACCTTTCTGACAAATTTCCAGGATATTTATGCTGAAAATGTTACCTTGCTCTGTGACCTAGTTTTTAACCCCAGATGACGCATATGTATTCGAACTCGTCTGTGTAATAACTGGGACAAACATTCTGACCAAGTTTCGTGACAATTGAGGCAAAAATGTGACCACTAAAGTGTTAACGAACTAAGTGTGGAGGGACGACAGACGACCGACATTCATCGATCCTAATAGCTCACCCTCAGCCTACGGCTAAGGTGAGCTAAAAATCCTGATTTTTAACATTAGTACATGGCTGTAAAACATTTCAATACTTTTTTTATAAAACAAGAGCTGTCATAAGAAAGTGACAAATGCCCCCAATTTGACCTTGATGGAGTGATAGCCAAACGCCCTCTAAGTGTGACCTTGACATTTGTGAGAGCATGAACGCTTTACCCAGCAAACCTTCGCATGATGCTGTGCCTTTGACCGAGATAACCCAAAAAAATGATTAAGCAAATTTTGCAATACAATAGTTAGGAAGCCCTGCAGTTATGGACAGACATGGAGTTTTAGCCAGGGTGCTGCGAGGTTATAAGGGATAAAAATGGCACATTGCATTGGCCTGTTTAATTATGAATTGGACAGAAAAAGTAAGGAACTGTGTTTAATTGAAGTAGTTCTGCCAAATCATATGTTAAATTTGTATGAATTTATAATCACATTATAGAATTAAAATAAATTTGGACAGTCTTAAACATTGTATGAAGGCAGAAACTATTTTGCTACAATCCCTAAGACAGAGTGACTTCTAAAAATACATGCCTTTCTTTGGAGGCATAAAAAGAATGAAGGCATGAAATAAACAACTTTAATTAGTATAGTTAATATATATATACAGAACCAGGGGAGGATCCAGGATTTGATATTACAGGGGGCGTAACTTAGGGGCATAACCTTTTGACATTCACCCCTCCCTCTAAACCCAAAATATATGGCATAAACTGTTTGCATGGGGATTTGGGGTTACTCCTTGAAGAAAATTTTAACAATTTGTAGTCGGAAATGGTGATTATTAAGCCTATAATAATCCTGTTTTTCTCCAATATCAAAATAAAAAGTAAGGACAAATTAAGAGGGGGCGCTCACTAGGTGCGCCCCCTTCTAAATCCACTAGTAAGAACAGGGAAAAATTTCAAAATAATAAGCTTGCATGTTCTGGACAGTTAAGAGATAAATCAATCAATTGTGACAACCTGTTCAGTTATTGTAAGAGGAAAAGGAATTTTCACCAATATTAGTGTGATTATTACTTTATCAATATTCTGGTCACATAGTGCGACAGATTGACACTTTCTCCAAGCCTTTCATGAGAATCTGCTAAAATATTCCAGCAGAATAAGTTATAGGATAGAATTACTAAGTTTTTTTTTATGATTTACATAAAACTTTATGAAATGTTTGGCAAATAATTACACCCAATACACTGGTAGCATGGTTCATGCATTCAATGTAGAGCATTTTTGTTTTAAAAAAAACATTGTCGCATCATTTATTCATTATATTGTAAAAATATAACTATTTATGTGCAATTTAATAAAATGTATATATATAGGAGTTCATAAGCCCTCTCCCCCTTGTGTTCAGAACCCCACCCTCATTTTCTTCAGGAATCATGCATATTTATGCATTTTTCATCCGAGTCTTTTTTGTATTTTCATAAAAGGTGGACTCCTTACTGTACTGAGAAAGCTGACCAGAGAAACTGTAAAAATCCCTTAAATACCATATACAAATGAGGGGGTGGGGAGAGAAGTGTGTGGACAGATTTCAACCTCCCTTGGAAACATCGTACACATCACCTAAGCTTTTGAAAAAAAAATGTAATTTGAAAAAGACTGTCACCAGCATTCTTTTAATTGCTTTACGGTATTCAAAATTCTCCTGATGGTATCAGAAAATTTCATTGGAAGAAATCAATGTGCAGATGTTGCACTAATTACTATTGGGAGAATAAAGATTAGATTACGATTAAAGGGAAGAATGCACCCATGCATTCAACTCATTGTTATTACTAGAAAGAAAGTAAATATGCCAATAGATTTTCAGTCAACTTAATGAATTAAATCAACTTAATGCATCAAGACAATAGTAGAGGCTGACAATGGTACTTTCATGACTCAACTTGGTTCAATTTGATCAGGGATGTAGCTAAATATTGTATGAGGGTGCTGCACCATGCCCTTCTTTGGCAGCACCCCCTCCCCCCACACACACCCACCCACATGGAGACCAGCATGGGCACCCTTCCACCCTTCTTAGAATTGAATGCTGTAGATAATCAAACACTTTCTATGTTTTGTCATTCTGTTTGAACCTGAACTTGATGAGTTATAGTCAATACCTTTGCATGCCAAAGATGTTGCTGCAACATCAACACTCATGTATGACATAATATCTTTTGCTTCAAAATCATGCTCTTGTTTGATGTTAATACAATGTATATGTAAAAAAACATACAAAGGACAATACTCATTTTTTTTATTATTTAAACCAGAGTTATGGGTCTTACTGTACATAATTATGCATATTGTATCTTTTTCATCATGTGTATCAAGTTTCTTTTGAGTATCTTAAACTTTCATTGAGTAATGGTCAATGTTAAAGTTTTTGCAAGCCAATGGGTCTGCTGCGCCAGCAATTATGACACCCAGGCTATGATAATACCTTGGCATTTTTCCCTAAAAAATTCAAGACAAGTAAAAAGCACATGTTCAAAAACAAACAAACCTGAAGCAAGACCAAGGACAGTAATCCATACAAGAGCCAGCGTATTCCAGAGTTCCCTCCCTTGCTTCTTACACATTGTCACGGTGTGGAAACACTTGCTTGTTACACATTGTCACAGTGTGGAAACACTTGCTTGTTACACATTGTCACGGTGAGGAATTGATCAACAGTTCTCTCATCGTTCAATCAAGAGATAGCATATACATTACTCACATTTTTAATTATTTAAATAGTAAATGAATCCACTATTTTCTTTCCCCTCTTTTTCTTTTAAGATCTTTTATGAAACAATCAAACATTTTTCACATTGTCAGTAACAGGTAAATTCACTGATTTACATAGTTGTACTACATGACACATTTTTCGCTTCTAAATAGTTCACCGTGTCAACTTCTACAATTCTATCCTCAGGTCAATCAAGTAGTTGTTTTCTGAAAATAAACAGGCAATATATGAATATATTTCTATTAAACTAATATATTATGCATGAATAATAAATGCTGAAGAGTAACACATATTGGTAAACGTGCAATTTACGTCCACAAAAGTACACAGTATTTAATTTCTAAAATCTAGACATACAATACTATTTTTCTACAATAAAAGCTGGGAATCAGCAGCTGTCACAAAGAGTATAAAGGCCTGCAGTTGTTTCAAGCACTTATCTATATGCAAATCAGTAAAAAAATCACAAGATACCGTACATGTCCTAATAGGTGTGCATGGTTAAAATTTAAACAAATGTGTTCTTGTTATGATAAAAAAATCATTGTTTATAATATTAGTAAGCTGCAACCCACTGTAAAACAATAGAAAAAAAAATATTTGGAACATATGACATGTTTGTGGAAGGCAAAATTTAAGTGGTAGCCAATCAAATTGAATGCTAGTTTGGCAATGCAAGGTCAATTACAACATGGCCAAAATGTCACATTATGTCTGAAACATTGTGGAAAATGTGGAGCAGTAAAAACTGTTAATCACTTCCCCAATTACTGCCAAGAAATGCACATGAATTAGAATGAATAAATTTGTTGGCTTGACTTGACTTGAATTAACACAGCAAAGTTATCACCCTCAAGGATGTCCTCTGTCTATTTGAGGAAAAGTTCACGACAAGCAATGTTTGAGTATTACAATCTCTAAATTTTTTAGTGACTTAGCCCTGGTGGACCGAATTCATAAAAAATAAATAAAAATGGACAGATTTTTTAGCCGTTTGCTGTTATTGAAGTTGATTCAGCTTGGTAGAATTCAGTCCAGACCTGCAAATTGTCTGTTTTAAGATGTCCCAGTGTATATGTAACTGAACAAGATGATTGATTAAACAAAGTACTGAGAGTGCTACACAGGGGCACACTTAGATGTCTTTATTCCTTGGATATAAACGCTCACTCAATCACTGGACTGACAGGGAGGTAGCCAGAGATCTTATATATTTAAATATTCTGAGAATATATCAATACAACATAGACTTGAAATAACCAACAAACTGAGACATATCTTATAAATTAATAAGGGACAATAAAAAAGCTCTTAAAGTATTTTGTTGGCATGAACGCCTGCATATTCTCTGCATCACCATCATACCCTGGTACAGTATTTACATATTGATTTTCTTCGCATTTTCACCATTTTGAGAATGGAGCCAGAGACTTTTTTTTATTGAATACTATTTTATTTTTTTTCAAATCAGAAAGTAGAAATTTTGGTTTTTACTTTTAGGAAAAAATATTTCAACATTGGGAATAGGACCGAACTCTGGTACCAAATTAGTTAGAAAAAGGATATTCATACAGTAGTGTGATGTCAGCCTTATAGGGCACAGTCTCACTGTTGAGCTAGCTTTTATGGCATCATGGTTATGCTGTCGACTGTGGGCCGAAAGGTACAGGGTTCAAACCCCTGTTCTGACATACACTCTTTCTTTCACTTTTAGGGTGTCAGAAGTAATAGGTAGTGCATGAATGTAATGGGGCAATATTAAACAGGCTGTAACAGAGCCTGTACAGATCAGTACATCCAGGTTAAGGGGGTTCAAGTCCAGTCCCTTCCACCCCTTCCCTTAAAATAGGTAAAAGAGTGAGGAGTTAAGTGTCAGTCCTATAGGGCACTTCAAACAGTCTTATTTTTGAGCTACTAGCTTTCATAGCACACGGATGTGGTGCCCACTGCTGGTAGTAAGGTACTGGGTTCAAACCTCCAATCTGCCATACACTCTCTCTTTCACTTTAGTATTTATTAATTGGTTTTCTTTGCAAACATCTACTTGTACCATGTTTTATTTCATATACATGCGTTTACTCACACATTGAGAAGGTAAAAAGAAGGTGAAGCTTAGCCATGCTATAACTTTTGTGAAGATATTTACAATGCTATTCATGAATAATTCAGATTATGGGTGCAGTAACAATAACATCTACATGGTATACAATGAACTAACCACTCGTTAAACTATCAACTTAACAAAACTTTAATGAAGGCAGAAGATAAAGAAAGATAATAAAAGGGAAAAGAACGGAAAAAAAATACACAGTAGAACATTTCACACAATTTATAATTTTATTTAAATTGTCATGACAAAACAATGACTATGGCATCAAGTTGATCAACAGTATGACAATATATTGACTGTTTCGAATAATAGATAAACCTGAAAAAAAATCCACAAACCATGATGAAACAGATAAAACTTATGTTCTACATACGTAATGTTGCACAACGCAACTTGTCGGAAGATTGTCGTTGATGACATTTGAATACCGAATTTTATCCATAAAAACTAATGAACGGGCAGTCTACAGCTGTAAAACATGTTCTTACCAGTATCTCAATTAATTTCATACATAAACAGCATCAAACACAACGCTAGTTGGCAGATATAGCGTAAATTATGTTATTTTCCGTCATTTCCATCTGCCGAGTTGACAATCCATTGCGTTCTACGTCATCAGTTTTTGAGTCGTACACATAAAAGGCAAAGATACATCCCGGAATCCGGTATCTTGACAATTTCACGAAACTAGACTCAAACCGCAAATAATACTGTACAGAGACGCAATAAAATGTTGCAGACTTTAAAAAAAATTATTAGGACAAATGTCTTGCAATCACGGGAATAGATGGTGCTTACCATTACAATGGTACATACAAAGACCTGGTAGTAGGATTAAAGGAAGACGAAGCGGAGTAAAAAATCATTAGTCAGTCTGAATATTCTGTAACAATCTCATGACTACGGTTGTAAGTAGTTCATAGTATCTCTTTATAGTTCGTAGCAGCTCTGAATAGGTCATAATATTACTTAGCTGTTAGTAGTCATTGGTAGCTGACTTAGTGGCTTTTACCAGGATCACTCACAATTTGTCTTCGTATTGTCCCCGTAGCTCGACCTTACACACAAACCATGTTTTAAGCACCAACGCAGATTTTTTCCCCAGATTCCGAACGGCGAAGGGATGGGGAAGAGGGGAAAGTACTTTTCATCGTCAAAGCTCCGTGCAAGAATAGGCCTCCGGCGTATCTAGAGAACGACCATGAACATTTTCTAACAACCCATTCACAAATTGGAATGCTCTACCATACCATTTAAAGCAAATTGGTTGTCCGGTTAACGCAGTGGTTAGTGCACTCACCTAGGCGATCCGGGTTCGACCCCGGCCTAGGCGCATACAAGTGGGTTTCATCCGGGTACTCCGTTTTCCCCCACATCACAAGACCACACTCTCGCGAGACTCAAGACTCAAAACTGCAAAATTTGATTTTCTTGTCAATTATTAATCAACAATGCGTTGGTGCTGAAAATTACTGAATATTTTACATTTGACTAGTTTCATCTTAATCTGTTAACCTTTGGTTTTGTTTGGATTAAAAAAGCACATTTCATGATTTTTGAGACTGAGTCTCAAAAAGGTAGTAATTATGGCATAGACCCATGGAAGTTTGTACAAAATAACCATCCAGCGATGTCTTTACTCACATGCACAAAAAAATCAAGGAAATATTGAAAAGAAAAAAAAAACAACACTCTTATCAAAGAAAACAAAGACTGTAAACAAATACCACATTTTAAAAATATATCAAAGAGACAAAAATATCAACGTGTTTACTGATAACGACATGGCAGATGTTGTTTATGCATATTCTGCATCCTACAATTGATAACAACGGAGTCGAATTATCACCGTAAGCTATAAAGTCTACGAACACAGTCGGTAATTCTGAAATAATAGAACAAGAACTCGCCGATATCCTAAGTAATATAGATGTGACCAAAATCCACTGAACGTTATAAAATAAGCTATATCCTCTTAAAAGAGAATATGAATTCAATTTGTAAACCGTTATGCAAACTATTTACACATCATTGTCAAATAGTCTGTTATTAGAAATAAGCAAACACAATCCCTCTTTATAAAAAGGCGACAAATCCAAAGTATCTAACTACAGACGTTTGTCCTAAGTTGTTTGGGTAAGGATTTGGAAGGGATAGGATTTAATGACATTTATTACCATTTAGTTGTAGTATAGTTTGGGTATTCTACAGTGTACCAGCTAAGAGGCAAATGCTATCGTCTGTTAAAGCAGCCGATAACAAGAAAACAACATGTATACTATTCTGCGATTTAAAAAAAAACACGTTTGATAGAATTTGACCCGAGAGTCTTTCATATAAACTGCAACAATCTGTTATTACAGAAACATTTCTAACGGTGTTAAAACATTATTTCAATAACCGAAAGTAACACGTACGTTAGAGTTGGAAATACCACGTCCTCATTACTGCGTACAAATATTGGTGTACCACAAGGGTCAGTTCTGGGTCCCTTGTTATTGTTATATACGTAAATGATATTGTTAATAAAGAACATTGTAAACATACCACGTCTCTTTGCAGACGACAGTCCACACTCTGTTACATGTATACTCTATAATATAAATGAAATCAAATGTGTCATTAACAATAACATTACAGTAATATCAAATCAATCTTAACAAAACTAGTACATGTACATTTATAATGCAAGCAAAATTGAAGGAATTATATTTTCCAATCGCTTCTAGCGTTTGTCCAATTTACAATTCAACAGCTTCGAAAAATGTTGAATAAACCAGTGAACACTCAGTTCCATAAACTTGTTAGTATATATGTAACTGTTAATGTCATGCATGTGTTGGTATTGTTGACATTACTGCATTATGTTTATATGGAATGTAATTTATCTCATTAGTCGTTTGTTAATAAAGGCCACTTTAAAGGACTTTAAGACATTGAATGAGATAGACCTATTCTTACACATATTATATTATAAAGTAATGTGATGTTATACATTACTTATTGTTGTTTATATTATATTTCAGTGTGTAAAAGTATGTAAAAGTCAACTATGACTGGAGATTGAGCAGTAAACTATTGAAAACAGTTTGTTTCCTTGTGCACACTCGGACACAGAACGAACCGCGACCAGTTAGTTTTTGAACCCGTAATATATTGGCTATTATATGACCTACACATGAGTCAGACTATTACAGACTGACAATAGTTGTCCTCTCTATCGATATATAGAACTGCAGACTGACACTAGTTGTCCCCTCTATCGTTATATAGAATTGCAGACTGAAACCAGCTGGCCTCTACTTATATACGTAGAACTGCAGACTGACACTTGCTATCCCCTCTACATTTATATAGAGTTGCATACTGGCATTAGTTGTCCGCTCTATTGTTATATAGAACTGCAGACTGACATTAGTTGTCCCCTCTATCTTTAAATAGAACTGCAGACTGACATTAGTTGTCCCCTCTATCTTTAAATAGAACTGCAGACCGACATTAGTTGTCCCCTCTATCTTTAAATAGAACTGCAGACTGACATTAGTTGTTCTCTCTTTAAGAAATATTATATATGACATGATAAGGACCGACCCGAGTTGTCCGATTCACAGTCCAACGCTCAACCGATTGAGCTAACCAGTCGGACAGGCTGACATGAGTTGTCCCCTCTATCCTTATATAGAACTGCAGACTGACACTAGTTATCCCCTCTATCTTTATATAGAAATGCAGACTGACATGAGTTGTCCCCTCTATCTTTGTTAAGAAATGCAGACTGACAATAGTTATCCCCTCTATCTTTATAAAGAACTGCAGACTAACACTAGTTGCCCCCTATCTTTATATAGGACTGCAGACTGACACTAGTTGCCACGTCTATCTGTATATAGAACTGCAGACTGACACTAGTTGCCCCCTCTAGCTGTATAGGGGACTGCAGACTGACACTAGTTGCCCCCTCTGGCTGTATATAGAACTGCAGACTGACACTAGTTGCCCCCTCTATCTGTATATAGGACTGCAGACTGACACTAGTTGCCCCCTCTATCTTTGTATAGAACTGCAGACTGACATTAGTTGTCACCTCTATCTTTATATAGGACTGCAGATTGACACTAGTTGTCCCCTCTATCTGTATATAGAACTGCAGACTGACACTAGTTGCCCCCTCTATCTGTATATAGGACTGCAGACAGTCACTAGTTGCCCCCTCTATCTGTATATAGGACTGCAGACTGACACTAGTTGCCCCCTCTATCTGTATATAGGACTGCAGACTGACAATAGTTGCCACCTCTAGCTGTATATAGAACTGCAGACTGACACTAGTTGCCCCCTCTATCTGTATATAGGACTGCAGACTGACATCAGTTGATCCCTCTATCTTTATTTAGAAATGCAGACTGACACTAGTTGCCCCCTCTATCTGTATATAGGACTGCAGACTGACATCAGTTGATCTCTCTATCTTTATTTAGAACTGCAGACTGACACTAGTTGCCCCCTCTATCTGTATATAGGACTGCAGACTGACATCAGTTGATCCCTCTATCTTTATTTAGAACTGCAGACTGACACTAGTTGCCCCCTCTATCTGTATATAGGACTGCAGACAGTCACTAGTTGTCCCTCTCATCAGAACAAAGAACTAAAGACCGGCCGTATTTGTCCCCTTCATCTTTCTCTATAACTTTAGACTGACATTAGTTGTCCCTTACATTTCAACAACACACTTTTCACCCACACTATTTCCCCCATCTCCATTGTTTACAGATAACTGCAGATTGACCCACTCACTTTTACCTATAACTACATAGACGAGATGGATGTTCTCTGAACGGACGCTATACTAAATTACTAATAGCAATACTAGCTTTCTTATGAGCAATGGCCACTGTGCCATTTGTACATTATTCGTACCGAAACTCCACACGGACAGTGCTATGTAATTGGGCACAATGCATAAGATTTCCGGCCTTTCACCGGTGCCACTAGCTAGGGCCAACTCTAGGTACCAGAGTGCGTTTCGTGATTATTATGGTCCTTTCGCGATTTCGCACATCTCATGTCTTTTTTAGTTTGTATACTGGCTCAGCCTCTTCTTCGATCTGCCGATTTAAATAAAAATCGGTTGACTTCTAATTTACACAAAATAATAAATATAAGGCAAATATGAAAAATACAGTCGAACCCCGTTCGCTCGAAATCCCAGGGACCGGCGAAAATACCTCGAGCCTAGGAAAATTTGAGCCAAGCGGGAACGTTTACCTTCAGTTTAAAGAAATTGGTCATGTACATCTAGTTCGAACCAACGAGGATTTCGAGCTAAGCGATTTCGAGCCAATGGGTTTCGACTGTATATTCATCCCATTGGACAACATTTCATTTTAAATGCAAATGCATTTATGCTCCTTGGTGTTTTCTCTTGTGTTGTCTTGTTGTTGTTTTCAATGTTTACTATTTTTGTTCTAGTGCACGTAACATACTTGATAACATCATAGTCTTATTTCTTATCTTAATATGTACTGCATACCTCCTAATCACAGACCGTTTGGCCTTTGAGTACTATCATATGCAATATGTACCACGTTTACTGCTGACATTTTTAGAATGGAGTTGTTTTTATTGTTTTCTCTGATATTTGTTTATATCGGAGAGAATGCTGATGCCGAAATTGCAAGTATGTTCATTTTTTTTTTTAATCTCGGGATTAAATGTTTTATAATATAAATATTGTTTTCCAATTAAATCAACGTTTTCATGTTCGTTCCATTTTCGAATGGACTGTTTCATCAGTAAGATATATACTTAATTATTGTTAGTAAAGTTTTGATAACGGCCATTAATTAGTGGGTTATTCAAAATTATGTCATCTTCAGGCTCAAAGGGCACAGACTTTGTCATCAGCTTTCTGCAACAGATTTTACCGGGGTCAACCACACTACAAATTTCCGCTGACGTCACAAGTCGCGTGTCTATAGAAGCCCCGTTCATTGGCTTTTCCAAAACTATGCAGCTGGACCCCGGCTCGAGAGAAATACGAATGGAACAAACACTGCGGGAAACCAGCACACTGATCTCCTTTAAGGCAATTCGTGTCAAATCCGACAACCCGATTTCGGTGTATGTTTTCGACGATTTAAAACCGTATATTGGTGGGTATTTAGCGTTACCTGTTGAGAGTTTGGGCTCTGAATACATGGTAGTAACAAAGTCAGGCCGAAAAAGCGAGGTACTTATATCAGCAGCCGAAGACAGAACAGCTGTGTCCGTTACTCTGAAAAGCAAAACGAATATTACCCACCAGGGTTATAAGTATTCCGACGGTGACATTATACGCGAAACACTAGATACATTTCAAACATGGCAAATTCAAAGCGATAGTGATTTAAGCGGGACAATAGTGAAAGCGGACGGTAAAGTTGTAGTTATCGCTGGAAGCGAATGTGCAGGTGTCCCTGATACTGCATCCGAGTGTGATTTCATAACAGAACAATTAACACCCGTAAGTTCATGGGAAATTAGTTTCATAGTGCCATTAGTTCGTAAATGCGCGAACGTGATCCGAATTATGGCGCGTGATGACGCAACTGATGTCAAAGTGACGTATGCAAAACAATCTTGGAACACGATGCTTGATGCAACAATCTTTGTTGACCGCGAATATCACCCTATAACAGATAAAGTCCCTGTTGTAGTCATTGAATCAAAGAAACCGGTTCACGTTATGCTATTTACTGGACCATCGGCGACGTCACAAGTTAACACATGTGGTCCCTCTATGACAACAATACCCGCTTTTACCCAGTATTCCAATGACTACAGAATGCTGCTGCCTGATGCGAACGTAGACTATCACCTGTTAACTCTTATAGTTCCTGCAAGTAACTTAAATGGTCTACGTATAAACAACAACACAATTTCAACAATTTCGTCCCAGCGGATATATGCAGGATTTGCAAGCGAAGATTTCTTTGTCATAGAAGCTGATTTGGCGGGAGTATCTCAAAATGTTCATATCACTCAAACCGCAAACGTCGACTTCGGTGCCTTTGTATATGGCATGGTAGGAAATGGATCTTTTGGATATCCTCTGGGATTAAAAGTGGATTTGACAAAAGGTTTGAAAGTTTCATTTACTATATCATTTCTGCAAGAATATATTAAATACAACTTTGTTTATTAACAATCGTATGGCCGTATGATGTCCGTCGTCTGAGAATACAATTTCATTCGGAACTCCTCGGCCATTTTTATCGAAAACAGCCGGTACATCAGTTGAAGTAGTTCGTAAATTTTTGAATTATATTATTAATTAAATGTAGTGATTTAGAGTTGTATGTATTGATCTTAGTTTAAATTGATTGCCAGTGAAGTGTTTTATTGCATACATAATTAAGATTCCCAAGGGTAAAGTCATAAAGTTAAACTGCTAAATAAAATTACTACGCGATCTACTTGCAGCGGACTTAAACGTTTAAGTATGTAAACCGTCCAAATACATCCGAGGTTGTTTTCGAATAAAAATGGCCGAGGAGTTCCGAATGTATACAATGTATGATGTCGTTTTTGCGTGCCGGTATACGGCAGGAAAAGCTCCTCATGCCTCCTGATGAAAACCATTGGTGTTTTTGTTATTGTTTATTTTTAAAACCTTTCCTTCTACATTCGGAACTCCTGGGCCATTTTCCATCGAAAATAACCTCGTTTGTTTAAGAAGGGTTTACAATGTCAAAATCTTTATATTTAACTACGAGTTAACTGCAAGTATTTCAATGTAGCAGATAAATCTAATGACTTTATTCATGGGCATCTTAATCATTTATGCAATAAATTGTTTACGTACTTCTTCTACTGAAGTACCGGAATGTTCCTTCTAGAGATCTAAAGCATACAAACCAGCATCATATATATCCAAGCATAACTACAGACATTTAAAAGTTGTTCAATACATATTTTACATTAAAAACGATTTTTGTTAAATCAGTCTGAGCAATAAACTTTCGTTATATCATATGTTTTACTCTTTCAGCTAATGCGGAAGTCCGGTTAGTCGGGGGCAGTACGGGAGCGTCCGGGCGAGCTGAGGTCTTCTTTCATGGTCACTGGGGCACGGTCTGTGATGTCAAATTCGACACGGAGGATGCAAAAGTCGTCTGCAAAATGATGGGATTTTATTTTGGCGCCGCGTAGGGATTATTTCCCCTCTAAGAATGCAATTCATTTTTATAGCCAATGAAATTGCTGATAGGCAATCATTAAGCACTAGGCTTAATCATTAAGAATTTTCTCTTTCGCGGGTGTTTAAAGGTCCGCCTCCTGCTACTCATCCGATACTCTCTCCCTGCGCGTATCGCAAAATAAGAATATAATTTAAAAATAATAACGGCATTATATTAATGTCGTTATTTTTTTATGCTGATTTCAAAGGCTAAAATAAACACACAAAAATATTTTCTGAATGAAAGTTAACAAAACAATGTACCCTTCGAAAATTCAGCGTGTTTTGAAAGGACAGATACTATAACAGACAGGACAAGTACATTTTCAAAAATGGTAACGCTAACACAGATTGAAAAGCCCGCTGAATGTTGAAAGTCTTAACGATAACTTTTCTTACTTAATGCAGGCCGATGGGAGATTTCATTGGCTAAAAATGTTGATTGCATTCAAATTTAATTAAAATTTTGAATATTATTTATAAAAAGGATTATAGTACAATGACATTACCTCTAGCCTGACATAAAAATGTTACAAATTGCTAATTATTACTTACAGTACCTTGCGTAAAGTATTGAATTACTTGTCGAATGCAACTTATTTGCCCAAATATTTAAACCATATAAGATATTGTTAAAAACCAAGTTAAAGAAGGACTTGCTTTTTATGTCACTCAGAAACCCCGTGGCGGGTCACTATGGAGCTGGTAGTGGTATAGTGCTAGTCGACAATCTGAGATGCACCGGAAACGAAGACAACGTACATATGTGTGCTTCCGGTCAGTGGGAGAACTCCGCCTGCACACACGAGCAGGACGTCGGTGTTGACTGCAGTAGGTGCATATTTGTTGACACGTTTCCTTCCTCAGCTCATTTGTTCACACGTTTCATTCATCAGCACATTTGTTCACACGTTTCATTCTTCAGAAAATTTGTTCACACGTTTCAGTCCTCAGCACATTTGATCGCACGTTTTATTCATTAGCACATTTGTTCTCACGTCGTTGTATTCTCCGGCACATTCGTTCTCACGTTTCATTCTTCAGCACATTTGTTCACAACTTTCATTCCTTTGCACATTTGTTCTCACGTTTCATTCCGCAGCGCATTTGTTCTCACGTTTCATTCCTTAGCACTTTCGTTCTCACGTTTCATTCCTCGGCACATTTGTTCTCACGTTTTATTCCTCCGCACATTTGTTCTCACGTTTCATTCCTCAGCACATTTGTTCTCACGTTTCAATCCATTCCTCAGCCCGTTTGTTCTCACGTTTCATTCCTCCGCACGTTTGTTCTCACGTTTCATTCTACCGCACAATTGTTATCATGTTTCATTCCTCAGCACATTTGTTCTAACGTTTCATTCCTCAGCAAGTTTGTTCTCATGTATTATTCCTCAGCACAGTTGTTCTCACGTTTCATTCCTCAGCACATTTGTTCTCACGTTTCATTCTTCCGCACGTTTGTTCTCACGTTTCATTCCTCCGCACATTTGTTCTCACGTTTCATTCCTCGGCATATTTGTTCTCACGTTTCATTTCTCATCATACTTGTTCCCACGTTATATTCTTCAGCACATTTGTTCTCACGTTTCATTCCTTAGCACATTCGTTCTCACGCTTCATACCTGAGTACATTTGTTCCCACGTTATATTCTTCAGCACATTTGTTCTCATGTTTCATTCCTTAGCACATTCGTTCTCACGTTTCATACCTGAGTACATTTGTTCTCACGTATTATTCCTCAAAATATTTGTTCTCACGTTTCATTCCTCAGCGCATTTGTTTTCACGTTTCATTTCTTTGCATATTCGTTCTCACGTGTCAATCATCCGCACATTTGTTCTCACGTTTCATTCCTCAGCACATTTGTTCTCACGTTTCATTCCTCAGCGCATTAATTCTCACGTTTCATTACTCAGCACGTTTGTTCTCACGTTTCATTTCTCCGCACGTTTGTTCTCATGTTTCATTCCTCCGCACATTTGTTCTCACGTTTCATTCCTCAGCACATTTGTTCTCATGTTTCATTCCTCTGCACTTTTGTTCTCACGTATTATTCCTCAGCACACTTGTTCTCACGTTTCATTTCTCAGCACATTTGCTCTCACGTTTCATTCCTCCGCACGTTTGTTCTCACGTTTCATTCCTCCGCACATTTGTTCTCACGTTTCATTCCTCCGCAAATTTGTTCTCACGTTTCATTCCTCGGCACATTTGTTCTCACGTTTCATTTCCATGCACATTTGTTCTCACGGTTCATTCCTCCGCACATTTATTCTCACGTTTCATTCCTCAGCACATTTGTTCTCACGTTTCATTTCCCTGCACATTTGTTCCAACGTTTCATTCCTCAGCACATTTGTTCTCACGTTTCATTCCTCAGCACATTTGTTCTCACGTTTCATTTCCCTGCACATTTGTTCTTACGTTTCATTCCTAAGCACATTTGTTCTTACGTTTCATTCCTCGGCAAATTTGTTCCAACGTTTCATTCCTCCGCACATTTGTTCTTACGTTTCATTCCTCAGCCCATTTGTTCAGACGTTTCATTCTTCGAAAAATTTGTTCACACGTTTCCTTCCTGAGCACATTTGATCACACTTTATATTCATTAGCACATTTGTTCTGACGTCGTTTCATTCTCCAGCACATCCTTGGTTTGTCACGGCTCAATAAACGTATTGCACTCTGGGCTGGTGCAAGAGGGAGTAACTCATGTCGTAACTGGTTTTATTTGGTTAAGCAGAAACTGTGTTCTCTGAACCTGGATATTTATTGCAGTATTGAAATCGTTATACCTAAACATGCTATTTTAAGTAAAGTAGAGGAGTTGTTGCTGCATCAGTTTACGCAGGGCTGGTTGGCTCAGATTAATAGTACAGTTGGTACATCAGGTAGAGGGCGCAACAAATTGCGTACATACTGTTTGTTGAAAACTGAATTTGGTACAGAAAAGTACTGTAAAATAATCATGCCGCTGCAGCATAGGTCGGCACTGAGTAAATTTAGATGTGGTGTAGCTCCTCTACGAATTGAAACTGGCAGATATGAAAACTTACCGGTTGAAGCTAGAAAATGCCCTTTTTGTGATACTGTAGAAAACGAGTCTCATGTTATCCTTGAGTGTAGAGCATATGATGATTACCGTGTTACATTGTTTGCTAAGGCCGTTGAAACTGATAACTTATTTCTATCTATGAGTAATACTGAAAAGTTGAAATTTATACTCTGTAATTCTGCAGTGCTACGACTTGCTGCCAAAACCTGTAATTTGATTTTAAAGAGAAGACAGTTTTATCTGTGTAAATAGTCATCGCGTTCATGTATATACTTTTAAGTATGTAGATGTTTACTTATTGTACTTTGTGATATTCTAATAGGTCACACAAATGATATTGGTTCCTTGTTATTAAATGAACCTCCTATATAATGGTCGGTAAATCCAATTTCACCTGCTTGTTTTAGTGTTTCTGGGAGCTTCTGTCAGTATTAAGTCGGTTGTTTCACTTTTTTCTATGGGCTCTTAAAGCAAATCTTATGCTCATTGATGGAAGAAAATTGTTTGTGTGGCATATTAGTGTTTAATTTGTAAGTACAGTTGTTGTTGTTGTTGGGGTTTTTTTACCAGTCAGTATCAGTCACATATTTTATAACAAGTCTGTATTTTATTTTGTATTAATATGTTCTGTGTATTTGTCAAATAGTCTCCTGTAATTCTATATAGAATGGCCATATAATTATTTGTTTTATGTGTTGCATGTAACTTTTAGTATGTATATGGACGAGACTCTAATAAAGATATAATCCTTCATTCTCACGTTTCATTCCTCAGCACATTTGTTCACAACTTTCATTCCTTTGCACATTTGTTCTCACGTTTCATTCCGCAGCGCATGTTTTCTCACGTTTCATTCCTTAGCACATTCGTTCTCACGTTTCAATACTCCGCACGTTTGTTCTCACGTTTAATTCCTCCGCACATTTGTTCTCACATTTCATTCCTCAGCACATTTGTTCACGCATTTCATTCCTTTGGACATTTGTTCTCACGTTTCATTCATCGGCACATTTGTTCACACGTTTCATTCATCGCCACAATTGCTCACACGTTTCATTCCTCCGCACATTTGTTCTCACGTTTCATTTCTTAGCACATATGTTCTCACGTACCATTCTCCAGCACATTCGTTCTCACGTTTCATTCCTCAGCACATTTGTTCTCACGTTTCATTCCTCAGCATGTTTGTTCGTTCGTTTCATTCTTCCGCACGTTTATTCTCACGTTTCATTCCTTAGCACATTTGTTCTCACGTTTCATTCCTTAGCACATTTGTACTCACGTCGTTTCATTTCTCAGCACATTTGTTCACAACTTTCATTCCTTTGCACATTTGTTCTCGCGTTTCATTCCTCAGCACATTTGTTCACGCATTTCATTCCTTTGCACATTTGTTCTCACGTTTCATTCATCGCATATTTGTGCACACGTTTCATTCATCGCCACATTTGATCACACGTTTAATTCCTCCGCACATTCGTTCTCACGTATCATTTCTTAGCACATTTCTTTTCACGTTTCATTCTCCAGCACATTCGTTCTCACGTTTTATTCCTCAGCACATATGTTTTTACGTTTCATTCCTCAGCACATTTGTTCTTACGTTTTATTCCTCACCACAATTTTTCTTACGTTTCATTCCTCAGCCCATTTGTTCACACGTTTCATTCTTCAGAAAATTTGTTCACACGTTTCATTCCTCAGCAGATTTGATCACACGTTTTATTGATTAGCACATTTGTTCTCACATCGTTGTATTCTCCGTCACATTCGTTCTCACGTTTCATTCTTCAGCTCATTTGTTCACAACTTTCATTCCTTTGCACATTTGTTCTCACGTTTCATTCCGCAGCGCATTTGTTCTCACGTTTCATTCCTTAGCACTTTCGTTCTCACGTTTCATTCCTCAGCACATTTCTTCTCACGCTTCATTCCTCAGCACATTTGTTCACAACTTTCATTCCTCAGCACATTTGTTCTCACGTTTCATTCCGCAGCGCATATTTTCTTACGTTTCATTCCTCAGCACATTCGTTCTCACGTTTCAATACTCCGCACGTTTGTTCTCACGTTTCATTCCTCCGCACATTTGTTCTCACATTTCATTCCTCAGCACATTTGTTCTCACGTTTCATTCCTCAGCACGTTTGTTCTCACGTTTCATTCGTCCGCACGTTTGTCCTCACCTTTCATTCCTCAGCACCATTGTTCTCATGTTTCATTCCTCAGCACATTTGTTTTGACGTTTCATTCCTCAGCACGTTTGTTCTCACGTTTTATTCCTCAGCACAGTTGTTCTCACGTTTCATTCCTCAGCACATTTGTCTCACGTTTCATTCCTCCGTACGTTTGTTCTCACGTTTCAATCCTCCGCAGATTTTTCTCACGTTTCATTCCTCCCTAAATTTGTTCTCACGTTTCATTCCTCAGCATGTTTGTTCTTTCGTTTCATTCTTCCGCACGTTTGTTCTCACGTTTCATTCCTCCGCACATTTGTTCTCACATTTCATTCCTCAGCATGATTGTTCTTTCGTTTCATTCCTCCGCACGTTTGTTCTCACGTTTCATTCCTCCGCAAATTTGTTCTCACGTTTCATTCCTTAGCACATTTGTTCTCAGGTCGTTTTATTCCTCAGCACATTTGTTCACAACTTTCATTCCTTTGCACATTTGTTCTCACGTTTCATTCCTCAGCACATTTGTTCACGCGTTTCGTTCCTTTGCACATTTGTTCTCATGTTTCATTCCTCAGCACATTTGTTCTCACGTTTCATTTCTTAGCACATATGTTCTCACGTATCATTCTCCAGCACATTCGTCCTCACGTTTCATTCCTCAGCACATTTGTTCTCACGTTTCATTCCTCAGCATGTTTGTTCGTTCGTTTCATTCTTCCGCACGTTTATTCTCACGTTTCATTCCTTAGCACATTTGTTCTCACGTTTCATTCCTTAGCACATTTGTTCTCATGTCGTTTCATTTCTCAGCACATTTGTTCACAACTTTCATTCCTTTGCACATTTGTTCTCGCGTTTCATTCCTCAGCACATTTGTTCACGCATTTCATTCATTTGCACATTTGTTCTCATGTTTCATTCATCGCATACTTGTGCACACGTTTCATTCATCGCCACATTTGATCACACGTTTAATTCCTCCGCACATTCGTTCTCACGTTTCATTTCTTAGCACATTTCTTTTCACGTTTCATTCTCCAGCACATTCGTTCTCACGTTTTATTCCTCAGCACATATGTTTTTACGTTTCATTCCTCAGCACATTTGTTCTTACGTTTTATTCCTCAGCACATTTTTTCTTGCGTTTCATTCCTCAGCCCATTTGTTCACACGTTTCATTCTTCAGAAAATTTGTTCACACGTTTCATTCCTCAGCAGATTTGATCACACGTTTTATTGATTAGCACATTTGTTCTCACATCGTTGTATTCTCCATCACATTCGTTCTCGCGTTTCATTCTTCAGCTCATTTGTTCACAACTTTCATTCTTCCGCACATTTGTTATCACATTTCATTCCTCAGCACATTTGTTCTCACGTTTCATTCCTCAGCACGTTTGTTCTCACGTTTCATTCGTCCGCACGTTTGTCCTCACCTTTCATTCCTCAGCACCATTGTTCTCATGTTTCATTCCTCAGCACATTTGTTTTGACGTTTCATTCCTCAGCACGTTTGTTCTCACGTTTTATTCCTCAGCACAGTTGTTCTCACGTTTCATTCCTCAGCACATTTGTCTCACGTTTCATTCCTCCGTACGTTTGTTCTCACGTTTCATTCCTCCGCAGATTTTTCTCACGTTTCATTCCTCCCTAAATTTGTTCTCACGTTTCATTCCTCAGCATGTTTGTTCTTTCGTTTCATTCTTCCGCACGTTTGTTCTCACGTTTCATTCCTCCGCACATTTGTTCTCACATTTCATTCCTCAGCATGATTGTTCTTTCGTTTCATTCTTCCGCACGTTTGTTCTCACGTTTCATTCCTCCGCACATTTGTTCTCACATTTCATTCCTCAGCATGATTGTTCTTTCGTTTCATTCCTCCGCACGTTTGTTCTCACGTTTCATTCCTCCGCAAATTTGTTCTCACGTTTCATTCCTTAGCACATTTGTTCTCAGGTCGTTTTATTCCTCAGCACATTTGTTCACAACTTTCATTCCTTTGCACATTTGTTCTCACGTTTCATTCCTCAGCATATTTGTTCACGCGTTTCGTTCCTTTGCAAATTTGTTCTCATGTTTCATTCCTCAGCACATTTGTTCTCACGTTTCATTTCTTAGCACATATGTTCTCACGTATCATTCTCCAGCACATTCGTTCTCACGTTTCATTCCTCAGCACATTTGTTCTCACGTTTCATTCCTCAGCATGTTTGTTCGTTCGTTTCATTCTTCCGCACGTTTATTCTCATGTTTCATTCCTTAGCACATTTGTTCTCACGTTTCATTCCTTAGCACATTTGTTCTCATGTCGTTTCATTTCTCAGCACATTTGTTCACAACTTTCATTCCTTTGCACATTTGTTCTCGCGTTTCATTCCTCAGCACATTTGTTCACGCATTTCATTCCTTTGCACATTTGTTCTCACGTTTCATTCATCGCATATTTGTGCACACGTTTCATTCATCGCCACATTTGATCACACGTTTAATTCCTCCGCACATTCGTTCTCACGTTTCATTTCTTAGCACATTTCTTTTCACGTTTCATTCTCCAGCACATTCGTTCTCACGTTTTATTCCTCAGCACATATGTTTTTACGTTTCATTCCTCAGCACATTTGTTCTTACGTTTTATTCCTCAGCACATTTTTTCTTACGTTTCATTCCTCAGCCCATTTGTTCACACGTTTCATTCTTCAGAAAATTTGTTCACACGTTTCATTCCTCAGCAGATTTGATCACACGTTTTATTGATTAGCACATTTGTTCTCACATCGCTGTATTCTCCGTCACATTCGTTCTCACGTTTCATTCTTCAGCTCATTTGTTCACAACTTTCATTCTTCCGCACATTTGTTCTCACATTTCATTCCTCAGCACATTTGTTCTCACGTTTCATTCCTCAGCACGTTTGTTCTCACGTTTCATTCGTCCGCACGTTTGTCCTCACCTTTCATTCCTCAGCACCATTGTTCTCATGTTTCATTCCTCAGCACATTTGTTTTGACGTTTCATTCCTCAGCACGTTTGTTCTCACGTTTTATTCCTCAGCACAGTTGTTCTCACGTTTCATTCCTCAGCACATTTGTCTCACGTTTCATTCCTCCGTACGTTTGTTCTCACGTTTCATTCCTCCGCAGATTTGTTCTCACGTATCATTCCTCCCTTAATTTGTTCTCACGTTTCATTCCTCAGCATGTTTGTTCTCACGTTTCATTCCTCCGCACATTTGTTCTCACATTTCATTCCTCAGCATGATTGTTCTTTCGTTTCATTCCTCCGCACGTTTGTTCTCACGTTTCATTCCTCTGCAAATTTGTTCTCACGTTTCATTGCTTAGCACATTTGTTCTCAGGTCGTTTTATTCCTCAGCACATTTGTTCACAACTTTCATTCCTTTGCACATTTGTTCTCACGTTTCATTCCTCAGCACATTTGTTCACGCGTTTTGTTCCTTTGCACATTTGTTCTCATGTTTCATTCCTCAGCACATTTGTTCACACGTTTCATTCCTTTGCATATTTGTTTTCACGTTTCATTCCTTTGCATATTTGTTCACACATTTCATTCCTCCGCACATTTGTTCACACGTTTCATTCCTCAACACATTTTTTCTCACGTTTCATTCCTCAGCACATTAGTTCTCATGTTTCATTTCTCAGCACATTTGTTCTCACGTTTCATTCGTCCGCACGTTTGTCCACACCTTTCATTCCTCAGCACAATTGTTCTCATGTTACATTCCTCAGCACATTTGTTTTGACGTTTCATTCCTCAGCACGTTTGTTCTCACGTTTTATTCCTCAGCACAGTTGTTCTGACGTTTCATTCCTCAGCACATTTGTCTCACGTTTCATTCCTCCGTACGTTTGTTCTCACGTATCATTCCTCCGCAGATGTGTTCTCACGTTTCATTCCTCCCCAAATTTGTTCTCACGTTTCATTCCTCAGCATGTTTGTTCTTTCGTTTCATTCTTCCGCACGTTTGTTCTCACGTTTCATTCCTCCGCACATTTGTTCTCACATTTCATTCCTCAGCATGATTGTTCTTTCGTTTCATTCCTCCGCACGTTTGTTCTCACGTTTCATTCCTCCGCAAATTTGTTCTCACGTTTCATTCCTTAGCATATTTATTCTGACGTCGTTTTATTCCTCAGCACATTTGTTCACAACTTTCATTCCTTTGCACATTTGTTCTCACGTTTCATTCCTCAGCACATTTGTTCACGCGTTTAATTCCTCCGCACATTCGTTCTCACGTTTCATTTCTTAGCACATTTCTTTTCACGTTTCATTCTCCAGCACATTCGTTCTCACGTTTTATTCCTCAGCACATATGTTTTTACGTTTCATTCCTCAGCACATTTGTTCTTACGTTTTATTCCTCAGCACATTTTTTCTTACGTTTCATTCCTCAGCCCATTTGTTCACACGTTTCATTCTTCAGAAAATTTGTTCACACGTTTCATTCCTCAGCAGATTTGATCACACGTTTTATTGATTAGCACATTTGTTCTCACATCGTTGTATTCTCCGTCACATTCGTTCTCACGTTTCATTCTTCAGCTCATTTGTTCACAACTTTCATTCTTCCGCACATTTGTTCTCACATTTCATTCCTCAGCACATTTGTTCTCACGTTTCATTCCTCAGCACGTTTGTTCTCACGTTTCATTCGTCCGCACGTTTGTCCTCACCTTTCATTCCTCAGCACCATTGTTCTCATGTTTCATTCCTCAGCACATTTGTTTTGACGTTTCATTCCTCAGCACGTTTGTTCTCACGTTTTATTCCTCAGCACAGTTGTTCTCACGTTTCATTCCTCAGCACATTTGTCTCACGTTTCATTCCTCCGTACGTTTGTTCTCACGTTTCATTCCTCCGCAGATTTTTCTCACGTTTCATTCCTCCCTAAATTTGTTCTCACGTTTCATTCCTCAGCATGATTGTTCTTTCGTTTCATTCCTCCGCACGTTTGTTCTCACGTTTCATTCCTCCGCAAATTTGTTCTCACGTTTCATTCCTTAGCACATTTGTTCTCAGGTCGTTTTATTCCTCAGCACATTTGTTCACAACTTTCATTCCTTTGCACATTTGTTCTCACGTTTCATTCCTCAGCACATTTGTTCACGCGTTTCGTTCCTTTGCAAATTTGTTCTCATGTTTCATTCCTCAGCACATTTGTTCTCACGTTTCATTTCTTAGCACATATGTTCTCACGTATCATTCTCCAGCACATTCGTTCTCACGTTTCATTCCTCAGCACATTTGTTCTCACGTTTCATTCCTCAGCATGTTTGTTCGTTCGTTTCATTCTTCCGCACGTTTATTCTCACGTTTCATTCCTTAGCACATTTGTTCTCACGTTTCATTCCTTAGCACATTTGTTCTCATGTCGTTTCATTTCTCAGCACATTTGTTCACAACTTTCATTCCTTTGCACATTTGTTCTCGCGTTTCATTCCTCAGCACATTTGTTCACGCATTTCATTCCTTTGCACATTTGTTCTCACGTTTCATTCATCGCATATTTGTGCACACGTTCCATTCATCGCCACATTTGATCACACGTTTAATTCCTCCGCACATTCGTTCTCACGTTTCATTTCTTAGCACATTTCTTTTCACGTTTCATTCTCCAGCACATTCGTTCTCACGTTTTATTCCTCAGCACATATGTTTTTACGTTTCATTCCTCAGCACATTTGTTCTTACGTTTTATTCCTCAGCACATTTTTTCTTACGTTTCATTCCTCAGCCCATTTGTTCACACGTTTCATTCTTCAGAAAATTTGTTCACACGTTTCATTCCTCAGCAGATTTGATCACACGTTTTATTGATTAGCACATTTGTTCTCACATCGCTGTATTCTCCGTCACATTCGTTCTCACGTTTCATTCTTCAGCTCATTTGTTCACAACTTTCATTCTTCCGCACATTTGTTCTCACATTTCATTCCGCAGCACATTTGTTCTCACGTTTCATTCCTCAGCACGTTTGTTCTCACGTTTCATTCGTCCGCACGTTTGTCCCCACCTTTCATTCCTCAGCACCATTGTTCTCATGTTTCATTCCTCAGCACATTTGTTTTGACGTTTCATTCCTCAGCACGTTTGTTCTCACGTTTTATTCCTCAGCACAGTTGTTCTCACGTTTCATTCTTCAGCACATTTGTCTCACGTTTCATTCCTCCGTACGTTTGTTCTCACGTTTCATTCCTCCGCAGATTTGTTCTCACGTATCATTCCTCCCTAAATTTGTTCTCACGTTTCATTCCTCAGCATGTTTGTTCTTTCGTTTCATTCTTCCGCACGTTTGTTCTCACGTTTCATTCCTCCGCACATTTGTTCTCACATTTCATTCCTCAGCATGATTGTTCTTTCGTTTCATTCCTCCGCACGTTTGTTCTCACGTTTCATTCCTCTGCAAATTTGTTCTCACGTTTCATTCCTTAGCACATTTGTTCTCAGGTCGTTTTATTCCTCAGCACATTTGTTCACAACTTTCATTCCTTTGCACATTTGTTCTCACGTTTCATTCCTCAGCACATTTGTTCACGCGTTTTGTTCCTTTGCACATTTGTTCTCATGTTTCATTCCTCAGCACATTTGTTCACACGTTTCATTCCTTTGCATATTTGTTTTCACGTTTCATTCCTTTGCATATTTGTTCACACATTTCATTCCTCCGCACATTTGTTCACACGTTTCATTCCTCAACACATTTTTTCTCACGTTTCATTCCTCAGCACATTAGTTCTCATGTTTCATTTCTCAGCACATTTGTTCTCACGTTTCATTCGTCCGCACGTTTGTCCACACCTTTCATTCCTCAGCACAATTGTTCTCATGTTACATTCCTCAGCACATTTGTTTTGACGTTTCATTCCTCAGCACGTTTGTTCTCACGTTTTATTCCTCAGCACAGTTGTTCTGACGTTTCATTCCTCAGCACATTTGTCTCACGTTTCATTCCTCCGTACGTTTGTTCTCACGTATCATTCCTCCGCAGATGTGTTCTCACGTTTCATTCCTCCCCAAATTTGTTCTCACGTTTCATTCCTCAGCATGTTTGTTCTTTCGTTTCATTCTTCCGCACGTTTGTTCTCACGTTTCATTCCTCCGCACATTTGTTCTCACATTTCATTCCTCAGCATGATTGTTCTTTCGTTTCATTCCTCCGCACGTTTGTTCTCACGTTTCATTCCTCCGCAAATTTGTTCTCACGTTTCATTCCTTAGCACATTTATTCTCACGTCGTTTTATTCCTCAGCACATTTGTTCACAACTTTCATTCCTTTGCACATTTGTTCTCACGTTTCATTCCTCAGCACATTTGTTCACGCGTTTAATTCCTTTGCACATTTGTTCTCACGTTTCATTCCTCAGCACATTTGTTCACACGTTTCATTCCTTTGCATATTTGTTTTCACGTTTCATTCCTTTGCATATTTGTTCACACATTTCATTCTTCCGCACGTTTGTTCTCACGTTTCATTCCTCCGCACATTTGTTCTCACATTTCATTCCTCAGCATGATTGTTCTTTCGTTTCATTCTTCCGCACGTTTGTTCTCACATTTCATTCCTCCGCACATTTGTTCTCACATTTCATTCCTCAGCATGATTGTTCTTTCGTTTCATTCCTCCGCACGTTTGTTCTCACGTTTCATTCCTCCGCAAATTTGTTCTCACGTTTCATTCCTTAGCACATTTGTTCTCAGGTCGTTTTATTCCTCAGCACATTTGTTCACAACTTTCATTCCTTTGCACATTTGTTCTCACGTTTCATTCCTCAGCATATTTGTTCACGCGTTTCGTTCCTTTGCAAATTTGTTCTCATGTTTCATTCCTCAGCACATTTGTTCTCACGTTTCATTTCTTAGCACATATGTTCTCACGTATCATTCTCCAGCACATTCGTTCTCACGTTTCATTCCTCAGCACATTTGTTCTCACGTTTCATTCCTCAGCATGTTTGTTCGTTCGTTTCATTCTTCCGCACGTTTATTCTCACGTTTCATTCCTTAGCACATTTGTTCTCATGTCGTTTCATTTCTCAGCACATTTGTTCACAACTTTCATTCCTTTGCACATTTGTTCTCGCGTTTCATTCCTCAGCACATTTGTTCACGCATTTCATTCCTTTGCACATTTGTTCTCACGTTTCATTCATCGCATATTTGTGCACACGTTTCATTCATCGCCACATTTGATCACACGTTTAATTCCTCCGCACATTCGTTCTCACGTTTCATTTCTTAGCACATTTCTTTTCACGTTTCATTCTCCAGCACATTCGTTCTCACGTTTTATTCCTCAGCACATATGTTTTTACGTTTCATTCCTCAGCACATTTGTTCTTACGTTTTATTCCTCAGCACATTTTTTCTTACGTTTCATTCCTCAGCCCATTTGTTCACACGTTTCATTCTTCAGAAAATTTGTTCACACGTTTCATTCCTCAGCAGATTTGATCACACGTTTTATTGATTAGCACATTTGTTCTCACATCGCTGTATTCTCCGTCACATTCGTTCTCACGTTTCATTCTTCAGCTCATTTGTTCACAACTTTCATTCTTCCGCACATTTGTTCTCACATTTCATTCCTCAGCACATTTGTTCTCACGTTTCATTCCTCAGCACGTTTGTTCTCACGTTTCATTCGTCCGCACGTTTGTCCTCACCTTTCATTCCTCAGCACCATTGTTCTGATGTTTCATTCCTCAGCACATTTGTTTTGACGTTTCATTCCTCAGCACGTTTGTTCTCACGTTTTATTCCTCAGCACAGTTGTTCTCACGTTTCATTCCTCAGCACATTTGTCTCACGTTTCATTCCTCCGTACGTTTGTTCTCACGTTTCATTCCTCCGCAGATTTGTTTTCACGTATCATTCCTCCCTTAATTTGTTCTCACGTTTCATTCCTCAGCATGTTTGTTCTCACGTTTCATTCCTCCGCACATTTGTTCTCACATTTCATTCCTCAGCATGATTGTTCTTTCGTTTCATTCCTCCGCACGTTTGTTCTCACGTTTCATTCCTCTGCAAATTTGTTCTCACGTTTCATTCCTTAGCACATTTGTTCTCAGGTCGTTTTATTCCTCAGCACATTTGTTCACAACTTTCATTCCTTTGCACATTTGTTCTCACGTTTCATTCCTCAGCACATTTGTTCACGCGTTTTGTTCCTTTGCACATTTGTTCTCACGTTTCATTCCTCAGCACATTTGTTCACACGTTTCATTCCTTTGCATATTTGTTTTCACGTTTCATTCCTTTGCATATTTGTTCACACATTTCATTCCTCCGCACATTTGTTCACACGTTTCATTCCTCAACACATTTTTTCTCACGTTTCATTCCTCAGCACATTAGTTCTCATGTTTCATTTCTCAGCACATTTGTTCTCACGTTTCATTCGTCCGCACGTTTGTCCACACCTTTCATTCCTCAGCACAATTGTTCTCATGTTACATTCCTCAGCACATTTGTTTTGACGTTTCATTCCTCAGCACGTTTGTTCTCACGTTTTATTCCTCAGCACAGTTGTTCTGACGTTTCATTCCTCAGCACATTTGTCTCACGTTTCATTCCTCCGTACGTTTGTTCTCACGTATCATTCCTCCGCAGATGTGTTCTCACGTTTCATTCCTCCCCAAATTTGTTCTCACGTTTCATTCCTCAGCATGTTTGTTCTTTCGTTTCATTCTTCCGCACGTTTGTTCTCACGTTTCATTCCTCCGCACATTTGTTCTCACATTTCATTCCTCAGCATGATTGTTCTTTCGTTTCATTCCTCCGCACGTTTGTTCTCACGTTTCATTCCTCCGCAAATTTGTTCTCACGTTTCATTCCTTAGCATATTTATTCTGACGTCGTTTTATTCCTCAGCACATTTGTTCACAACTTTCATTCCTTTGCACATTTGTTCTCACGTTTCATTCCTCAGCACATTTGTTCACGCGTTTAATTCCTCCGCACATTCGTTCTCACGTTTCATTTCTTAGCACATTTCTTTTCACGTTTCATTCTCCAGCACATTCGTTCTCACGTTTTATTCCTCAGCACATATGTTTTTACGTTTCATTCCTCAGCACATTTGTTCTTACGTTTTATTCCTTAGCACATTTTTTCTTGCGTTTCATTCCTCAGCCCATTTGTTCACACGTTTCATTCTTCAGAAAATTTGTTCACACGTTTCATTCCTCAGCAGATTTGATCACACGTTTTATTGATTAGCACATTTGTTCTCACATCGTTGTATTCTCCGTCACATTCGTTCTCACGTTTCATTCTTCAGCTCATTTGTTCACAACTTTCATTCTTCCGCACATTTGTTCTCACATTTCATTCCTCAGCACATTTGTTCTCACGTTTCATTCCTCAGCACGTTTGTTCTCACGTTTCATTCGTCCGCACGTTTGTCCTCACCTTTCATTCCTCAGCACCATTGTTCTCATGTTTCATTCCTCAGCACATTTGTTTTGACGTTTCATTCCTCAGCACGTTTGTTCTCACGTTTTATTCCTCAGCACAGTTGTTCTCACGTTTCATTCCTCAGCACATTTGTCTCACGTTTCATTCCTCCGTACGTTTGTTCTCACGTTTCATTCCTCCGCAGATTTTTCTCACGTTTCATTCCTCCCTAAATTTGTTCTCACGTTTCATTCCTCAGCATGTTTGTTCTTTCGTTTCATTCTTCCGCACGTTTGTTCTCACGTTTCATTCCTCCGCACATTTGTTCTCACATTTCATTCCTCAGCATGATTGTTCTTTCGTTTCATTCCTCCGCACGTTTGTTCTCACGCTTCATTCCTCCGCAAATTTGTTCTCACGTTTCATTCCTTAGCACATTTGTTCTCAGGTCGTTTTATTACTCAGCACATTTGTTCACAACTTTCATTCCTTTGCACATTTGTTCTCACGTTTCATTCCTCAGCATATTTGTTCACTCGTTTCGTTCCTTTGCAAATTTGTTCTCATGTTTCATTCCTCAGCACATTTGTTCTCACGTTTCATTTCTTAGCACATATGTTCTCACGTATCATTCTCCAGCACATTCGTTCTCGTGTTTCATTCCTCAGCACATTTGTTCTCACGTTTCATTCCTCAGCATGTTTGTTCGTTCGTTTCATTCTTCCGCACGTTTATTCTCACGTTTCATTCCTTAGCACATTTGTTCTCACGTTTCATTCCTCAGCACGTTTGTTCTCACGTTTCATTCGTCCGCACGTTTGTCCTCACCTTTCATTCCTCAGCACCATTGTTCTCATGTTTCATTCCTCAGCACATTTGTTTTGACGTTTCATTCCTCAGCACGTTTGTTCTCACGTTTTATTCCTCAGCACAGTTGTTCTCACGTTTCATTCCTCAGCACATTTGTCTCACGTTTCATTCCTCCGTACGTTTGTTCTCACGTTTCATTCCTCCGCAGATTTGTTCTCACGTATCATTCCTCCCTAAATTTGTTCTCACGTTTCATTCCTCAGCATGTTTGTTCTTTCGTTTCATTCTTCCGCACGTTTGTTCTCACGTTTCATTCCTCCGCACATTTGTTCTCACATTTCATTCCTCAGCATGATTGTTCTTTCGTTTCATTCCTCCGCACGTTTGTTCTCACGTTTCATTCCTCTGCAAATTTGTTCTCACGTTTCATTCCTTAGCACATTTGTTCTCAGGTCGTTTTATTCCTCAGCACATTTGTTCACAACTTTCATTCCTTTGCACATTTGTTCTCACGTTTCATTCCTCAGCACATTTGTTCACGCGTTTTGTTCCTTTGCACATTTGTTCTCATGTTTCATTCCTCAGCACATTTGTTCACACGTTTCATTCCTTTGCATATTTGTTTTCACGTTTCATTCCTTTGCATATTTGTTCACACATTTCATTCCTCCGCACATTTGTTCACACGTTTCATTCCTCAACACATTTTTTCTCACGTTTCATTCCTCAGCACATTAGTTCTCATGTTTCATTTCTCAGCACATTTGTTCTCACGTTTCATTCGTCCGCACGTTTGTCCACACCTTTCATTCCTCAGCACAATTGTTCTCATGTTACATTCCTCAGCACATTTGTTTTGACGTTTCATTCCTCAGCACGTTTGTTCTCACGTTTTATTCCTCAGCACAGTTGTTCTCACGTTTCATTCCTCAGCACATTTGTCTCACGTTTCATTCCTCCGTACGTTTGTTCTCACGTATCATTCCTCCGCAGATGTGTTCTCACGTTTCATTCCTCCCCAAATTTGTTCTCACGTTTCATTCCTCAGCATGTTTGTTCTTTCGTTTCATTCTTCCGCACGTTTGTTCTCACGTTTCATTCCTCCGCACATTTGTTCTCACATTTCATTCCTCAGCATGATTGTTCTTTCGTTTCATTCCTCCGCACGTTTGTTCTCACGTTTCATTCCTCCGCAAATTTGTTCTCACGTTTCATTCCTTAGCATATTTATTCTCACGTCGTTATTTTCCTCAGCACATTTGTTCACAACTTTCATTCCTTTGCACATTTGTTCTCACGTTTCATTCCTCAGCACATTTGTTCACGCGTTTAATTCCTCCGCACATTCGTTCTCACGTTTCATTTCTTAGCACATTTCTTTTCACGTTTCATTCTCCAGCACATTCGTTCTCACGTTTTATTCCTCAGCACATATGTTTTTACGTTTCATTCCTCAGCACATTTGTTCTTACGTTTTATTCCTCAGCACATTTTTTCTTGCGTTTCATTCCTCAGCACATTTGTTCACACGTTTCATTCTTTAGAAAATTTGTTCACACGTTTCATTCCTCAGCAGATTTGATCACACGTTTTATTGATTAGCACATTTGTTCTCACATCGTTGTATTCTCCGTCACATTCGTTCTCACGTTTCATTCTTCAGCTCATTTGTTCACAACTTTCATTCTTCCGCACATTTGTTCTCACATTTCATTCCTCAGCACATTTGTTCTCACGTTTCATTCCTCAGCACGTTTGTTCTCACGTTTCATTCGTCCGCACGTTTGTCCTCACCTTTCATTCCTCAGCACCATTGTTCTCATGTTTCATTCCTCAGCACATTTGTTTTGACGTTTCATTCCTCAGCACGTTTGTTCTCACGTTTTATTCCTCAGCACAGTTGTTCTCACGTTTCATTCCTCAGCACATTTGTCTCACGTTTCATTCCTCCGTACGTTTGTTCTCACGTTTCATTCCTCCGCAGATTTTTCTCACGTTTCATTCCTCCCTAAATTTGTTCTCACGTTTCATTCCTCAGCATGTTTGTTCTTTCGTTTCATTCTTCCGCACGTTTGTTCTCACGTTTCATTCCTCCGCACATTTGTTCTCACATTTCATTCCTCAGCATGATTGTTCTTTCGTTTCATTCCTCCGCACGTTTGTTCTCACGTTTCATTCCTCTGCAAATTTGTTCTCACGTTTCATTCCTTAGCACATTTGTTCTCAGGTCGTTTTATTCCTCAGCACATTTGTTCACAACTTTCATTCCTTTGCACATTTGTTCTCACGTTTCATTCCTCAGCACATTTGTTCACGCGTTTCGTTCCTTTGCACATTTGTTCTCATGTTTCATTCCTCAGCACATTTGTTCTCACGTTTCATTTCTTAGCACATATGTTCTCACGTATCATTCTCCAGCACATTCGTTCTCACGTTTCATTCCTCAGCACATTTGTTCTCACGTTTCATTCCTCAGCATGTTTGTTCGTTCGTTTCATTCTTCCGCACGTTTATTCTCACGTTTCATTCCTTAGCACATTTGTTCTCACGTTTCATTCCTTAGCACATTTGTTCTCATGGCGTTTCATTTCTCAGCACATTTGTTCACAACTTTCATTCCTTTGCACATTTGTTCTCGCGTTTCATTCCTCAGCAC
Source organism: Mya arenaria (assembly GCF_026914265.1). Lineage (NCBI taxonomy): Eukaryota > Metazoa > Mollusca > Bivalvia > Myida > Myidae > Mya > Mya arenaria. The sequence continues at coordinate 64,137,806 of NC_069131.1, read as the reverse complement.
ATTTGTTCACGCATTTCATTCCTTTGCACATTTGTTCTCACGTTTCATTCATCGCATATTTGTGCACACGTTTCATTCATCGCCACATTTGATCACACGTTTAATTCCTCCGCACATTCGTTCTCACGTTTCATTTCTTAGCACATTTCTTTTCACGTTTCATTCTCCAGCACATTCGTTCTCACGTTTTATTCTTCAGCACATATGTTTTTACGTTTCATTCCTCAGCACATTTGTTCTTACGTTTTATTCCTCAGCACATTTTTTCTTACGTTTCATTCCTCAGCCCATTTGTTCACACGTTTCATTCTTCAGAAAATTTGTTCACACGTTTCATTCCTCAGCAGATTTGATCACACGTTTTATTGATTAGCACATTTGTTCTCACATCGTTGTATTCTCCGTCACATTCGTTCTCACGTTTCATTCTTCAGCTCATTTGTTCACAACTTTCATTCTTCCGCACATTTGTTCTCACATTTCATTCCTCAGCACATTTGTTCTCACGTTTCATTCCTCAGCACGTTTGTTCTCACGTTTCATTCGTCCGCACGTTTGTCCTCACCTTTCATTCCTCAGCACCATTGTTCTCATGTTTCATTCCTCAGCACATTTGTTTTGACGTTTCATTCCTCAGCACGTTTGTTCTCACGTTTTATTCCTCAGCACAGTTGTTCTCACGTTTCATTCTTCAGCACATTTGTCTCACGTTTCATTCCTCCGTACGTTTGTTCTCACGTTTCATTCCTCCGCAGATTTGTTCTCACGTATCATTCCTCCCTAAATTTGTTCTCACGTTTCATTCCTCAGCATGTTTGTTCTTTCGTTTCATTCTTCCGCACGTTTGTTCTCACGTTTCATTCCTCCGCACATTTGTTCTCACATTTCATTCCTCAGCATGATTGTTCTTTCGTTTCATTCCTCCGCACGTTTGTTCTCACGTTTCATTCCTCTGCAAATTTGTTCTCACGTTTCATTCCTTAGCACATTTGTTCTCAGGTCGTTTTATTCCTCAGCACATTTGTTCACAACTTTCATTCCTTTGCACATTTGTTCTCACGTTTCATTCCTCAGCACATTTGTTCACGCGTTTCGTTCCTTTGCACATTTGTTCTCATGTTTCATTCCTCAGCACATTTGTTCACACGTTTCATTCCTTTGCATATTTGTTTTCACGTTTCATTCCTTTGCATATTTGTTCACACATTTCATTCCTCCGCACATTTGTTCACACGTTTCATTCCTCAACACATTTTTTCTCACGTTTCATTCCTCAGCACATTAGTTCTCATGTTTCATTTCTCAGCACATTTGTTCTCACGTTTCATTCGTCCGCACGTTTGTCCACACCTTTCATTCCTCAGCACAATTGTTCTCATGTTACATTCCTCAGCACATTTGTTTTGACGTTTCATTCCTCAGCACGTTTGTTCTCACGTTTTATTCCTCAGCACAGTTGTTCTGACGTTTCATTCCTCAGCACATTTGTCTCACGTTTCATTCCTCCGTACGTTTGTTCTCACGTATCATTCCTCCGCAGATGTGTTCTCACGTTTCATTCCTCCCCAAATTTGTTCTCACGTTTCATTCCTCAGCATGTTTGTTCTTTCGTTTCATTCTTCCGCACGTTTGTTCTCACGTTTCATTCCTCCGCACATTTGTTCTCACATTTCATTCCTCAGCATGATTGTTCTTTCGTTTCATTCCTCCGCACGTTTGTTCTCACGTTTCATTCCTCCGCAAATTTGTTCTCACGTTTCATTCCTTAGCACATTTATTCTCACGTCGTTTTATTCCTCAGCACATTTGTTCACAACTTTCATTCCTTTGCACATTTGTTCTCACGTTTCATTCCTCAGCACATTTGTTCACGCGTTTAATTCCTTTGCACATTTGTTCTCACGTTTCATTCCTCAGCACATTTGTTCACACGTTTCATTCCTTTGCATATTTGTTTTCACGTTTCATTCCTTTGCATATTTGTTCACACATTTCATTCCTCCGCACATTTGTTCACACGTTTCATTCCTCAACACATTTTTTCTCACGTTTCATTCCTCAGCACATTAGTTCTCATGTTTCATTTCTCAGCACATTTGTTGTCACGTTTCATTCCTCAGCACATTAGTTCTCACGTTTCATTTCTCAGCACATTTGTCGTCACGTTTCATTCCTCAGCACATTTGTCCTCACGTTTCATTTCCCTGCACATTTGTTCACACTTTTTATTTCTCCGCACATTTGTTCATACGTTTCATTCCTCTTCACATTTGTTCTCACGTTTCATTCCTCAGCAAATTTGTTCTCACGTTTCATTTCCCTGCACATTTGTTCACACATTTCATTCCTCAGCACATTTGTCCTCACGTTTCATTTCTCAGCACAGTTGTTCTCACGTTTCATATATCAGCACAGTTGTTCTCACTTTTCATTCCTCAGCACATTTGTTCTCACGTTTCATTCCTCAGCACATTTGTTCTCACGTTTCATTTTTCAGCACAGTGTTTATACGTTTCATTTCTTAGCACATTTGTTCTGAACTGGAGGTTTCCTATTGAGGCAATTTGTCCGACTTCCGTTCTACTTTGTCGGGGTTATATTTTCAGGCACACAGGTGAGATTGGTAGGTACACATGACCCTCGTGATGGTCGGGTGGAGGTTTTCTATCGCGGACAATGGGGCAGCGTCTGTGACGACGCGTTCGACCGTCGCGAGGCAACTGTTCTTTGCTCATCTCTAGGATACGGAAATACGTGAGTGAACTTGTACGTCAACAAAACATACAAAACAATGTTTTTGTGGCTTAAGAAAATTAAAAAAATGTTCCGATTTGTTATGTTTGCCAGTTTGAGGGAGCCGCTCATGTTTTGGCCCGGAAGAGAGTTTTCCGGTAATGCATCTGAATGCACTGATGTTTTAAAAAGATTACTCTTTGACACCAGTATTGCAAAAATAAAATAAAAATACAATTGAAGTATAAAAACGTGGTTGAAGTGGGGATCGAACCCGAGCGGGTGTTCAAGATAAAAAATGCTACCATATCCACTCGCCCACAAAGACTCATACTAAGCTTAATAACTGGGTGGGATAAAGTAATGGTACAAACCTGTTAAACAACCGGAATACAGTTAGGGAGCAACGATGGTAAAGAACTGGATTACAGTAAGGGTACAACTAGGATAAAGACGCTTTTTAATTTGCGGTCAAGCAAATGGTAATCAAACCAGGAGAACACATTTTTTGCCAATATCGCTTAAACTCAGCAATCTAGATATCGACAAAATGGTACTATTTGTATCGTTTTAACTAACTGATTATGTCATGTTCCTATTTGCACACAGTTTAACGTACGTGTACTTAAGATATGCCCCGAAATCGAACGCATTCGACACCTTATGATTCTTCATATATATGATAATTAAACTTATTCCCCATAAAGGGGATATTTCTACACGGGAGGCGGTGGGAGTGGAGCCCAGTGGCTGGATGACCTTGAATGTACCGGGCGAGAGAACGACATAGCTCAGTGCATGTCCAAGAACTGGGGCATCACGGATTGTACTCATGAGGAGGACGTTTGGCTGTCATGCTGTAAGTGGATTTAGAACAAATTTATTCTATAATAACATGAACAGTATCAAAAAAGGTTCGCCCAAAATGTATGGATTATTAATTTCTTCCATGGCCTAAAGTGAATGATAGGATCATTCCAACCTGGGCGTAGAGTGTTTTGCAGGATCGAGGTTTACCGAGGTTTGGGATTACAAGTATCTTCCATGGCCGAGAGTGTAAGATAGGTTCATTCCGACCCGAGCGTAGGGTGTTTTGCGGAAACGAGGTTTACCGAGTTTCCGCAAAACACCATGCGCGAGGGTCGGAATGAACCTATCTTACACGAGTGGCTATGGTAGATGCTTTTTTCTCCTACCTCAGTTAAACAAAATTAAGTAAAATGTATTTTTTTTCTGGGAGTCTTTAGTGCTTATTGAAAATGATTGCGTATGGATATGCGATATTTCGTGGTTGTCATGGATATTCGCGCAGTGATTCAGAATATGTTAATAGTTAAAAAGCTTTTTATGTTTTTAAGAAAAATAGAACTGAAGATAATTTTAATGTTTTTAAGGAATTGCGTAATAAAACTCAGTTTCTCATTCATAAGGCCAAGAAATGCTATTTTTCAGAAAAACTTGAACAGTACAAAAACCAGTCTAAATCTCTCTGGAGCACACTTAAACAATTAGGTCTTCCTTCTAAGAAATGTAACTCTTCATCAAGTAGCATAGGTCTTAAATTGATGGACATATTTCTTTTAATAAGCTTACAGTTGCTGAAAAGTTTAACTTATTTTATACTACAGTTGCTTCTAAACTTGTTGAAAAACTTCCAATAAGCTTGAATAAGTATGGTAAAAGTTTTGTTAGCAAATATTATATTGATAAAGGTGTTAATCATAATAGCTTCTCATTTGCTATTGTGTCTGAAAATAAAGTTTTAAAACATTTAGATAAACTGAGTGCAAATAAGGCTACAGGTTTAGATGGCATTCCTGCTAGGTTTGTTAGGGATAGTGCTTCTATCATATCTTGTCCCCTCACTCATGTTGTGAACTTGTCCATTATCCAGGGGTCTGTACCTGATGACCTCAAGTCTGCCAGGGTTATTCCCCTTTATAAGAAAAGTGACAAGACTGAGGTTGGGAACTACAGGCCTGTTTCAGTTTTAAGTATTGTTTCAAAGATATTTGAAAGGGTCATATATGATCAGGTAGAAGGTTATTTAAATGATAAACAACTTTTCTACAGCTACCAATCCGGTTTTAGGCGTGGCTTCTCCACAGACACATGTCTTACCCATTTATCTGATTACATTCGTTTTAAGATGGATGAAGGTAAAATGGTTGGAATGGTTCTACTTGACCTTCAGAAGGCCTTCGATACGGTCAATCATGGTATTTTACTGATGAAACTTGAGGCTATAGGTCACCATGCTGACGCTGTTAGATGGTTTCAATCCTATCTCTCAGATCGCCATCAGATTGTCGACGTATCTGGCACATTGTCCTCCGAGGCCACTGTTACATGTGGTGTCCCTCAGGGTTCCATCCTTGGCCCTCTTCTATTTCTAATTTATGTTAATGATATGGCCGCTGTGGTTAACAATAAAATATTACTCTATGCTGATGAAACGGGCATCTTAGTAGCTGGTAAAAGCATATCAGAAATTCAATCCATTCTTTCAAGTGACCTGGAACTCATTAGTGAGTGGCTAGTGGACAACAAACTGTCCCTACACCTTGGCAAGACAGAATCAGTATTGTTTGGTTCAAAGCCCAAACTTAAGTCTAATCCCCAGCTTAATGTGTCTTGTAATGGGGTGCCAATTACTCCATCAAGTTTTGTCAAGTACCTTGGTGCTAAAATAGATCAGAGTCTGGCTGGTGAGTCCATAGCCAAGTCAGTTATTAGTAAGGCAAACTCCAGGTTGAAGTTCTTATACAGAAAAAGTAAATTCTTAAATATGCACACTAGAAAACTCTTGGTTATGTCCCTTATACAGTGCCACTATGACTATGCTTGTTCCTTTTGGTATCCAGGTCTTACCCAGTCACTTAAAAATAAACTCCAGACTACCCAAAATAAGATGATCAGGTTTGTTTTAAAGATGGATAACATGTCTCATGTTGGTCAAGAGCAATTTCTAAGTTTAGGTTGGCTACCCGTGTCAAAAAGGGTAGAGCAAATTATGCTTTGTCATGTCCATAAGATAAAGAATGGCCTTGCCCCTGAGTATCTTGGTGAACATTTTAAACCGCTAAGTGATGTGCACGGTTGCTGTACAAGGTCTAATAAGGTAGCTCAGCCAGTGTCTGATCATTTTGCGGATAGTTTTACCTTTGTTAACACTGGTCGTTTCTCCAAGCCTAAGGTTGGCAGTTTTGGGGCAAAGACATTCACAAATAATGGCATAAATTTGTGGAATAGTCTTCCTCAAAATATAAGGAATATTTCAAAACCTTACCATTTCAAGTCTGCCATCAAACAGTACCTATTGCAGTCTTAAAGATCATTTTAAATTTTTATATTTAGCTATCATAATAATTTCATTTTTATTAGCATGTAGGGTTCTTATTCATACGTATTTCTTTATATCTTATCATATCTCATTGTGATATTAATAGAATAAATTTTTATTTTTAGCTATCATAATAATTTCATTTTTATTAGCATGTAGGGTTCTTATTTACACGTATTTCCTTATATCTTATCATATCTCATTGTGATATTAATATTGCTTTACAGTATTGCCATTTTGAATGGCATTTTTTTATTCCATACATTATGATCTCAAGTCTTCTGTTACAATACATAGGCCATGAATGCAGTGTAATAGGCTATGAATGCAGAGTAATAATGTTAATGAGTTCTGTGATATAATTTATGCAATTAATTATCTGTGATATAAGATTATAACTTGTCTAGATTTATTATCCTTGTACTTAACAATTTTGCTAAACTACATGACTATTCCATGGTTACTGCCACCATTTTTTCAAGGACCACAATGGAAATAAGTGAAAATCATTTTTCTCTTTTTTTGTGTCATCCTTGGTATTGTGTGTGCATTTCATGGTTTCTATTGTCTATGCATTGATAATGATATGTTATAATTTGTCTGCATTATGACGTGCCATGTGATGTTCATGTCTTTTTACCGAATAAACCTACTAATAGTCAAATCGTTCTTTAAATAGTTCTAAGGAGAGTGAAGCATTGTTTCTTGAAAGGTGCATGAAAACTGTTTTATGGTGACATTTGAAGCGAGAAATACTTAATTAGCATTCTAAATATTACCACAAGACAAGGTTTCTATGATGATACAGACGACAGTCTTCAACAAGGGAGGTAATTACAATGTGATGACCATTAAAAAGGAGCTCCATACGGGCGTTTTATCTTTGCCCGTGATGGGAGAAAAACCTATCTAACACGATCGGCCATGGTAGATGTTTTTTCTCCTACCTTAGTTAAACAAAATATCGTTAAAAGATATTTTAAACTGATGCTCTTTTGAGCGTAATGAAATAAATAAAAAAAAGGTGAGAGAAAAGGCATCTAGCATAGCCGCTCGTGTAAGGTAGGTTCATCACAACCCTCTGGCTGGATGTTCTACGGAAACTCAATAAACCTTGTTTCCGCAAAACACCCTACGCTCGGGGTGGGATGAATCTATCTTATACTCTCGGCCATGGAAAATACTTATAATCAGCTGTGTGGGTGAGTGTTTATCGTTGATAATCTGTAAGCCTTTGATTCTGGTGTCAGAAAAGGTAAAAATTTGGCTGCTTGGCTTATTTCTGTAGTTTCTATTGTATAATGTTTTACGAACCCAATAATATACAAAGTAAGGCGTCGCAGTGGTTTTATTTAGCATATAAACCCAAATATAGCACCCGAGAACGGTTCAACTTTGCATATAAACATGGCTATTTTCATACAAGTATTATTCACTAGTAAGATAATGTTGTTGGTAGACCCCCACACACCGGTTCGTCTGGTGGACGGACGGACGCCGGCGGAAGGGCGGCTAGAGGTACGCATGCTAGACGGCTGGCACTCAGTTTGCGATAGCGACTTCACACCACGTGACGCACTTGTCGTCTGTGGCATGATTGGATACACGTACAAAGTATCAGACAGGTCGGGTAGTACTGTTCTTGGTTTTAAATGAAATATATGTTTGCAGCTAAAGAAGATAAAGGTCGATGCATTTCGTAACTATGATGATCATGCAGAGTACCTTAAATATACAAAAGCATATAATATATATGAGCCTTTATAAGATTGTATTAAGTGTCACTTTACTTCAAAGGCAGTCGAGCCCAAATGCTTCTATAAATCTAATAAAATACAGATTTGTGATACTTTTCATGTTCAGTAAACAAGTTAGCAGAGCTTTATTTGAAAGCAAAATTCCAAAATTTAGCGACAAAACAGAAACACATTTTGAAAAGTTTAACTCCATACTAATTTTTCAATGTTACATTAACTTCATTGAATACCCTTAAAAATGATCATTTTGCACTGAGCCAGAAAATGATAATAAGCCCATTTTTTATTTTTACTTGATATATGGGTGGAATTTGGGCCGATTTTGAATATAACATGTTTGTGACAAACGTTCCCGTGTTGGCTTCCAACATGAGCTATCAACATTTTCTATATTTCTGTATTTATATCAAAATGTTGTTTTTTTCTTGCCTTTCAATACGCTTATATAATTTTCATAATGTTTTATACACTACATGTATTATGTTTCGTTTTTCTCTAAAATGCGTTAAAATTTTCTCATCAGCAATCCCCCTGTATCGGTGTATAAAAATGCCTACTTCGGTCAAGGTCATGGAAAAGTCGCTATTGCTGAATTAAACTGTACCGGAAGTGAATCGGATATCGCTGACTGCGCATCTCGTACCTGGTTGATCAATTCCTGCACGCACCAAGATGACGTAGGCGTTGGCTGTGGTAAGTATGCGAATTCTGATGGGGGTATCTCACATCATTATACTCAAACATATTTACCTAGGAGATATATAGGGGTTTTGCATCAGTAATGTGCGTTTTGGTGGATCCGTGATTTAGTGGATTCACACTTGACTGTCAATCCAGAGGTCGCAAGTTCGATTCCCCGCCGCACCACGTAAACGTACTAATCGTCTTCCGGGAGATAGGTGAAATGGGAGTCCCGTATGACAGTGCTATGCACTGGTGCACGTTAAAGAACCAGTGTAGCACAAACCAGGGTTAATTACATTCTGTCAGTACACTATGCTCTAAAAAACCTAATAAGACTAACAATCTTATCGGAGAACTCGCCAAATTGGCCTTGGTTGAGTGCGAGTATAAATAAGCTTACACACCCAATTTTGATTCGTAACAAAAACTTTTCAATATATGTCTATATGGAAAACTTTGAAAATCGTCTCATCAGAATCCTCTGGCCCTATTTAAAAATAATTTCACAGAAATGTTCCTTAATAGGTAACCCTCTACCGTTTTTTTCACCCTATAATGATTCGTTAAAGAACATGGCCATCTGGGGCGTATATGTACTTTCAAAATCTTCTCCTCATAATCCGCTGGCCCGATTTTGAATTGATTTTACAGAAATGTTCCATGGTGTTTTTTTTTTATCAAGAATCTTCATGTGAATTCATAATAGCATTGCCGACATGTTACCTTTTACAGGGAAAACGTTGAAAATCTCCTCTTCAGAAACAATTGGCCCGATTTCAAAATAATTTCACAGAAATGTTTCGAAGGTGACCCTCTATCAAATTTCGTCACACCATGTTGATTAAAAAAACAATATGTATGTTTTCACACGTCCGTTTTATATCGGGACGTTTTTTAGTTTCACTTATAGCATAAGGGCGATCGGCGTCCAGTATGTAACTTCAGAACCCTTTGTCCAGTGAGGTTAGCGATATAGGGCAATCTCGGTCCTCGTGTTCGTTATTCAACAGTCGCTTCAGGGCGAGTTGTTTACAGGATATTTAGTTTGTGATTTTCCTGTGTGTTTTTTTTTCAGATAGTCATATCCGGTTGGTGGACGGCCCTCGGGTGACGGAAGGGCGGCTTGAGGTATACTTCCGGGGCCAGTGGGGGACAATTTGTGATCGCCAGTTCACTTCCGGGGACGCCGAGGTTGTGTGTCGCCAGATGAACTATCAATACTTTTCTGGGTGCGAACATAAAATGATATTGCTTCTAATTGAATATAATTCTAACCTTATCGCCATTAAAGCTGAACACAGATTGACAGTTTCGGGGATTGATTTTGGTATCAATGCCTTCAATTCAGTTATATAAGATAATAGAACAGATCTCATTTGTTCCGCAAACTGTCGAAAAACTCACCTTTCTTAACGCTTTAGCCACAAAACATCAATTTTCTAACGTAATTATGAAAAGCTGCGATCTGTTTTTTGTCTCATATTACTGGTTTCCACACAGTTTCGCAAATATTTGCTTATTCCAAGACAAACAATAATAGTACAGCTTTAAATTTGCTGTAAAGGCAGCATCATGAGCGGTGTTAACTTTTCTCATGTTATAGTACTTATTTGTTTTTGAGAGTAGTTCTATGATTGCAAATATGGGTGGGGTATTAAGAGTATGATTAAAAGACAAAAATCCCTGCAGCAGTTAAGAAAAACACACCAAAAAATGAGCAGCATCTTCGCTTACGTACGGTATTTAAAAATTATTCTTTAGGTATTTTCAACACCTTTTAAGTCGGTAAATCTTCATGGCTTATCGCCTTACCACCTATAAATTTAATTTACTGGGGAAGGAATATTGGTTTTTGAAGAATTTCCTTGGAAAGATGATTTCTGTTCTTGTGAACGAACAGTTAAGTAACGACACAAAAATCTACTTATAGCGGTTAATTCCCTTGACGAACAAGGACTCCCACTCAAATCACGTGATAATGGTGATCAAAATCACGTGACGCTATTCAGAATATTATATCTTTTACAAGAGGTTCTCATTGTTCGATATTTTTAGTTTCTTTGATTTTAGTTATAACGTTGTGAAGACTGGTGGAACTTATGGAACAAGTAGTGCTCGGACCATCATAGGAAACTTAAGTTGCCATGGAAACGAAAATGACATTGCAATATGTCCTTCTGACCCCTGGCTGAACACGTCTTGTTCACATGGAAATGCCGTTGGTGTCGATTGTGGTATGCATACCAAAATAATATCTTTTAAAAATCTGGTCATTTGGGTCCGAATATTCTCGGGCAGTATCATGATCTAGGTCGATGTTCTAGGATGTCTTGCACAGAGCCTCATGGCGGACAATCCACGTGACCAACAGTTGGTTCCAGTTCAAAATGGCGTCGCCAAAAGGCTCGATTCGAGACGAAAATCAAGGAAATACATATAGTTATAATAGTTTCTTGAAGTTTCAACATAGCCTACCATATGCTCACCTAACTAGTGTGTATTAGAATTCCCATGTTTTCCTTGAAACTTAAACCGTTTTCGAGAACACTTCTGCAATGTTTCCAAAATCCGACTGGTAGGTTACAGGCTCAGTTATCATTTTGGCTCCGATTTAGCGGAAATTTAGAGAATAGTTTATGAAAACACATAATACATAACAGGCACATTCATTTGTGAACGAGTATTTTAATAATTTTAAAAGATATGAGAACACAAAGAAAGTGATAGGTTGCAGCTCCGATTTTAAAATAGATAGGATTTTCGTCTCGAAGCGAACTGGAACCAACCCATTTGGTCACGTGGATTCCCCGCCGAGGAGCTTGTTCGGCTTCGATTTATTCAAGGCTTGCCCCTCTTTTTTCTATCTGCTAGATTGTATTATGTTTTAGATGTCATTCATTGTTTCGCAACAGGTCTTTGGCTTAAAATGATATTTTATTTTGACTTAACGTCTAATCCAATGCGATCGTTACTTATAACAAATAATCATTTCAGGAAGTAAATTGCGATTAGTGAACGGATCCTCGCCCACTGAAGGTAGGGTGGAGGTTTTCTACGGTGGACAGTGGGGCACAGTCTGTTCGAACGGTTTCGACCAACAGGACGCTGACGTCATCTGTAACCAAATGGGATTTAATTTTGAAACACCGAGGTGACAAACATGGGTTTAATCACGATAGTTTGATTTGAATGAACTCCTACTTTCATCACCTGTAGAAAAATTAAGTGACATTTAATCTAAAATATCAAACGGGTCACTCCCACCAACTATCTAGCAGAAATTAACAATGAATTACAGCAGTTTAACAATGTAAAAACATATTGAAATGACTAAATAAAAAAATAAAATATTTTAGGTTAAATGTCACTAAATTGTTTACAGGTCATATGACACATACCATGTATTCTTTTAAAACTATTATATCAATATGGGTGTGCATAAAATGTAAGCGTATGTAATAAGCATTTTGTGTATATCATTTTAAAGAAAACTAGTAAAGCTAATTAATACTACCTAATCATACCAGGAGGGTATATGGCCACGCCCATTACGGCCAAGGCTCGGGCCAGATAGTGATTGACGAGCTAGGGTGTGGAGGAAAAGAGACTGACGTCATGTTCTGTATGTCAAGCCCCTGGCTTACTCACGGCTGTACGCATGCGCAAGACGTCGGTATCGATTGTGGTCAGTTCATTTGTAATATTCCCTAAAATTCAAATTATGGTTATGATTTTTGGGCATTCAAATTTGTATCATGATAAAAAAGGTTCATTTACATTTTGCAGATTTAAATTCTAAGAATATCGATCACAATTCATGGTATGTTTTTGGTATTGTTTTTTCAACACCAACTACTAAACTTTAAAAAAAAACACACGAATAGTACAGCTTTTCTGTTGAACAGATACTATGTATCGCTTGACTTGACGAAGTTTAAAATGTGAAAGTTGTTAAACAGCTATTTAAATAAGTAGCATTTGATTAACACGCATGAAGATGTAACGTAAAGGACGATATTGTGTTAAAATACAAAGCAAACAGTTTATTTTAAATGATTAACTGTTAGATATAATAATAATGCTATTGTAAACATAGAACAATTGACAATTAATAACTTTGGACCTGAAATTTCCTTTGGTTGGTAGGAATGTCCGTAGCATTACACAAACAAACCACGTATGACGTTATTGTCCGATTAAACCGTACACCTGACATCAAAACCACAAAAAAAAAAAAAAAAAAAAAAATTCAATCTTAAACCCAACTCGTTTAACCACATAACCATAATTATTCAAAATTGAATAAAGTTAGCAATTATTTTAAACGCTTTCATTCATAAGTTATGTTGATAAAACATTATTGGTCAATATTTTATGGAAAAAACAAGGCAATAACAAAAATGTATCTAATTTTGCAGTTATTACTAAAATTTATTTTGAGCTATAGAAATAATTTTCTGTTGAATATTGAGCAATGATGTTTGTGAACATAACGCACAAGATAATGCGCTTTTCAAAAGATTTAAAGAAATCAGGAATTTTGAATAATGTCATGCAGTAATGTGAGAAAATGAGTTGTGCGTGAGCTTGAGAAATGACTGGAGTGTCGTCGTGATATTGGCGCCTGTGTTTATTGTGCGACTGCCACTTCTGTGTGTATTCAGGTCTGCGTCTCCAAGATGCCATCCAGGCTTCCTGTACACCGAGTAAATGGAACATTTCCGTCGATATGACCTTATTGGAACGTGTATTTCCCGGCTCCCGGTCCTCTGACATAGTGCTGGGCCAAAACTCACAGTGTTCGGGAACCAAACAGGGGAAATTACTGGTCTTTGACCGAGGAATTCACACATGCGGAACTGTTTCCACGGTATTGAAGCTTATGTTCTTCTCCCTTTTGGTTTGGCTACCTGGCTTGTCCCTGTAATTTCCATTGTATCATTGATGTTAAGAATGATACATGAAAAAGGTTAAGTGTAAAACAAATCAAACAACTACAAGACTAATTTTGTTGCAAAACATCAAAGTCTATCAAGTTTGAGGAACCTGGATACAAGTATTCTTCAGTTATTGAATCAATTCGGACTTTCAGCTCAAGGTCACCACGACACTGACGTGATGAGGTGACGTGATGTCGTCAAAATAGTCAGGGTTCTGGTTATGTTTAAGGGACCTCTACCTCTAAGTTCGACGTCTCTAGGCCTAAGCGTTTTCAATTTATGACAGGAAACTGCGTATTTTCAGCTTACGGTCACAACGACCTTGACTTTTGACCCACTGACCTCTAAAGCAAAAGGGTACATCTGCTGGGTAAAGCCAACCTGCCTACGAAGTTTGAGGTCCTAGGGCGAAAGTGTTTTTCATATGTTGATCGGTAACCGATTTTAGGCTTAAGGTTATCTTAAGGTCACCACGACCTTTGACCAACTGACCTCAAAATCAAAAGGCTTTATCTGCTTGTCATGACCAACCTTCCTACATCTTTAGAACCCTGTGCCTAAGCGGTGTTCAGAATTTTCAAGTTTACCCATTTATCAAAAATCAGATTATTTTAAATATGCAGAACATCCTCCAAAACCTTTTCTTACCTTTGATGAATCAGGTCTCGAGATTCGTAAGCCAAGCTGTAAAAAACCCGTAGCCTACGAGTTTGGGGTGACCCATTAAATACCCATTATATATGCCCAAAGGTTTGTAATAACGGTATAAGACATAGGTTTTTTTGTATTTTGATGTTTCTCTTTTTTATCAGATTATGCAATTGTTTGTTCATAAAGGTTGTTTTTTATAAAACATATTTTATAGTTTTATTTTACAATTATCAGCCATCAGTATTATTCAATAATAATGTTGGCTGGTCCATTTTGAGCACGTGCCCCTCCATGGTACAACATTTAAACCTATTCCAAATTGACGTCGCTTTTCCACACGACGTCAATGAAGCAAAAAAAGCAACAAAGAACAACAACACTTATATTTCCAAAAGATACGAAAGACTTTAAGATTATGTTTCGAAATTATTATTTTTAATCCAGACGTCCGCCGTCGCAAATGTCTACACCGCCTTCCTATTGTACGCATACCACGACGTGAACCATCCAAACGTCGTACGTAACGTGAACTGGACGTTAACGCTTAACTGTAACGTGAACGTAAATGGACAGGCCGTTATTGACGTCTCGACATATCATAACGGAAGTAGTGGCTCGGTGAATCCAAGCGCGTCATTCACCGTGATGCAGGAGTTCTACAGGTGATGTTAGTTTTTGGTGTTTAGGGCCGAATATATAGACAACTTTCGAAGATTTCTGAAAAGCGAACATAAAATTATTTTAGATTTGTTTCTGAAGCATACTGATATTCAAATGCGATCAAAATTGTGTTATTAATTTGAACTTTTGAAGCATATGTTGAACATTATTTCAGATTCTTTAATTCTAGTTTGTTTTAGCAACCACACTGCACAGTTTAAAAGTATGGGTTGTGATTAAAAGTTTCCATTTTTTACGATCCATTTTGAACAGTTATGTATATTAGCAAATGATAAAGAAACAAAAAGACATGTCCATGTTTGCCAAATTAATTTCGATGAATTCCACTTCAATTTATAGTGGGTTTGCCAACGGAAATTTTACCCAGAAACTGCCTGACCATCCTCTGCGACTGCAAATCGGACGTGACGTATTCGTGAGACTGTACACACCAAATGCTGACGTCAACACAAAAATGATCGTGCAATCATGTTATGCGACGCCGACATCCAATAAAGATGACACGCACAGATTAGCTCTAATAACAAATAGGTAAATCTTATGGCCGGTTTATTCATTTGCTTCTGGGCTGCGAAACATATTTTGAACGTCAATGTAACCGCGGATTTCAGTTCACAACACTTGGTCTTCTAGAAAATATGGTTTTCAATGTGCAGCTAAGTTAATCTTATGTTCATTCATTACCATCCGATTAGCTACATCTTTCTTCGATTCAATAAAAACAAGTATTGAAATACTTGGTCGTTTTTTAAAATGGGATTCAGTCACCAAATAAAGTACTATGGCAATTTGAATTGTCTATGAAAGTCTCGCGTCAGATCCCAGTGTCATGTAAGTGATGTTTTTACTTTAATTTTCTCTGTATCTTTCTTGTTGGTCGTCAACCAAGTAGTCTAAGTCTAAGTAATCTAAGTATAAAGGCGAACAAGCCGTTACGTCAATACACTGCTTTTCATTCCTTGCTTATTGCCCCGGTGTCACAGATGGGTACCATCTGTCCTGTTGGGCACGCTGCGTGACCGGTAACTCGGCAAGCCTAATTAACGGCTTACCAGAAACACATGATAGATACTTATAGTCACTAGTTCATTGTCGGTTAGGCCCCGGTTTTGTGCCTCTAAATAGGGTTTATTTTGGAACTTTCGACTACTGGGCTTGTCCCTGTAGTTTTCATTGTATTATCAATATTTTGAAAGACATCAGTCTTGTACTAGAATAAAGAAAGTATATTATGTTAATTCAGGTGCTCAGCTGACCAGTCAGTCCGACAAGAGTTGTCCACTAACCACGAGTTTGGCTTCAAGTTTACAGCCTTCTCATTCAGCGGAGCAAGCGCCGAATTGTTTATTCATTGTGACGTCAAATTCTGCGCAGTGACGTCATTTACGCCAAGCTGTATTCAAGTATGTTCATCCGGCTAGGGAAACAATTTGTAGTTTTTTTTCCGATTAAACTCGTGTGAAATATGATTGCTATTAAAAACAAAAGTAAAGAAATTGAATTGTTTTTGTTGTTAGAACTGAACAGAATACTATTCCATACGGTTGCATTTCTAATACATTTAACAAATAAAGGTTTGCTTTTACGAACAAAGGTTTGAAAAAAAATCGTAAAAAATAAACTGATGAATTATATTTCTAAAATACAATTGCGTTGAAAATTCATGAAAATGAGGAATTTGGGGTGGGGGTGGGGCGAACATTGATTAAAACGTTATATATTTAAGTTTCTGTTTGAATGCATACTGTGCCACAACAAGCGTAAACAATGTTACAGTGCACTCTCCCTGTTCCTATTGTTTTCTTAATTATTATTTGTAAAAATGAATTGTCAAACAATAATACGATTGAGTGAAAAAATAATTGAAAAAAATGTTATCAAGCACGATATGTTTGAAATACAAGAACTATATTTGCTATATTTCGGATACAATATCAGTTTAGTAACGCAAAGCAGTTATATTAAACTATTCATCGCTTTTGGACACAGACTTTGAAGTATTTTGATGAGTACAACAAGCCCGGCTAGTCTAAATGAAACTCAGGTAACAATATACAAATATTGCCAATGGCTCAATGTTTCAAAGGCTAACAACTGTGTTCATATAACAAAGAATGGTTCAATTGAAACTAAGGGAATAGACACTATAAAAGTACCGCAAATTGCACCATTCGGAACTCCTTGGCCATTTTCCGTTGTTTTCGATGGAAAATGGCCGAGGATTTCCGAATGAAATTGTTAATATTACAAATGTCCATAATTGTTCATAATATATCAAATAACGAGTTGCAAACTAAGGGAATTTACAATATAATAAGAAAATGACTATTATTTACAAAGGGAAGTGATTATGCATCTGTTAATAGTAGTGCAAATGGTATATTTGTTACAAAGTGCAATAACTGTGTATATATCTGAAACTGGTAACAATCGGAACACCTCGACCAATTTCCTTCGACATCAAGTTCGGGTGTAGCCAGTAAAATGAGTTATTATAATAAATAACAATAATAAAAATGAATTGTAGTGTTTTAACGTGTAATTCGAATTCCTTAGTTAATAAAGATTCCCAATGAAGTGTTTTATTGCATAAATGATTACGATTCATGAGAGTCAAGTCCATAGAATACAACCTACACTTTAAATAAGACAATGAAATCGCAGATAGGCAATCATTAAGAATTTCAACTTTCGTGGTTGTTTATAGGTCCGCCTACTGCCACTTATCCGATACACATTCCATGCGTCAGATGTTGCGTTGTCATTGTTTTTGAAAATGAGGTAGTATTCTAAATTAGTCGGATGACCTGAAGTAGTTTTTTAATGATTAAGAAGGACGCGTTCGCTACTTCGCCCATTGTTATTCATTAAGAATTTACTTCATGTCATCTAGCTATTACTTAGGTTTAACTGCTAAATTTAAATAGATACACGGTCTACTTACAGCGTAGTTAAATTTATAGACTTAATGCCTTTGTAAACCGTCCTTATACATGTACATCTGAGGTTGTTTTCGATGGAAAATTGTCGAGATGCTCCGAATGAATTGCTAGATAACTCAAGGAAGCCTGAATTTGAAAATATATCACAAATGCATTAATGGTTACAAAAGTAAATAGCAGTTTATATAAATACAGATATTGCAAATGGAATAATAATATAAAAGGGAAACAAATCTGCACATAAATGGCACAATGGCAACTATGTGATGCAACGATATACAAAACACAAATGGCTACTTATTAGAAAGTAGAAAACTGTGTTTATATTTAAGATTTTAAGGTGGAAACAAAGGGAATTAACAATTTAAAACTACATGAATGGCTTAATTGTTGCGAAGGAAGGATATTTGAACGACTGTCCTAGACAAATTTTCGCTATCGACTCAGGAATCCACGATATTTTAAGAGATATGAATAATAACGAACGAATTAGGACTGATTTATACGAATAAAGGAGAGTTGTATACATTTCTGGAACACGAATCGGTACGATTTTATATGCGATACATTGTGATGTCAATGCAGTTAGTGATATAATGAAGTTCGGTACGAAATATAAGCTTTTCCTTATACATGTATGTAATTGGCATGATACTTATTGATATGTTGCCGGTGATGTCTTCTTCTTAAAGCCGATTTTTTCTCGTTAAAACATTGCGCATCGTCTTACAGTTGAAGTAAAAACTCGAATAAAGGACGTATTAAATTTGTCTTTAATCGGCACAATATGTTACAGCGCCCCGTTCGTTACCCGCCGTGCGTCGTTAATTATTGCTGTGAATGTACAGATGTTTTGGACGGCGAGAACAGGCGATAGTATGCAATGTGTGTCAAAACAAGCGGCACTTGTACGGCAATGCAGGATAGGTTATCAAATTTCTGCAATAATACATTTGCTGACTTCGAAAGACACATGGCAACATCTCACCTCCCCTCATCATAAAGCGATATTTTACCTAATCTAAACTCATAAACAATATGTTTGCAGCGATGTCAAATGTGTACTAGAATTATACATGAATGGTGATCTTAAAGCTGCACTCTCACAGATTGAATGTTTTGACAACTTTTTCATTTTTTGTCTTGGAACGAGCCAATTTTTGCGAAAATCTATTAAAAACCATTTATGTAAGACTGCTGACAAAAATAGAGTTTTTTTATATTAAAAATTATATTAAACAAATAATGAAAATCTGCGGTCTGATCTTTTGTCAGCAATCTCTTATCTTTGGTTTGCAGATATTTACGCAATTTTTTTCTTTTTCCAAGACAAAAAATGAAAGAGTTTTAAAAAACGGTAAATCTGTGCGAGTGCAGCTTTAAGCAGCGCTTCTGCACTGAAAAAAAAATGCAATACAGCGCGTACAACTACTTCCCGCTTTTCCTATGTGGTGATATGAGGCTAACCTGATGCAATTAAGTTTAGCAAATCTATTTTGGGGTATTGCGTTTACTTGCATTTTTACATGACTGTAGCGCTTTGATCCAATGTTTGTGTTTTGAAAAAAGAAAACATTCGCCCCTTTTCGGTCCACTTGAATCACGCATTGACTGCACTGGAAAGTTATTTGAGATCTCAACATACGCGTCTCATAACACGACGGACAAACTGAGCCTAAGATATGTCACCATAAGTTTGAGTACGAGTTCAATGTTCTTGAACAGTAAAGTAAACTTTTCTAGATCTAAGTGAACATAATCTTTTTTACATTATTTTATATCAAAGCATTCCCTGCTAAGTTTGAGGTAAGTTTATTGATCTATTTGGTAAAACAAATATATGAATATACTCCTAGTATTAACTTATGAACTTTTAAAATACCTTTTAGAATAATTACTGCCAAACATTAACAATTGTTCATATGACTACTTACATAGGCTTGTCCACATATGTGTCTTAAAGCTGCACTCTCACAGATTTATCATTTTTACAACTTTTTTATTTTTTTGTCTTGGAAAGAGCGATTTTTTGCGTACATATCTGCAACCCAATGATGTAATATTGTTGACAAAAATCAGATCGTAGATTTTCATATTTTCATTCGAAAATTAATGTTTTATAGCTTAAACCATTACTAACGGTTTAAGAAAAAACGCATAAAACATCATTTTTTTGAACTTAAATATAAAAGTCTGCGACCTAATTTTTGTCAGCAGTCTTATATAACTGGTTTCCATGGATTGTCGCAAAAATTGGCTCGTTCCAAAACAAAAAATAAAAAAAGTTGTCAAAACGTTTAATCTGTGAGAGTGCAGCTTTAAAGCTACTAACAGTTTAAGATGCACTCTTATTCCCACGTAAGATTTATTATGCTTGTTTTACATGTTTATGTATTGATTTTAAATACGAATGTCATTTTAATCGCTAGATATTTGGCAAGGGTTTACGGTTAAAAAATTACCGGATTATTAAAGTGACACTCTTATTGAAAATAAATATATACACATGTGTAACAAACATAATTTTTGAGTGATAAACGTTTAACTAAAAATGCATCTATGGTAAATATTATTTACTCATAACAAGATTGTAACCGGTTATTTAGTAGCTGAAAATGCAAAATTATTAAATGATAGGTGAATGCTAAAGATTTACTGTGATCTACTATAGACTTATAAGGTAGAAATACCGTGATTTCTGCACCGTTCTATCACATTAAACGCAGTATCCGTCATAAAAACCATTTTCGACATTTATCAATGCTTTTTGGTATATTGAACCAATTGTATTAAATATGGTAAATCTTATTTGGGAGTAAAAGTGCATCTTTAAGGTTTCTTTTTCATGTACGCCTCCCGGCGGATTTGCGCATATGGATTTTTTTGTCCTACCGCTACAAGGGCATAACTAACTGGTCGATGTAGGCCACGACGACGATTGCCGCTACTGTTTCTTTTACCTAAATCTGTTTGCTAGTGAAGGATAATTCTTTGGTTTTTGAACACTCTGAGGCTCCAGCACTTACAATGTGCTGAAGGATATAGCAGCGTATGATATGTAGGGGCGAAAGTAAATGAGTAGCTGCGGACTAGTTGTTGCGGCAAAATATGCACAAGTCAATTGTAACCACGCCCACAGGTCCGGGGAATAGCGGGGACTTTGACTTTCGGTCCAGCCATTCCCGGGAAAAATCCTCGCCCTACGGGAACACACTGCTGGGAAAATCCCTGCCAAATGCCCCCCGCTTCCCGGGATAAGGCCCATTCCCCGCTATTTTCGGAGCGAAAACAAACTACCGCATTCACTCGGCACTGCGGGACCACCTGAAAGGTAAAAATACGGCACATTCCCCCCGTTATCTCCGATATACCACCGGACCCGGGGTTGTGGGGGGGATGAAGGTGGTTATCGCGTGGTTACAATTGACTTGTGCATTACTATCATGACTCTTGATGACTACTGCCGACGCCATATTGAAATAGACTCCCGCATACGATGATACGATGTATTACATTCCGTATATTTATATATGCCCTTTTAAAATAACTTGTTCAATGAAAAAGTGTTGTTCATCAGGCAGTATATCTTAATTTGGAAGGCATAATATAGTTGATGAGATCATGTATGTCGAGATTTTACGATTGTACACTTGTAAACTATCTATGCTCAGTCTCAATGGAATCAGAACTCGTATGTTTAGATGAGGTATGATGATCGTTATCCGCTTGGTTACATTTTAAGCAGCTGGGCGAGTCAGATTATGTTATTATTAATTATCATTGACCACAATTAAAATCTGCTCTAACGTAACATTGGCAATGAGGATAAAATGTAGCCTTTTTTGGGTGCATTTATTTATCCAAGCAAAGAGAAAGATAGACAGTTAAAAACAGATGCGAGTACACTGTGTGATAAAGTATAACACCAGTGTGTGTATACCACATGATAAATTGCGTCATAAATGCTACGTCGGAGGGCAACATTTTGCTTCGAATGAAGACTTTAAACGAAGATGACTTTACTAATTTTTGCCACTTTAAATGAAACATAGCGCAGTCTACTCCGTTTACAAAGCCCCACATTCGGTCTTTTACCATAGTTTGATTTAGAGTTTATTTTTTTAAATATTTTTTTTAAATTTATCACTTGGTATACACATACTGAACACTACGAATACAATATTAATACAAAAACACCACAACAACAATGGTACATGAAATTATGGTTTATAATTAACGTGAGATTGGTAAATTCATAATAATTGACAATGCAAAATGTTCGGTAGTTCAAAATATGTGCAAAATACGGAGTTTGTGTACCTCAGTAAGACTGGATATTACAAAAATTGCACTACTAACACTACTAGTTAGGTACCTCTTTTCGCCCGGAAATTGGAGGTACTTCTTGAATAACTCGAGAATGCTGCGGGTTTTTTTATTGAAATTTCACAGTAAAAATGTTATGCTATCGATCTAAATTTCAGCTTAATAAAATTTATAATGAATGCTCATGTTAAAGACAAATGCACGTGCCAAACATATTCATTCAAATCTACTGATACGACAGTGCATTGTACCAATAATTCGCCTTCTTCAGGAAATTATTTTTTTAAATATTTATTTTTATAAAAAAACCTTACAAACAAGAAAATATTAATGTATTTCTATTTTCTACAAATCAGATGATGTTGCTCTGTTTAATTGATTATTTTTGGGTGAAATATTTTCTATTATGTATAGTGTTTAAAAACACGATATTACCCCGCTGGAAAAATAGGTTTCGATTTCAATTATTGTGATAAATTGCCTATTTTACCTATGTTGATGCTATTTTAAACAAAAACTTTCACTTGTGTGAAAACTTATAATAATGAAATTGCTACACGCGGAATTAGCAGGGTGGGCGAATAATTGGTACGGGCGAAAAAGTGGCACCAAACCAGTAAGGTATTAAATGCTGTCTGCAATTATTCAATAACCCTTAAGATAAACATACAGCGCATGAAAGTGTTTTTTTTTTATAGTTTGTATTTGTATTTGTACTGAACAATTCAATAACTCTAAAATCAAACAAACAATGCTTGAATCTAATTGTCATTTACTATGTATGGTTTAACATAAAAATGTTCAATTACTCTAAATTTAGACAAATTTACGGCAAACTTTTATCGTATAGAACTATCATAACTATACTGTTGATTATAAATATAAAACGCTGTCAGTTACAGGAACGGATCAAGGCCGAAAACAAAGACATACAGTACACGTACAATCACAATACACGGATATCAAAATAAATACAAACATGAGAACAACATCAGTAGAAATACACCTGTAACTTATAAATGACATCTAATTTAACTCCAAACAAATGCAAAAGCACACTTATAAAAACATAGTTACATTCCGCCAAGGATTCTTCGCGCTCACAGACTAATTAGAAGACTCTTTAGGGTGTCAGCTTTACAAAAACAATTTCAGAATTTAATTTTGTTAACTTATTATAAAAAAATCCAATGGTTCCCGCGTTTTATGTTATCTTGAAGCAAATGTGATGGAAAACCTTTGTCAAAGCAACATTGCTAGATGACTTTTACCGAAGCGAATTTGTTGAAAGGCCTTTAACGGAGAAACTCTGTTGGAAAGCCTTTATCTGAGACAACTTGTTGAAAAGCATTTTTCGAAGGAAACCATGTTAGAATATCTTTAACAAAGCAGCTTTGTTGGTAAGCATTTATCTTAACAACTTCGAGTAAAGCCTTTATCAACGCGACCTTTATGGTTTAATCTTATTTCAAAGCAAATTTGTAGATAAATCTTTTCCGACAAACAAGATTTGGAAAGCAATTTTTCAAAGCAATTTAGTTAAGGCATCTATCATTGACTTCTCAATGATGTATCATGGAGAGTCACCTGATCAAAATGAACAAGACAACATTACTATTGTAAAAATAAAACTATAAAATATATCTAATAAAAAAACCTTTATAAACAAACAATTGTATAACCTTATTAAAGAAAAAGGAAATATCAAGATACCAAAAAACGTTGATCTTGTACCGTTATTACAAACCTTTGGGCACATTTAATGGGTACCGCTTTGGAACGGTTAGTAGAATGTAAATTTTCTTGGGGGTTTAAATTATTTTCTGTGCTCAACCTAACACTTATCAAAGCAACTTTGTTGAAAAGTCTTTATTAAAGTCGCTTTTCTGGAAAACATTTATTGAAGCCACTTTGTTTGCAAGTGTTTATCGATACCACTCTATCATAAAGGCTTTGTCGAAGGACTTGGTTGGAAATCCTTTATCAAAACAATGTTGTATTATGCCATAACTGATATACACACAAAAATGTCAAAAATTATATGAGGCAGCAGTAAGAAGATACAACAAGAGCCCAGCACCTATATAATTCAATTTGAGTAATAGATAATCAACATGATGTAATAACAAGAACAACATACAAGACCTTAACAAGTACTTAAAATGAACAAGTATTTTAAGCATAACCAAGTAGAATTCGCGCTTAATACAAAAACATAACAATGACCTTTTCGAAATGAAATAGGCCCCTAATGTAAAACATGCACGCATTGTCGGATATGGATTCAAATAATACTGGATAGGTTTAAACAAAAGCATGTCGTTCATTAAGAAAATTTACTCCACGATTAACAACCAGTGCTCAAACTATTACATAAAACAAACATAATCTTATACAATGAACAGCCGGTCTATTGAAAGAAACGTTTTTGAAGAAAAAGGGATATGAAACCAGTACTTTTAAGTGTTTATGGTAATGTAGGGAGTGTGGTTTTCTTAGGCAGAGGTGACAGTAGTGAGAGGAGTTGATCGTGTGGTGGTCTCGGGGTCAGTGTCAAACATATTACCGGCAGTTCCAACATGACGCATAAGGATGGCGAAAAATATCGCAGCAATCAGAAGAATAGCAATCAGAAACGACACGAAAAGAAACGTGTCAAGCTGTTTAAGAAAGTCTTCCCATGTATAAGACTCGTCCTCTGGATCATGTCTGCCAGTCTCGATGTAGTGTTCAATGGGAGTCACCTTGTTGACATTCATCCGTTGCATGTTGCGGAGACATGTGATAGGACACTGCTTGGAGCCAATTGCCGACACGAGCTTAGCTTGGATCACCGTGTAGAAAACCGAAACTACACTGAGACAAAGCAATACGACAACCAACAGAATGAAGAACGAAAGCTGCAATGAGTTCTGGGGAAGGGTGTCGCTGACCACAGTAAAGAAGATTCCGTAGGATAAGAAAATCGTTACCGAGAACGAGCCTTTCTCACCCGAATCAATGGGTACAAGAAAGACGCAGATGTTTAGGAAGGCTAACATCATGAGAGGAGTTATCAATGTGAACGTCGCGAAATTGGCACGCCTCTGCAGGCGAAACTCTACATCGATGTACCAATTATTGTCCTTGATGTAGCGCTTGCGTGAAGCCCCAACAATAACCCAAGACGGATTCTCTGAATACTCAGACATGTCGGTACCGAGGTAATGGTCAAGCTCTACGGTGTCCACCGTCTCATCTGCAGCGTAGTACGTTACCGTGCATGTTTGTTCGTCAAAAGGAAAGTACTGTATATCGACGTCACACACAACTCTGAAATATAAATAGTATATGTAGACTACAGGGATATATATGGTAGCCACTGACGCACAATAGTTTATAATTATTTACTTCTTAGCTATGAAATATGCTTCTACATAGCTTATAAAAAAATAACCGCTGTTTTTACATGATATCCTAATTCATTTTCAAACTAAGCTCTGAGTACCGTTGTTTACTTCTAGAGACAGTTTATACAGACATCTTATTTCTAAAATAATGGTATGTTAAATATCCATGGACATTTTAACGGAATTATCATTACGCATGATGTACCATTCTTAATTAAAGAATGCACACTTAAAGTACGGACATGAATCGTGTATCGTTTTATCATCTTTTATCATAAGAAATATGAATAATGACAAACAAAACAAATCAAAGAACAGACAGTCCTAACATCACGCAACGTATTTAGAAAGGAGGGAATACTGTAAAATACAGAGTGGGAGATTTAGAAATAAAATGCGGCTCAGAATGGTGTAACTTTGAATCACTGGAGTCGCTGTTTTATCATTACTGCCATTTTGTCATTTATTCTGATTCTAATATGATAAGACAAAAAATAAAAAAGTTGTCAAAACGTTCAATCTGTGTGAGTGCAGCTTTAAAGGGTTGCTGATGTTTAATCTTTCATAAATGATCTGTTCTAATCGTCCAAGAAAATATTGGCATACTGAAAACTGCGATTAAATTATGATTAATATAAAATGTCGGTTACTGCGTTTTTAGTTACTCGTCATTGTATTTATTTACTTGTCATTAAAGACTCAGTAGGTGCCATGTTCTATATAAATACATTTTATTTTAATCCATTCAGGCAGAGAACATTTTTGTAAGACATGACTATTTGCAGATACAAGCCCGACATTTTTCCTCCAATATGACATTAGAGTTTGAATGAGTGTCGCATACACAATATTTATCAAAGAGACGACCATTATTAAAGGTATTTACTTTCTTCATCAAACGTTTACAGGTATATTTAGATCCACAGTTACCCTTTCGGTATTTTTGTGAATACTATTTTTTTACATCCCTTGAAAAAGAGATACGCACTAATATGTACAGGCATATATGAATTATTTAGTGGTATCATTAATTATATACATGGTAAAGGTACCTACAAAACTCTTGTATTTAAGGAATTTTAAAATCATTTTAAAAGATATTCTTGCTTTTCGTAATTTTGTAACTAGAGCTCGGATATATTTGCTTATTGACAAACGCAAGTGAGTCAAATGGATATTCCGTGTTCATCATACCATGAACATCTCATTGTACATACTCTTTGTGAGATGTTAACTTCAGCATCACTTTGCATTCTATTTTAATCATGTTAACTTCGATGCCATTATAAACAGTAGCTTGCTAAATATCCACAAAATATTGCTAAAAAATACTGGTTCGGTGTTTTATGAATTTTATGGGATTAAAGAGTTGAAACAAGAAAAAAAATCCATGCTTTTGTGTGTGCTTTGAAAACAAATCAATTATATAGTATATTGTTTTAAATATCCAGTTTAACATTTCCTTTTGAACTCTGGATTTCGTTTCTTTCGCTACCAAAAAATCTGTTTTTAAGAGTCAACTCACGAGTATGTAGCCTCTGGTACCCACTGGACAATGCCGTTCCAAGAAATCATCAAAATGTCCGTTTCGGGACTGCCAACGCCACCATGTCCGTCAAAGGACTGAAATAAACAAACACACTGACTTGTAGTAGGTTAATGTGTACAACTTGTTAACACATTCGAGGATTCTTGCATTAACTGTATTGTGTTCATGTGATCATTAATGTAGATATGTCAAAGACTGTTATTACTTTTTTAGAAAATGCTATCATGCCGAACTCAAAAAATATGTTAAGATTTATTACATTTCAGTTAACAGTTAAAACATCATGGCTGAGATATGAAGAACATTGACCAAAAAATGTGACCTTGACACTTCAAATGCGAACACAAATGCCATGTGTGATACACCTTCCGAGCTTGAAAATTTTGTGAATTTGTATCACCCCGAAACTTTGACATATTGACCCGATGTGAGGTAGTCCACTATTTATGACCAACCTGCATGAAAATAACTTAATCAATAAATGATGAGATTACCACAATGGAATACGAGTTCCATCGTGGATAAAACTAGTTATAATTCACATAAACTGACCCTTGTTAATACATTTATCAATAATTGCAAACATATAAGTATCATCGAAGATGGCATCAATATGAATCTTATTTTTACAAAATGCCAACGAAACATTTTTTTTAAGATTGATGTCATTCAATAATTAAAATATGTAACTTTGCATTCTCAGAGCTCATTCCATAACATAACCATTTAATAATAAGCAAGGGTTTCCGCCAAGCTGTCATGGCGTGTCGGAACCGACATACCTTCCGCCGGCAAGATGTATCAACACGCTTTATTTGTGCCATCATATTCTAATTCACGCAGCGAGAAACTTTATCAAATTAATCATCAATTTTGACAACGTACGCTTGGCTGCGACTGATTACCAATTATTAAAATGCATAGGTGAAGACAAGATGATACCTACCATTCTTTTACTTATTTTGAATAAAGATAAATAAATCTGAATCAACACATTTGCATTCCTTAATACTTAGACGATCCATCTTTAAAATGATAAGCTGTTGCAGCTTTAAATACACCCACGTGCAGTCGACGTACATGAAGACGTAAAGATCATGATATCGTCGCCGTAATTTTATGATTTTATCAAACCGAGATCTTATAATTTTTATGTAAATGAGATTCTAGTAGGTAATTATTAATTAAAGCAACAGAACTGCTAACTTGTTTTCAATACAGGAAATTGCACCATTTTGATAAATAAAATAACAAATATCGCCGGCGGGAGAGGATACCCATCCAAATCCCTCCAATACCGACCCGCCTTATGAAATTCATGGCGGAAACTAAATAAGAATAATGAAAATTTAAACGGATATGCCATTCTTTTACGATCAAGATTCGAATAAGTTAAGACCTATTTTCGTTAATTATTGGATGCTTTTGATAACAATAAAGTTACTATCGTTGTCATGATTGACCTCAGTGCAGCTTTTGATACAGTGGATATTCCGATTGTTCTTCGAATTCTTCAGGAAGACTTTGGTATTAAAGGTATTCCTTTGAACTGGATAAATTCCTATTTAACTGAAAGGACAATGAAAGTTATTGTTGAGAACGCATCTTCCAACACAGAACAGCTGCAGTTCGGTGTCCCACAGGGGTCCTGTGCAGGCCCAGTTATTTTTACCATGTATATTGCTGCTCTGAACAAAGTTGTACAAAAATACCTAGCTGGACTTTATGGGTATGCTGATGATTATAAAATTGCTTTCATAATTCAAGCTGGAAATGCACAAAATGAGGCGAATGTGCTTGAACACCTAAATGATTGCCTCAATGATATAATTGTGCGGATGACAAATTTTAAGTTGAAAATGAATAACTCAAAAACAGAAATTATCATGTATGGCACTAAACATCAGCTAGCAAAACTTAACATTTCAAGTGTGAGTGTTGGTGGATCATCAGTAAAATGTGTTAATAATGTCAGAGATTTGGGTGTACATATGGAAAGTACTCTTAATTTTGACATGCATATCAGAAAAAATGTCAGATTGCGCATGCTCAGCTTAGAAATCTGAAAGAAATTCGTAAACACCTTTCACAAAAATCAACAGAGATAATGGTGAACGGGCTTATTCATTCTCATATTGACTTTTGCAATGGATTATTTACGGAAATCCCTGCCTATCAGATTAACAGACTTCAGAAAGTTCAGAACCAAGCAGCAAGAGTTGTGACCAACACACCGTACGGTCATCCAACTACCGAAGTCCTCAAATCCCTTCACTGGATACCTGTGAGGGCAAGAATTATGTTTAAAATTCTTGTCATTGTGTTCCATATTGTGCAGGGAACAGCTCCGTCTTATTTGAGGTCTTTGTTAAACCGTGTTCAGGGAAAATACAGACTAAGATCTTCTGATGACATTCAATTTATTGTTCCAAGAACCAGAACCAGAATTGCTGACAGATCACTTGCTGTGGTTGGGCCAAAATGGTGGAATGCTCTTCCTAGAGACATAAAACACATTAAAAGTGAACCTACGTTTAGAAAGGAACTGAAAACTTATTTGTTTGGACTGTTTTATAATTAAGAGCCTACCAGATTTTATGTGTAAATGACTGTATATAGCCTTGTGTAAAATACCGCATGAACTGTGTGAAGCGCAATCGAATATTGAACAATACTTTTTGCGCTATACAAATGTATTTGTAATTGTATTTGTATTAATAATTTTGTTATACTTGTCTGCCGATCATGACTTTGCTCTTTTTACGATAATATGTTATGCATGTTAGTTGGCTATGAATTTGCTAACATTAAATGCCGAATAAACAATATGTTATTTTGAATAGAAGATAATATGTGCTATATTTACTTGTTTTATCATTAACGTGTTCACCTAAAATAAAAAAAACCCCGTACGTATTCCTTTTAAAGGTGCTAGTTTGAAGATATCACATTGAGTTTAGATATATGCCGTATAGTATCACCATTATAATATGCTTGCCTCATTTTTTTATTCAAATTATGAAACAGCACTATCTACCTTGTGGAGAATGATATTCGGAGTCCAAAGTTCATGCAGATATGTTCTCATAAAAGCTATATATCCGTAGCGTTTTGGACGCCACATCAATTGCTCATCCGTCCAACGTATTCGGAAATACGCCAACATCGATAGCCTTTGCTCAAAAGTGTCAAATTCAATCAGAGCCATAGGCACAAATTGTGTGTTAACATAGACAGGCTTGGATTGATTTTGTACAGGGCGAATTCGAGGATCATATCCGTTCAAAAGTTTTGCGTACATTCTTGTTGCGATAAAGCGACCTGTAACGCGAACAGGAGACCTTTTGGTAGTGGTCGAAATTGTTGAAGGCGGCTCAGCAGAAATTGAAGTAGGAACGGTGACGGAAGAGTATTCTGTTGGAGAAGTGATAAACGCTGTGGGGTCGTTTGAAGCGACAGATGATAAGGTAGTAGACAGACTGCTATCAGATGATCCTGATAACTTTGTCGTTAAAGTTTTAAAATTGGACACCGAAGTGGTGAAAACTGTAGAAGTCGTGGGTTGAGCTTCTATGGTTGAGGTGTCTTCGTTGTATTCAAAATAATAAGCAATTGTCGGTTCTGATTCTGGGTAGTAGTTGTATGGGTTGAAAATCGTTTCCGCAGTTTCAGGATACGTGTAAAATTCTGGGATGTCTGGTTCCGGCTTAACATAGTAGTTGTATGGGTTAAAAATCGTTTCCGCAGTTTCAGGATACGTGTAAAATTCTGGGATGTCTGGTTCCGGCTTAACATAGTAGTTGTATGGGTTAAAAATCGTTTCCGCAGTTTCAGGATACGTGTAAAATTCTGGGATGTCTGGTTCCGGCTTAACATAGTAGTTGTATGGGTTAAAAATCGTTTCCGCAGTTTCAGGATACGTGTAAAATTCTGGGATGTCTGGTTCCGGCTTAACATAGTAGTTGTATGGGTTAAAAATCGTTTCCGCAGTTTCAGGATACGTGTAAAATTCTGGGATGTCTGGTTCCGGCTCGACATAGTAGTTGTACGGGTTAAAAATCGTTTCCGCAGTTTCAGGATACGTGTAAAATTCTGGGATGTCTGGTTCCGGTTCAACATAGTAGTAGTATGGGTTAAAAATCGTTTCCGCAGTTTCAGGATACGTGTAAAATTCTGGGATGTCTGGTTCCGGCTTAACATAGTAGTTGTATGGATTAAAAATCGTTTTCGCTATCTCATAATATATTGGCTTGAATATTGTCATCTCCGGTCCTTGGGTTGTTGCCATTTCAGGTCCTTCAGTTGTTGTCCTTGATCTCGGAGGTCCACCTTTACACATGACGTCGGTATAAAAGCAAACCAACACAGCAAGTCGTAAGAGTAACATGATCTGCAATTAAATACACAATATATTCAATGTCCAAGTGCTCAATCAGCTAGTTAATGTGTTCCCCTTTTGTAACAGCAATGCGTAATAATGTATTCCAAATATAATTTAACATTAATCCCGGTGTCTGAAATGAATTATTTTAACTAGTACGATGAATTTAAAGCAGCCACGTCGATTGACTATCGATTATGAATTTTTCACCATACGCTTCGATGCTGAATGTCGGTCAAAACCTCTCGGTGGGATAGCATGCGTTTAACAAAACATAGGACCGTTGCTTCTTAATATTCGATTATGGACCGATCTTGGCTTTACATTTCACAGCTGTCATATCTCATAAAGGAATACCAAATACGGTCAACTCATCTAAACAAGTCATCTTCGTGCAAGAACTCAATATCTGCTTCTATTTCGTTATGCAGGTGTTGAGTTATTGCACTAAGGTGACGAAATATAGCACAACAAATTAAGTTAATATACAAGATATTGTAATAAAAACTCCTGTTTGGCCATTTTCCAGATTATAGAGGATAACATTAGAATAGCGCGTTGAAAAAGAAACCAGAACACAAAGAGAATCTTTCTGACAAACACTTAAAGCATTTGTAATAAGATGAAAATCTGAAATAATGACCAAATTTCGAATCTTTTTGAAAATAGATGCAAGAAAAGAAATAATATGAAATTCTTCATCACAGCTTTACCAATTTGTGATTATTTGGATTATTGAAAACAATAAGACAATTTATTAAGATGTAGGAATTTCCAACAGACGGGGTACCATAAATAGGCAGATTTGCGCTATTTTGGACATTTTCACACAGTAAGTGAGGTGTTAAAATAAATTCCTGTACTGGGTTAAGATTGCTCTTATTTAGACATTTTCCCTCAAAAGTTGTGATTTTTTTTCACTATTAGTCAGATTTCGATCAGCAAAAGTATGTGCAAAGCGTTGTGTGTTTTGGTTGGCTAGTTTTGGTATTTGAAACTTATTTAATTATAAAGTAGTTTTCAGGGGCGTAGCTAGGCCTAAACAATTGTAGGCCCGATGGTTCTAGGTGATTTTGGGGATAAGACCCCCTCCCCACCCCCAACACAAGATTTCTTTCTAAATCAGAAGCAAAATGGTGCAATTTCGGAGCATTCCAGGAGAAAAACGCACAATTACATCCATTTTATATGCACATAACACACACTTAATTATATATGCAATCATTACAATAAAATCAAGCAATGAACACCAAACTTGTTTTGGTAATACATGTAATAAAACAAACTTTTGAGTTGTTCAAAGTGTTTGAGCAACTATTAGTTTTTATTGCAGTTTTGGTTTATTTAAATTATGTCATTTTTAAAAAAAGGTGTATGCCCAGGCCTACAAGGCCTATATATAGCTACGCCACTGACAATGATGCATCTAAAGGCAAGGTGTGGGCGACAATCCGCATAAATAAAACTACATGTATAACCATTTAATGGAACAGTTTTTTGGAAAAATAATTTGACCAGAATACTTGTCTGATGATTGAGTGCGTATCTGCTACAATAACATTACCGTTTGATACCATTGAAAACTATGAATTAAAAACAGAACTGTATCAGAATATTATATTTTCAAAGACTTGAGGATCTAAATTCGAATTAATGTGAAGGTACGAACAAACAACCATAAGAAACTAACTTGCTCGAATATCGAGCGCATATTACTTTTTGCAACGTAATGAATGTAATCAATTTGTGTCACGAATTCTTATTCACTTGTCTGACTTTACAATAAGTTACTAATAACGTTGAATGAGGCAGCACTTTTTTCCTAAAAAAAAAAAATACACACCTTTTAATTGATTAAACATGGAACAGATGTTATCAAAGGCCCAAAGACATATGATCGGCAATCTAGCCTCTTTTGAAAATAATATGTCTTAATTATCTTTCCTTCTATTAAAAGTACTATTTGAAGTTTCCGTAAAATGTTAACAATAGAAGCAAATTAGGAAAGATCATCAACGCTGATTACGTAAGCTAGGTATTATATAAGATATTAATTTGATCGTATGTATATTGCATCAAAATAAAAGGTAAGTTGTCATTACAACAGCATTCACATCTCTTCCGTCGGCACGGTGAAAACGTGACTTTGTACTTTGATGAAAATCGGGTTACCTGAACAGGACAGACATGTTAAACTTAGTGATCCGCGCCGGTATATCATCGAACAAACAATACACTTTTATTCATCAACATAATTTGCATTTATCAAATTGGAAAAAAAACCCCCTAACTTTTGGGGGAAAATGGACATTTGTTTTGCAAGGGGAAACAACCTTTAAAAAGGAGAAAATCGCACCCAAATTCACTGCCATCGTATTAATTTTGTTGTTATAACCCCATCACCGGAGCATGGATATGTCTCAAATACCTAGTATGAGGTAATCAAGCATTGCCAGTTCTCTGTCAACACTCCGGCCAAGTCTATGTTCATGGGTCGGTCTTACCGGGCCTATCGAAAATAAAATGAAAATAACAGGGACAGGCTGAGTAGTCGAAAAAATTGATAAAAACGAACCATCAATCAAAACCACAAGAAATGAATAACCTGCTATCTTAAGTCTCCTATATGCCTCCTTCCTCCGGTGGGGAAACATTGATAGGTGCATAAACACCAATTGATATCTTATGAATGACATGTGGTGTCAAGACGTCTTAATAAGTCGCGCTTATAGCTACCATGATATCGTTCTTCGTTGTAAGCCACATCAACTTTTCATCAGTCTAATTAATTTTAAATTACGCCAACATGGATTTTGTTTGTTTTTCAGTATCAACTTTGATCAAAGCCAATGGCATGGTAATGGGCGTACACGGGTGTCATAATTGTCAAAGATAGTCAAATACAGATTCTAAGTGCTCTCTGTGAGCTCTTAACACAATTTACGAGTTTAAATCGCGAAATCCTGAATAAATGAATGAGTGAAATAGTGATAAAAATAATGAACTAGTGAAGTTAGAATTGTGAAATCGTGAGATCATGAAGTTGAAATCGTAACATCGCAAAATCCGGAATTCGTAAAGTTGAAGTCGTGAACTCGCGAAATCGTGATTTCGTGAAGTTGAAATTTGAAATCGTGAATTCATGAAGTTGATATCGTAACCTCGCAAAATCCGGAATTCGTAAAGTTGAAGTCGTGAACTCGCAAAAACGTGAAATCATGAAGTTGATATCGTAACGTCGCAAAACCGGAATTCGTTAAGTTGAAGTCGTAAACTCGCAAAATCGTGATTTCGTGAATGATATCGTAACATCGCAAAATCCGGAAATTGTGAACACGCCAAATCGCGAAATCGTGAATTAGTGAAATGTTGAAATGCCACCATAGGTCATTCTCACTTTACAGAACAAGCATGTTTGGCTTTTAATATATTTAACTGTTACCTTTAATTGTTCTGATTACAAATATGCGGCATTAAAACAACAGCATCATGTCCCCAAGATCACAAAGATACTCGAGTCAATTCTCTTCCCTATCTCAACCCATCTTACCACACAAAAGTTGAAACTCTTGAGATCAATGAGCTGTTTAAAATATTTCTTTGGAATCTTGACAAAAGTTTTAAATCAACATATTTGAGGAATTATTGATGTATAAAGTGCAGTTTAATCAGAGAGGCAATAAAATCATTTTTACATCTGTTAAAATAATTCAGATAACTGTAAGTGAAAAGGTTACGAAAAAAATCGCTACACATTTGGGTAATCGACTTTGTAATGCTTTTTTTTATTAAAGTGACTCTCTTATTCAAATTCAATACGTACACATGTAAAACAAACGTACATTTTGACTGATAAACCTACAACTACTTACTAAATAATACATTTATGGAACATATTAATTACTGATAATTAAATTGTAACCGTGTATTTAATAGCAGAAAATATTAAAAAATTGGTGAATGCTAGAATATTCACTGTGATCTACTATAGTCTCATAAGGTAGAAATACTGTGTTTAATGCTCATTTCTGTCAAATTAAACTTGGTATCCTTGATAAGAACCATTGTTTTCAACTTTTATTCATCCTTTTTGGAATATTAAAACAATAGTATTAAATTGGTAAATCTCTTATGTTGGAGAAAGAGTGCATCTTTAACTAATCAAGACCAGACGGCATAACAAGTGATAACTCCGTTTGCTATGAACTATATCATATGGCCTACTTTCAAGATTGACTTTTATTATGTTAACTGTATGGCATG
The DNA here is from genome assembly GCF_026914265.1 of Mya arenaria. Lineage (NCBI taxonomy): Eukaryota > Metazoa > Mollusca > Bivalvia > Myida > Myidae > Mya > Mya arenaria. The sequence goes on along the minus strand of NC_069131.1, from coordinate 64,102,167 downwards.
AGTAAGTCATAAAATATATTTATTTTGCGCAACCGACTCACTGCAAACCTGAACAAACAAACATACTCTTATTGTTGACTCAACTTTCAAAACAGTGAACATTATCAACATCTGGTTAAAACAGCTAGGTGTTTTTTGAGAGATGGATATACATAAAATCAGTATTATATTTCAATGCGTAATTTGGCGTTTTATCTTAAGATTACCCAGTCAAATTACCAATTTTGTAAGGTTCTAAATATTGTCAAGAATGGCAAGTGTTATAATAAAAAAACAATATTACCAGACATTAATCAACATGCTTATGAAATGACATAATTTAGAGCATAGCAAGACGCCATATAGAAATTATACTCAAGGGTTCCGTTCATGTGATATATTAGATGTGATTGATTCTGGGTCGGTCTTACTCTGCGGTCATAGTTATTAAGAAACCACCTGTATAATAATATTGCAACGTCAAATTTAGTCAGACGGACTCGTTGTAAGATGGGCGCTGAGGATTTAGTTGTACTTTTTTACGTTAGTTATCGACGGCGGAAGGAATCTTTGTGTAGTGTCCAGATGGATATTTGTGTTTTTTTGTTTCTTCAACAGTACTGCGGGTATTGGTTAAAGGGGTATCTGCCATAGTTGTGATCGTGTTTTCAACAGACCTTTGGAAAGGATTTAGCGGCGTAGTTGGTCGCGATTTCAACTGATATGTGGGTTGTACTTGACGGCGTCGTACTTGCATGCGTACTTGATTGAGTTATCAACCTTTCTTCAAAAATAAAGAACGAGTGGGTTTCTGGTTTGTAGTAGTTATCATATGCCAACTCGTATCCAATCATAGCTGCTGTTTCTGATTTAAAGTAATAATCGAATGGCTGTTCGTATCCATTTCTGGTGTGTTGTAGTAATCGTATGGCTGTTCGTATCCAATCATGGCTGCTGTTTCTGGTGTATAGTAGTAATCGTATGGCTGTTCGTATCCAATCATTGCTGCTGTTTCTGGTGTGTAGTAGTTATCGTAATGGCTGTTCGTATCCAATCATTGCTGCTGTTTCTGGTGTGTAGTCGTAATCATATGGCTGTTCGTATCCAATCATGGCTGCTGTTTCTGGTGTGTAGTAGTAATCGTATGGCTGTTCGTATCCAATCATTGCTGCTGTTTCTGGTGTGTAGTAGTAATCGTATGGCTGTTCGTATCCAATCCTTTCTGGTTTATAAGTGTAATTTGTCGGTAGTTTAGTGTATTTCCTCCGCCTCATCCTCCTTTTGAATCATAATAATAATCCGACGGGGCCATCTGCAAAACACCCCCTTCACTACCATCTTTACCTCTACCACCATTTTCTATGACACCATAACCACCACCCTTACCACTTTCGTACGTATGATCTTTAGGTGTTGTCATCATACGGATATCGCTGATATTCATGAGTAAACATAACAAACTCAACCTCAAGTTGGTTGTTGTTATGCAGAATCCCAGTCATATGAAGGAACATAAATTATTTCAATGTTCCTTCATGTAGCAGACACACTAGGGCTCATGTTGAGGTTAACACTTTTAACAGACTTTTCCTTCGACGAGTCATATCAAAATCCAAACCGTTAACGGTCTTGTCCTACAAATGTTTTAGAGAACGAATAATATATATTCATTTCCAGTCTTATACACTGTTATATGGTTCTTTTTTTTAAAAGCAAACACACTAGGAGACAAATCCAGGTCCATACTGTGAAAAGATTTGTCCTGAATGAACATCATATGTAAACCTATCTGACGAAAGGTTATATATGACGTTTCTATAAGAAAAGTCGGTCTTTTTTTATAATTCAGTGAAAGTACACATTAGGTCACACCAAATTGATGTTTCGTTCCACGGATTCACTGCTCTTATAATCGCCAACCAGATTTTTTGTGGAAATATTGTTTTTAAAGGCTGAAAAAATAATAAATTATATTTATCTACGCTAGTTTTAGTGTTTTTGTGAAGGGAAGTAACCGATGCGTGGTGTTTTATACTGTATATCGATCGGTTTAGCATGGTTTCAAAAAAGTCAATTGAAATGGCGGCTTCCGGTATAATCATTAATAATTATGCATGAAAAAATGTGTGTCTGATACTGGTAGCTACACTATTGCGTTATTAGTGATTCTTTTTGGATAGAAATTGCAATGATGAACAATGACTCAATTTAGTATTATTTGATTCAAGTCATAATACAAGTGACCAAAATTGTACATTATGACGTCGATGCTAAAGAAGACAGCTTCACTTAACAGGGACATGGGTCATTGCTTGGTCCAAATTGATGTATCAAAGTCATTTTGACCAAATTCTGACAAAACAACAGTTTCGAACAAATATCTTTTCATAAATTGCGATATTTACACTGGTTCAGATAGAACAAACAATAGGTAAGCCTAACCTAAGTTTATCACCTTAATTTCTTCTTTCTTTTACAGCATAATCCGTGATTATAAAAACATCTCACTGACCATTAAATGACTCTGAACATACCCTTGTACTTTTCATTTCGATGAGCACATGCCATTGCATTTACTATGATAATCAAAACGACATTAAGTCAAGAAATTTAAAGGTATATGGAGTCTGATGTTTGATGATGCCAGTGTAGATTCAGGTAGATTTATATAAGTCTTTTAAAACTTTTTCCTAAAAGCACCGCGCTACATGACACTAACCAAGAGACACAGAGCTACAAGACACCAACCAAGAGACACAGTTCTATACGACAACAACCAAGAGACACAGCGTTGCAAGACAGTAAACAAGAGACACAGCGCTACATGACAACAACCACGAGACACAGCTGTACGAGATAACAAACAGAGGCGCAGCGATACAAGACAACAGACACGAGACACATCACTAAGAGAAAACAATCAAGAGACACAGAACTACAAGACAAGAAACAATATACTCAGCGCTACAAGACAATAGACATGACTTTCAACGCCACAAGACAACACCAAGAGACACAGCGTAACAAGAGAACAACTTATACACACAGCTCTTTATACATAAACCAATGTTTTAACTTAACCATGAATCAATCTGCTACAGATTCAAATAACGCACAATTAATTACTTGGGATGTTACACATAATTATTTTAATAATCTAAAGTTTAACAAATAGCGCTTAAGTGAAAACGTCGACGTATTGTACAAATCATGCATTTCTGATTAAAAATGAATAAAACAATGGCAACAACCGAAAATATATCAATTGCAAAAATCTATAGATATCGTTCTTAATAAATGCTGGGGAAACCGTCCTTGCAGCGTCAGTATAAATACACACTTGTTGTTTACACCGCATTACGAGCGCTCAAAATCACTATTGCCCAGACAGTTAACAATACGTGCACAATTAAACATACAAGCCTTATAAGACCCAGCAGAAACTTGGAGGCATTGAAATATGAAACAAACCTAAAATATTTCAATTAAACATTACAGTAAATATTAACATGGTGTTCATTGACACATCAAAATCAGTGCATGAAAGTTTCATTTGGGTTTGTTTGATTATTTTCAAACGGTATGAGAAATTTAGGTATGTATCATTTTACGTAAACTAAAATACAAAACTATTTATTTATATAAATTAATAATATTAATTATTTAAACAAAAAATATTGTGCAAAAATATACTAAACTAAAACTCATTACAAAACAAACATGAGGACAAATACAGAAGAAGCCGTTAATAATCGTATATCTGACATTTTATATCGTTTATGTATAGTGATTTTAAACAAGAACTACAAGACACCATCACACTTATTCTAATAATTACAGCATTACAAAAATCTTAAGTTTTCTTTTCTTTTGACAACTGATCATGAAACATATCAATTGTTCTCGCTTTTTATAAATCGTGGGCGGACTAACCGTAATCAATATCGAGTAAACAGTGTCATTATTCCCGAATAACACTCGTTCAAAACACCTAGACAAAGCAACTTTTGCAGTTCACATATCAAGACAATTTTAAACATTTTAAATTGATACCGTAAATACGCACGTTTTAACTGTTTAATTCAAACCCTCGTTGTATTAATTGAAGCGACTGTTGATGTAAATCTTATACTGGATCAACTTATAACAACACTAGTATTAGGAGTGCCCTCTATCACCATCACTAGCGTAATAGTAATAAGGATTAGGACCAATCGGTGCTGGTCCTAGTCATAAGGGTTGATAAGAGTTATCTTTTCGAGTTTTGTCTTTTTTAGGATTGTTGGGATAAGAGTGAGGTTTGTGCACTTAAACTGGTTTAAACCCTCAGTAAATCTACATTTTACTGACCGTTTCAAGGCGGTACCTAACAATCCTTGATAAACATACCTAGTTTTTTTTATATATAGTATGTATGCACTGTGCTACTTGTGGAGTTTTGTGCTGTTCTTCCATGTTTCTTGTTGTGATTTTATGTTATATGTCTTTGGCGTTTACCCAGTGCCATTAAACCGGGTTTATGTTTAAACTTTTTGCTACTGAGCTTGTTTCTGTAGTTTTTCGCATAAATATTGAATATTGTATTCAAGGGCCCGCGCGTTGTTGCCAATTCAGGCTCTTGTGTCGTTGTCTTTATTCCATTGTTTCCTCCCGGTGGGCCACATTTCGACATGGCTCCGGAGTGTTAGCAGCACAATAAATAAAATTGTAAAAGTAACATGACTTGTCTGTGAGGAAAGAATATTCTTTGTCCACTTTTCGCCCAGTCAGTTAAAGCTTTCAATTGGTTTTGACAGTGTATATGCAACTCAGTTTCCTATATCACTGATCAACTTTCCCGGTGTCTGAAATGAACGAAGTGAAGTGTCGCGATGAAAGTTATGCACCACTCAATTGTAACCACGGCCCCAAGGTCAGGGGATAAACCGGGGATAGCCGTGGAAATGGGCCGTGTTTTTACCTTTCAGGTGGCCCCGCAATGCCGGGTGAATGCGGTGGTTTTGTCTTCGCTTTAAATATAGCGGGGAATGGGTCTTCCCTGGGGTCCCTGGGGTGCGGGGGCATTTGGCGGGGATTTTACCATCTGTTCGTCCCCGCAGGACTGGGATTTTAACAGGAATTGGCTGGACCGAAAGTCAAAGTCGCCGCTATTTCTCGGACCTGGGGGCCGTGATTACAACTGACTGGTACATTAAAGCGGCACTCTCACAGATTGAACGTTTTGACAACTTTTTTATTTTTTGTTTTGGAACGAGCCAATTTTTGCGAAAATGCATGGAAACAAGTTATATAAGACTGCTGACAAAAAATAGATCACAGATTTTTATATTTAAGTTCAATAATTGATGTTTTATGCATTTTTCTTTAATCGTTAGTAACGGTTTAAGCCATAAAACATTATTTTCGAACGGTAATATGAAAATACGCGATCTGATCTTTTGTCAGCAATCATTTATCATTGGTTTGCAGATATTTACGCAAAAAATTGCTGCTCTTTCCAATGCAGAAAAGAGTTGTAAAGACGGTAAATCTGTTAGAGTGCAGCTTTAAGCAACCATGCCATTTGGATATATTATGAAATTTAAGCCTAATGTGTTTCAAACCTCCCAGGGTGATATCTTGATTTTAACAAAAGATAGGACCGTTTCGTTTGAATATTGAAAACTATTCATACTTTGGGTCAACATCCCCAGCTGCCATATTCTATGAAGGAAAGTCACACAATGTGTATTCAGCTAAAAGAGTTTGGCGACACGGGTTTGATAATTGTTCTGTGAATGGAGGATTAGATAAGTAGTATTTTGGTCGGCAAGGAAAACTACAGGAGCTCTGTAGGAAAACTTGTTAACCGAAAAGCTTCAATTGAGTTTATTAAGACTACGTCAATATGGCCAGCAGTCAACGCCGCAAAGAAATAGTTGTACTATTCTCTGTGAAAACATACATTACGATATTGAACGATATGACAATACGCATTCAATGATCGTTTATATTAACATTTGCAAAGATCTTGATTAAAGATTAACAGAATCGTGAATTTTTGAATACTCAAAAGTTAGTGGCCAATTTATATATGTACGACTTAAAACGGGCAGGATCCTACAAATTAGCAAATTTGTAGACGCTTTCCAACAGTCGGTGGGTTTTTAAAATTAGATTCCCACAAATGACGATAATGGATGCATTAGCGCTGCAACCGTTTTGGTATGGGAAACTCATTCCATTCTTTTGTGTGTATTTTTAGATAAAAAATGACTCTTCTTTAACAGTACATATCAGTTTTAGAAAGACTATAATTGAATGTATTGGCATGCACGTGTTTGCATGTCATTGAGTTTAGAGTTCATTCTTGTCAAAATTATGTTTTATATCATCCACAACATTTTCACTCATTGGATTTTTAAGTCAATCGCCATTATATATATTTTTTTATTTAAAAGGGTTCTTCTAATGACTATCATGTATCTAAAAGTAGGGTGTTGGAGAGTCAGCCCTAATACATAAAATTGGGTATGTTTGTACACTCGGTAACGGTACATTATAGATTTAATATAACGTTCGTGGGCAGATGATACTTAAAATTGTATATTTGCATTTTTATATGGAACGCCAGTTGAAGTACAGTAAAACAATCTCCCAGTGTGTATGTTTTAAATATATATAAATGGAATAAATTTTGGCAATGCAGAATTTGATTTTTTTTATTCCTGCAAAGTTCACAGGGGCCAAATAATATTGTTTTTGTATTTTCAAAACCTTATGTGCGGAAAAGCCGAAATATCTGTTTCATGTTGCACTTTTATTCGCATTATCAGAGTTTAAGCAAACCTTATAGAAAACCAAACTCCTTAATACACAATGAATAATAGGCCAGGAATGATGAACCTTCATTTTTATTAGTAAAACTGATATCAGATGAGTTATTTATGTTATCATTTGCTTTATTTGTGGCAAATATCTTATTTTGCAATTATTTACACCGCTTTTGTTGAAAGATTCTATATTTTAGATTTTGTAACACTAATGAAATTACATATTTTAGTATTTTCAAGATTATAGTGAATATGAACTCTGTGCATAAGGCTCAACAGGCTTTAACGAGTATATTGGTTTTCATTTTTTCGCATTGTTTAAATGATGATACGACCAAATTTGAACAGTATACCGTTAAGACGATTGACTTCTATTTTTCTTTTATTCACTTATCAACGAAACAATATAAATCCAGAACTATTGTAAACATATTTTCAAAAACATGTTTTAGAGTTTATAATGTAAAAAAAGTTATGTTCGATATTGAATTTTAATGCTTTTTTGTTAAAACATTTGGGTGTGCAAAAAAAAAGAGTTAAGGCTCATTGAAAAGTTTTTAAGAGACATGGTACTGGTATTCTAAGTTAGATGTTTTACGATAAAAATGCCCATTTATGTATATGGACATTTAGTTTGTTTTTCAAAATGAATGACTTCTATTTCACAATAATAAGGGATCGTATTGGCAAATTTGAGTAAAAAAGAACAGAACATGAAAGTGACACAGCTTTATATCCAAAGACTAAAGAATATAAAGAATGTTCGAGAAAACAACCTTTAGAAACTAGTTTGCTCTAAAATTGATTGTATATTACTTTTTTGCTTCATCATGAAAGTAATCATTTTTCTACATTTTAAATTCTAAGCCTGTCAACATGTGGCCAAGTAAGATCATTGATTTGGCCGCCAATAGACTGAAATACTTATAAAGCTGGATGAATCAGCAGTTTTCTAAAACATAATGACACAACTAAAAAGAAAAACATTGTTAACTTTTTACTAGAATGTGAACTAATTTATTGTTATTGTCCAATGACGTATGCTCGCAAAAAATGATTATAATATACCAAGCCATTTCTTCCAGACTTAAACATATCAAAACTGATTCTCGTTGTACAACATTTATGACTATAAAACAACTTAAGATGATTAAAACTGATACGATAAGCGAAATGTGATAAAATATGTCACTTTAATTTTTTTTTTTGTACATCGTTTAAAAAAAATGTCCCGAGCATACGCGTTGGTAGGATGATATCATGGAGTTTAGTCTTTTTACATTTTGAGAAACAATAGTATGCGAAAGAAGAGTTGTGTTAAGCTAAATTATGCTCGCCTCGGGGGGAGGGGGTCAAAGAAGTAGACTTAGTAAGAACTTCAAAGAAATATTAATAGACTAAACCAATGTCAAGATGGATTTCAATGTCGAGCTAATAGCTACCCTGTAACGTTACTGTCTTGGACGTCATATTAACTAAATATATAAACGTTCTTCAATTTCATTCTAAATAACGTCAACATTAATTTTGTTTTACACTATCACAATTTATAGCACAAACTTGTTGTTTGAAGTACACCATGAGACGCTAGAAGTGTGAACGTTGACATTACATAACAAAATATTTCACGAGTGTGCACGTTAAAATTTCTTCAGAACTACTTGTTTTGACGTTTTCTTTTAAAAAACCTGCAATAAAAAGCATCTGAGAATACTAGGATGCTCTTTGACATGATCAAATGTGTGTGCTTTGGCATGCCATATTTGAGAAATATTGTTTGTATGTTCTCAAAAAGAAAAAAATTCTGAAAGACAATACGGCGTTTTCGGAATGCTTATCAATTTGTGCAGTCGGTAGGCTAGGTCTAGAATTTAGCAGCGAGTTAAATATGTAAAAATTATATAATGTGTTTTATTTTGCAATATTTCCTGTATGTATTCCATACTGTTCTAACAGGATCTGTTAGTGTGTTGAGAACATTAAGTTTAAAGTTTAAAGTTGTTATAATTTTTTGTTTGTATACGTAATTTCACCAACTTTTTCATGATATACCATTTAAAATGCAATGTGTCGATGATATATAAAAAAAATCATAAACATGCAGTTTTTTATTTGTTTAGAATATTTCCTTTTATAAGAACGAAAATGACCACAAGTGTCACGCTATTGTTATGTTCAATGGTTTCCATACAGTTTTAATTGAGATAGAACACTTTGTGTATGTGATATTGTACATGCATATTCGTTATTAAGTGTGTTTGTCAAGTGTTCCAAACTGTTCTAACGTTTAAGCATTTTGGATTTGTTAAAAGAAATGAATTACGTGTCGTTGGCACCATGATTTCATTGGCCAATTTAAGACTTGGAACAGTCTGGAAGTTATGAGAGCGGGAGATTTTGAGATATAACAGAAAGGAATGTAAAATAACTCTCTTAACGTAATAGATAGACTGTTCTAAGTTAGACCAAAATAAAGGGCTTGAATTTTTTTTAATGATATAAAAATCTAAAACTAATCCCAAAATCGACTTAGAACAGTATGGAATTCAAACGATGATTCATGCGTCACGTATCCAAATTGTTCCCCCACACTGAACTAACATTCGGAGCTCCTCGGCCATTTTTTCAAAAACAACCTCGGATGTATGCCGGTACATCTGTTGAAGTAGTCCGTATTTTTTTAATAAAAGCATTAATTAAATGTAGTGTTTAAGAGTTGTATTCATTGCTCTCAGTTTAAATTGATTGCCAGTGAAGTGTGACATAATTACGATTCCCAAGAGTTAAGTCATAAATTTTAACTACTAAATAAGATTACTACGCGATCTATTTGCAGCGGACTTAAACGTACCACTTTTTAAGTATGCAAACCGTCCATATACATCCGAGGTTGTTTTTGAAAAAAATGGCCGAGGAGTTCCGAATGACTGAACTAAATGCCAATATAAGATACAAGGGCAACTACCGAGACAGCTGCAGAAGTCAAAATCTTACTGGGTCGTGTTTATTTGCATTTGATTTGATGATGTATTGTTCATAACTTCTAATTTTTGAAAACCTTACCTCCAATCATCCAACCGAAAACTAAATGCCAATTTAATCTGAACTATTTGGACGAATGCAGAAGTCAAAATCATACTGTGACATTGTTCATTGTTTGTTTTTTAAAATCAATAAGAGTCAAACAAAGAATAAACATTATTTATTTTTACTGTAAGTAACAGGGGATATCACTGAGTTGGCATGTGAAAATAAAACAAATATCGCTTATCAATCTTAATATTAATAAATTTGTATGTACAATTGCAATGCCCAAGCATGCGTAAACGTCAACAAGGTCGTAGATGCATTAACGTTTAGAAGGTCGTAAATATGTAAATGTCAATAATGTCGTAGATGCGTAAACGTGATCAAGGTCGTAGATGCGTAAACGTTAACAAGGTCGTAGATGTGTAAACGTTAACAAGGTCGTAGATGTGTAAACGTTAACAAGGTCGTAGATGTGTGAACGTTAACAAGGTCGGAGATGCGTAAACGTGAACAAGGTCGCAGTCGTGTAAACGTTAACGAGGTCGTAGATGTGTAAACGTGAACAAGGTCGTAGTTGACTAAACGTTAACAAGGTCGTAGATGCGTAAACGTTAACAAGGTCGTAAATGCGTAAACGTTAACAAGGTCGTAGATGTGTAAACGTTAACAAGGTCGTAGATGCACAAACGATAAGAAGGTCGTAGATGCGTAAACGTTAACAAGGTCGTAGATGCGTAAACGTGAACAAGGTCGTAGATGTGTAAACGTTAACAAGGTCGTAGATGTGTAAACGTGAACAAGGTCGTAGTTGCGTAAATGTTAACAAGCTCGTAGATGCGTAAACGTTCAGAAGGTCGTAGATGCGTAAAAGTGAACAAGGTCGTAGATGCGTAAACGTTAAGAGTGTCATAGATGCGTAAACATTAAGAAGGTCGTAGATGCGTAAACGTTAAGAAGGTCGTAGATGCGTAAAAGTTAAGAAGGTCGTAGATGCATAAACGTCAACAAGGTCGTAGATGCGTAAACGTTAAGAAGGTCGTAGATGCGTAAACGTCAACAAGGTCGTAGATGTGTAAACGTTAAAAAGGTCGTAGATGCGTAAACGTCAACAAGGTCGTAGATGCGTAAACTTCAACAAGGTCGTAGATGCGTAAACGTTAAGAAGGTCGTAGATGCGTGAACTTCAACAAGGTCGTAGATGCGTGAACTTCAACAAGGTCGTAGATGCGTAAACGTTAAGAAGGTCGTAGATGCGTGAACTTCAACAAGGTCGTAGATGAGTAAACTTTAACAAGGTCGTAGATGCGTAAACGTCAACAAGGTCGTAGATGCGTAATCGTCAACAAGGTCGTAGATGAGTAAACGTCAACAAGGTCGTAGATGCGTAAGCGTTAAGAAGGTCGTAGATGCGTAAACATCAACAAGGTCGTAGATGCGTAAACGTTAAGAAGGTCGTAGATGCGTGAACTTCAACAAGGTCGTAGATGCGTGAACTTCAACAAGGTCGTAGATGCGTAAACGTTAAGAAGGTCGTAGATGCGTGAACTTCAACAAGGTCGTAGATGCGTGAACTTCAACAAGGTTGTAGATGCGTAAACGTTAAGAAGGTCGTTGATGCGTAAACGTCAACAAGGTCGTAGATGCGTAAACGTCAACAAGGTCGTAGATGAGTAAACGTCAACAAGGTCGTAGATGAGTAAACGTCAACACGTTCGTAGAGGCGTAAACGTCAACAAGGTCGTTTATGCGTAAACTTTAACAATGTCGTAGATGCGTAAACGTTAACAAGGTCGTAGATGTGTAAACGTTAGCAAGGTCGTAGATGTATGAATGTTAACATGGTCGTAGAATAAACATAATATGTGTACCGAGTACCCGAAGATGTCTGTTTTTCGTATTGCGAACATGAGGTATCCGACCAATAATTGAGCTAGCGTTCTGATAACTCTATAGAACTTCTGAAGTTCTGAACTCAAGCCCATTGTAATGGCGTTTTTTGCGTCTGGTTTAGATAACCGAGTTGTTAATCATTGAGATTAAATTAACTCTGTTATTCCCTAATATTACGAAATGTATCAAGTTGCATCACTATTGTTAAATCTTATATATGCAAAGAGAAGGATACACCAAACGTTTGAAAATATGATTATTTTTTGTGTGTTTAATTTAACTTTGAACATAGGTACATTTAGCATAAATAAACTTGTCACAATAGCGTCTCCCTTAGTTCCCTTAAAAATGACATGAACACAATATTTATTTAAAAGCTTGCTTAGTAAATGTAATTGTTGAAATATATATGAGCATACAGAATCATAATGAATGAATTATGAATACGCTAAGCACAATTTCTAAACGTCCATTTAATGTTTTATTTAAATAGGCGAATGAAATAAAAAAAATCTCAAACTTGTTGAATACACACGTTTTACGCATTTTATTGGAAACATTTTTAATAAAATTTCTTTTTATTAGAATAAATAATTCATTTGAGATAAGCGAATACCGACGGCCCGGAGCCGGTTGCGGACGGTCTGATGACTAATTGGCCGGTTGTGAGGGCCAACGGTCCACCTTGCCGTTTACGTAACCGGAGTAAAGCGGTTGCGTAGGTGAGAAAGAACCATATACCTATCTTGGTGTCGTAAATCTGCGTTTGGGCCTTCGGTGTATGTCAGCAACACTTCCGGTTCTTTGAAATTTCTTCCACAGCCGACTGATACTCGATGTCGCCTATTGAACAGCCGCGCTACCTAGCATATAAATATCATAATGCGTCATTGGTCAAATCAGTACATTTTTGATAATATTTCCCACATTATATCGGAAAATATTTATTAATTTACAAAATTGTTCAGACCTGCCGAATCGGGGTACCTGCATCAATTATGCCGACGGCCATGACCTGTTCTTCAATGTTCATTCTAGTCATTTTTTTCTGTTTTTCGAGTTGGAAATTCAACATGTATTGCATTATGATGAAATTTAGCGATAACTTCATATTCCTCGTGATTCTCGTGCCAAAAATTGGAAATCGCACCTTTCGTCTCGCGTGGTTAACCTCGACAGTAAGGTGTGATCTTCTCTATAAAATTCGATAGAGAACGAAGCATAACTATGAAGTTTCGAATTTAAAGTCGATACATTAAGTAGTTCTCATAGAAATGTCATAAATTTGACGTTTAGAAATTTTGTCCAGTGTATGAATAAATTATGAATTATGATACAAACCAGGTGGTAAAACACAACAAAACACAAGAATAATACACGTATTAAATTAAAGTAAATGGATGTGCGGTCGCATATTTTCTGGACTTATTCGACACATCTCGGGAATTTTCCATCAAAACAACCGCGTATATGGTGTATATAAGCGGTTTACAATGTAAGAATTCTTTACCTTTATCTATGCTGCAAGTATATCGCGTACGAAGTTCAAAATTTAACCTAGAATTCAATTGCAGAATGCATGATTCTGTTTAGCCTTGGTTATTTTTCAGGCCAAAAGAATCGCCTGTCTGATACTTAACATAAAGTACAGACAGATTCGTCGCCGCTATTTTAAATTAACGAACTACTTTCACTCATGCACAAGCAACCGATGCTCGTCGTATGGCGGAAATGGCCGAGGTGTTCCGATTGCTTCAGACTGTGCTGATTAAATGATACATTCCAATCACAGGCAAAACCCCCCTTATACCATGACCATGGTTGTTGCACTGAATAAGACCTATATACCCATCATGATTCAAATGATAAAGTAAGAGCACGATTTGTGTCAAGTAAACAACTTTATATCAGTTTGTTTTGAAACACTTACAAGTGATATCCACTTTTAAAAGCATGCGTTATCACATATCAAGGTCATGATGAACACGTCCTACATCGGTTATATAAATTCAAACATGTATGTGACGTCTTCCATTGCGCTTTTTGTACTCATAAGTTATTGTAAACTGTCGATAGAATTTGCTAGATTTATTACAAATAGACCATTTGTAAATTTAGTCCGGTAATACATGTGCGAAAACCCTTACATGTGTGTGATTCGAAAAATATGCTTCACATTTGTTTTTTTAACCTTTTTTTCTTTTCTTCTTTAAAGGTCTCTCAATTTACATCCTAAATTTTCCACAACTTGTACTCCTGTTATATTGTTTTTTAAAAAAATATTTTATCTATAATTTACTTAACAATATAAATGCCAGTTAAAGAAAATTATTTTTAGCGATATAAGATTTTTAACTGTAGTTCGTTTATAAATAACTCAAAGATTAGATTATTATTTTTATATACAATTATATGTAAAGTCTCCCGAAACTCAAGTTTGAGTGCTAATGTACTCGTTCACTACGTGCATAGTGTGGTATAATTGATATGCATTGGTCATAGTGAAATAAACTATAAGCACTGTGTAGGTCCAATAGAAAGGCGAATATACGACGAGCTAATAAAATGGCACAAAAGATAGTTACTACATTCGTTTCAGTACTCAAACTTATATTTTTCATGCAATATGTTATATGACGCCACTAACGAGACAAATGGTTACGAATGGCGTTACCTTTTGTTTGATAAAGACCATTTATTTAGCAAAAACAAATTGCTGGTAGTTGTATTTACGATATTTCCCACTCATAGCTGTTAACCTTAAGAGTAAATAATGGTGAACTGATAAATGACCATACATTGTTAAGCCCAATTAAATGTGCTATTGCTATACCTAACCGTATCTCATATGACTTGTGTAAACAGGACAACCACCGGTCATAAAACGTGATCATGCAGGTTATCTAAATGTAGATCATAAGTAAGAATGTCGAAATTAGCTTATATAAATATGCTTATCCAGGACAAGCTTTTCCATATTAGTTGATCAATTCAAATGGAGTTTTGAAGAGGAAATGTGATATTGAGAGGTTTATTTAACTCATAATTATTCTTCGGCGTAAACTTTTCAGTTGAAAAACAAAACAGAATACAACACAATAATAATGAATAATACAATTACGGACGGAATTTATCGATTTGGAAAAGGCATCTATGACCATGAGCTTTCTGCAGTCAGCGTTTTAATTTTGACATTCCTGGCGAATTTGTTGATTGTCAATGCATTCAGACAGAGAAAAACAAAGCGCTACGCCAACGGACCCTGGGGTTTGCCTATCATCGGACATTTACCTTTTTTCGGACAAAGTCCACCGGAAACGTTCGCGAAATGGCGAGCGCAATACGGGGATGTCTTTCGAATCAGACTGGGCAGTTGGAACGCCGTTATTGTGAATGGGTACAACGCTGTTAAAGAAGCATCCGAAAAAGACGACGATTTTTCTGGCAGGCCGGCGTTTGTCACACAAGATGTTCTCAAGTCTGTCAACGGTGATGTTTCTTTAGCCTTCGGACCATTCAATGACACATACTTATACCACCGCAAGTTGACTGCGATCGCTCTTCGCATGTTCACAAACAGGGGAGATAATTTAACCGAAGAATTAATTATCGAAGAATCTAACAGACTGGTTGATACTTTACTGCAAAAAGCTGGCGAAAGTACGGAAAGAAACGTAAAACCCGATATCCAATTTGCAGTTGGTAGTATAATATATCAAATTTTATATGGACGTGGAAAGCAACTAGATATTGAAAATGATCTTAAACGAATGGTTGAAGGAACTAATGAATTCACGAAATTCACAGGAAATGGAAACCCTTTTGACGTCATGCCTTGGCTGCAATACGTTATGCCTGGACGAGTTAAAGAATTCAAATCAATTCTTTCTGAAGGTGTTGGAATGCGTTTGCAACAGGTTCAAGAACACTTGGAGACGTATTCCGAGTCGAACATTCGCGACGTAGCGGACGCACTCATTGCTGCAGATATTGGTGAGAACGACGCCACGGGTCCGCGAATCACCAGATCAAGAATTCTTACCACTCTGGCTGACTTACAAGGTGCAGGATTTGATACGACAAACAAATCATTGCAATGGCTAACGTTGTATATGGCGTCATATCCGGAAGTACAGGAACGTGTGCATGATGAAATTGATGACGTCATAGGAAGTGAAAAGCACATACGTTACAGCGATCACAATAAATTGGTATATACTGAGGCTACATATTACGAAGTTATGCGCAAAGCAGCCATAGCGCCATTCGGGCTTCCGAAGTGCGCCACCACCGATACCACCCTTGATGGTTTCAACGTTGACAAAAACACCGTCGTGTTCTTCAACCTACATTCCATCTCACACGACAAAGTATTTTGGGGTGACCCTGAGGAGTTTAGACCGGAGCGTTTGATTACCAAAGACAACACTCTTGATACAGCAAAATGCGGTCATATTTTACCATTCGGTCTAGGACGTAGGAAGTGTGTGGGTGAATTCTTGGCGAAAAAGGAGATCTTCATATTGTTTGCAACACTGATGCAGAGATGTAAAATAGTGAATCCGGAAGGAGAAACGTATGACTTGCAAGCTGTGCCGGGCTTGGTGTACTCGCCAAAAGATTTCAAAGTCTTGGTCCAAGAGCGCTGAATGGATAAGCAAGTTTAAAAACGTGTAAATTGAAGACAAAATTCGCTCATGAAAATGTTTAAAGGAATTATAATATGATTGAGATGAACGTCTTGTTATAGATCTGAGTAGGAGCAGTAGTATACATATGTTGTTCATCAGCATATTATGCATGTGCATTATTGCTATATGACCAGCGTTGTGAATCATGCTGTATTACAATTGACGTTATTATATGATGAAGTTTTGAGCATTTTATTATTCAAGTATTTAATGGTTATTCCGTTTCCGAGAAATGATTATCAGTTTTGCTTTATTTGAATTAGATAAAAGATGCAAAATAATTCGTTAAATTTTAGCCAATGATGGAAAGTACACAGGAACGAGATCAGAAGCCTAAAAATGATCAAGATTCTATTCAAGGCATTAGGATCATGGTCAGACTGACTCCAAAAAGAGGAACATAGCTTTAAGATAAGTCAAATGTAACACATATCAAAACCTCTTTTCTAGTAAATAAGTTAATATACCCTAAATGACGACGGGACAGAAATGGCAGCATGTACCTTCCAGCAAACTAATGCGAGTTATATAGGCATAGCGTTTTACGAATCTGTACCTTCATAAGACTATACCTACATAAGAACTTGGACGAATAACGTTGGCAAAACGCTTTTATGCACTGTACATGCATAAGAACTTGGCCAAATAACTAATGCATATCGCTTTTCTGCTCTATGCATACATACATAAGAAGTTGGCCGAATAATCTATGCAGATCGCTTTTCTACACTACACATATTTAATTGCTTGGCCAATTAACTTATGCCGTGCGCTTTTCTGCTCTTTACACACATAATAACTTGGCCGAATAACTTTTGCAGATCGCTTTTTTGCACCATACATACATAAGAACGTGAGCAATTAACTTATGACGTGCGCTTTTCTGCTCTATATACATTCATTAGAACTTGTCCGAATTACGTACAGAGCCTTTTTTGCTGTAAACCCACATAATTTTGACAAATAACTTATGAAGAACGCTTTTCTGCTTTATACCTACGTACGAACTTGGACAAATAACTAATGCAGAGCGCTTTTCTGCACTATACATACATACGAATTTTGACAAACAACTTATGCAGAGCGCTTTTTTACTGAATACAATGTACCTAAAACGAAACTTGGACAAATAACTGATGCAGAGCGCTTTTCTGCTTTATATCTACATACGAACTTGGACAAATAACTTATGTGGAGCGCTTTTCTGCTGAAAACCTACATACTAAATTGGACAAATAACTAATGCAGAGAGCTTTTCTGCTGTAAACCTATTTAAGAACTTGAACGAAATACAGTCCGCTTAACTGCTCTATACATACATATGGGTTTGAGCGAACAACGTAAACAGTCCGCTTTTCTGCTCTATACATACATACGAACGGACACGAATTACGTATGCAGTGCGCTTTTCTGCTTAATACATATATACGAACATGGACGATTTACATAAACAGTTTGCTTCTCTGCTGTACACATACATACGATCTTGGACGAATTACGCAGACAGTGCGCTTTTCTGCTGTTTACCTAAATACGAACTTGGACAATTATCTAATGCAGAGCGATTTTCTGCTGTATACCTACATAAGACCGTGGACGAATTACGTACGCAGTGCGCTTTTCTGCTCTATACATACATAGAAACTTGGACGAATGACGTAGACAGTTCGCTTTTCTACTTTAAACTTACATAAGAACTTGGACGAATTACGGCAATGCATTTTTTGCTTTGTTCCTACATAAGTACATGGACGAATTACACAGGTAATGCACTTTTTTGCTTTGTACCTAAATAAGAACTAGGACGAATTGCGTAGACAGTGTGCTTTTTTGCTTTTTAACTAAAATAAGAACTTGAACGAATTAGGTAGACAGTGCGTTTTTCTGCTTAATACCTACATACGTACTTGGACGAATTACGTAATGCGCTTCTTTGCTCTTTGTCTACATTAAACACTTGGACGTATTATGTAGACAGTGCGATTTCCTGCTTTTTTCCTACATAAAAACTCGGACGAAGTACGTAGTTAATGCGCTTTTCTGCTCTAAACCTACACAATACTTTGGACGATTTACGAAGGCAGTGTGCTTATCTTCTCTTTGCACATACACAAAAAATCAGGGCGAGTCGCACAAGCAAAGCCTTTTTCGTCTCTTAACCATACTTAGATCGACCTGGCGAATAAAGTAGGCAGATGATTTTCCAGCTCTTGACCTATTTACTGAAAGGGGCGAGTACTGTAAATGGAGCGCGTTTTTGCCCTGTTCATTAATGAGAAAATAGCAAGAACTTTTTTGCTCTGTACCGACATAATAACTAGGGGTGCTACGTAGAAAGAGCGTTTTTCATATTTGTACAGAATAACTGTAGCGAGCGCTTTTTAACCAGTACTAACATGTAAAAATGGGGTGAGTTGCAATGTAAAAGCATTGTTTATGCTCTGTACCACAATAAGAACTGGGCAAGATGTTTTGTGAGGACGTTTATCTCTTCTGTACCTTCATACGAACTGGGTGAGTTGCGCGATTAGAGCGTTTCTCTGCTCTTTATTTACATACGGACTGGGTGAGTTGCAAAGTAAGAGCGTTTCTCTGCTCTTTACCTACATAAGAACAAGGCGAGTTGCAAAGCAGGAGCGTTTCTCTAATCTATTATTACAAGTCAATTACGCAATATCGTGGGGTGCGTACAGATCGTTATTTTTGCGAATTGTCTGTCATTTGTAAATGTGCTGCATGTATACATTGTATCAGTACACATCTAAACTCCATGCTGATAAAACGCCAGCAACACGTTTGTCTATAGTTTACACTATGGAACGTTTGAGTGGCGCACAACGTCATGCAGCCATTGGAATGGTAGCCGGTGGTATGTCGTACCACGCGGTTGCACGAATGATGAATTGTTCTCACTCGACGATATTACGATTAGTAAGAAGACACGAAGAAACCGGCGCTGTAGCAGATCGGCCCCAGGTACACAGTGGACGTCATATCATCAATAAAAAGGCCGAGCTTGTGCAGGCGCTTCGGAAGGAGTGGAATACCATCCCAGTACCGCATACAACGTCTCATTTGTAGTATGAGACGCAGATGCCAAGCTGTCCTCGATGCTAATGACGGGCATAGTAAATATTGAGTTTGTGAATTTCAATGTTTTACCCCCGGCGTCTGAGGTGGCACAATAATCATCATTTGCCAAGTGTTACATTTCAGAATAGCTTAAACTTTATTTTATTCATGGAACATCAACGTCAAATATGATAATAATGTTCTCTTATGCGTTTTCATTGAACGCGAGTATATGTGTAAAGCACAGTGTCTTTAACCGAGTATCACCAAGTATGTACGTTTAAAATGTCATTTCGCCAACTTTTTAACTCATTAGCAAATCTTCACATACTTGTAGCTACACCAGCCTCGTCGTGGTCCGTAACCTCCGTTTATATCCCATTACAATCAAAATATATCAGCATTTAAAGGATGACCCTTGTTCAGTACGTTCCTTCATTATAAGTCACGTAACTGCGTAACATTACCTTTTGTCCTGTGGTTTCATTTGATCAATGTATTTGTATGTCGCTAGAAACTGTTTCACTTACGTGTATAAGGTTCTGTTCTGTTTCGTTAGTTTAAACATATTTATTTTCCAAAGATTGTGAAACAAGTTATTACAACATTATATAAAAACCTCTCGTTGGCACGATTTTACGCGAGAGTCTGGTCTTGTGCTGTGGGGGGAACCGGAGAACACGGAGGAAACCCACTTGGTGAGCACGAACCAAACTCACATGCGCCCAAGCCGGGAATCGAACCCGGGTCGCCTAGGTGATAAGCGAGTGCGCTAACCACTGCGGTAACCAGACATTCTGTTTTGTTCTGTTATATTCTATTAATATCACATTACACTAAAAACGTGAGTATTGAATGGATGCTCCTCGTTCGATACGTTCTCCCATTATATGTATTCTCATAATTGGGACTAAACAAACAATGTTATTTTTTAGTTGTGTACACTCAATAATCAATAGGCTTATAGTAGAATGACTAAACTTTTAAAGGGACATGTTCTATTTTGTAGGGACAGAAATCGAGAAAAAATATAACCGGGTTAAATGTGAGAACAACGCTTGGATTCAATGATAGAACGTTAATGTGAAAGAAATGCTCATTCAATGACAAAACAATTATGTGAAAGAAATGCTCATTCAATAACAAAACAATTATGTATAAGAAATGCTCGTTCAATGACAAAACGATTATGTGAAAGAAATGCTCATTCAATGACAAAACAATTGTGTGAAAAAAATGCTCATTAAATGACAAAACGATTATGTGAAATAAATGTTCATTCAATGACAAAACAATTATGTGAACAAAATGCTCATTAAATGACAAAACGGTAATGTGAAAGAAACGTTCATTCAAGTGAAAGAAACGTTCATTCAAATGACAAAACGATAATGTCAAAGAAATGCTCATTCAATGATAAAACGTTAATGTGAAAGAAATGCTCATTCAATGATAAAACGTTAATGTGAAAGAAATGCTCATTCAATGATAAAACGTTAATGTGAAAGAAATGCTCATTCAATGACTAAACGTTAATGTGAAAGAAATGTTTATGTGATAAATGCTTAATTTAATAAAACGTTAAATCTGATTGGATGTTTGTTTCTAGTAATGTAAAGGAAATGCTCATTCAATGATAAAACGTCAAATGTAAAGAAAATGCTTATTCAATGATTTGACATAATCAATAGTGCAAAACAGAATCTCACTGAGCTACATTAACATTTATTTTAATAGATGACAGCAATTGCTCTGTTTGACATAAAGCAATCGTAGCTTGAAACTAAATCAATTAAAGGGACTAGACACCAGATGATACATTTGCAAGAAAAAAGAAAATTGTCAAAAACGCATGCATCTTTCTCAGTGTTTTCGCATTTTTCCAAATCGAAATTCACTGCGGTTGTCTGTCGCGTAATTCCCAGTACATTTTTTAAAAAACGTCAGTATATTTAGCTGAACTCATGAACAAAATATTGTTTTAACTTGGAAACCACTATGCGCTATTGTTAAACGGGAAAACTCAGGTGAGACAGCAACATGGTTGTTACGTTTATTCTAAATCATGTAAAATGAGTTATATAGGCATAGCGTTTTACGAATCTGTACCTTCATAAGACTATACCTACATAAGAACTTGGACGAATAACGTTGGCAAAACGCTTTTATGCACTGTACATGCATAAGAACTTGGCCAAATAACTAATGCATATCGCTTTTCTGCTCTATGCATACATACATAAGAAGTTGGCCGAATAATCTATGCAGATCGCTTTTCTACACTACACATATTTAATTGCTTGGCCAATTAACTTATGCCGTGCGCTTTTCTGCTCTTTACACACATAATAACTTGGCCGAATAACTTTTGCAGATCGCTTTTTTGCACCATACATACATAAGAACGTGAGCAATTAACTTATGACGTGCGCTTTTCTGCTCTATATACATTCATTAGAACTTGTCCGAATTACGTACAGAGCCTTTTTTGCTGTAAACCCACATAATTTTGACAAATAACTTATGAAGAACGCTTTTCTGCTTTATACCTACGTACGAACTTGGACAAATAACTAATGCAGAGCGCTTTTCTGCACTATACATACATACGAATTTTGACAAACAACTTATGCAGAGCGCTTTTTTACTGAATACAATGTACCTAAAACGAAACTTGGACAAATAACTGATGCAGAGCGCTTTTCTGCTTTATATCTACATACGAACTTGGACAAATAACTTATGTGGAGCGCTTTTCTGCTGAAAACCTACATACTAAATTGGACAAATAACTAATGCAGAGAGCTTTTCTGCTGTAAACCTATTTAAGAACTTGAACGAAATACAGTCCGCTTAACTGCTCTATACATACATATGGGTTTGAGCGAACAACGTAAACAGTCCGCTTTTCTGCTCTATACATACATACGAACGGACACGAATTACGTATGCAGTGCGCTTTTCTGCTTAATACATATATACGAACATGGACGATTTACATAAACAGTTTGCTTCTCTGCTGTACACATACATACGATCTTGGACGAATTACGCAGACAGTGCGCTTTTCTGCTGTTTACCTAAATACGAACTTGGACAATTATCTAATGCAGAGCGATTTTCTGCTGTATACCTACATAAGACCGTGGACGAATTACGTTTTTCTGCTTAATACCTACATACGTACTTGGACGAATTACGTAATGCGCTTCTTTGCTCTTTGTCTACATTAAACACTTGGACGTATTATGTAGACAGTGCGATTTCCTGCTTTTTTCCTACATAAAAACTCGGACGAAGTACGTAGTTAATGCGCTTTTCTGCTCTAAACCTACACAATACTTTGGACGATTTACGAAGGCAGTGTGCTTATCTTCTCTTTGCACATACACAAAAAATCAGGGCGAGTCGCACAAGCAAAGCCTTTTTCGTCTCTTAACCATACTTAGATCGACCTGGCGAATAAAGTAGGCAGATGATTTTCCAGCTCTTGACCTATTTACTGAAAGGGGCGAGTACTGTAAATGGAGCGCGTTTTTGCCCTGTTCATTAATGAGAAAATAGCAAGAACTTTTTTGCTCTGTACCGACATAATAACTAGGGGTGCTACGTAGAAAGAGCGTTTTTCATATTTGTACAGAATAACTGTAGCGAGCGCTTTTTAACCAGTACTAACATGCAAAAATGGGGTGAGTTGCAATGTAAAAGCATTGTTTATGCTCTGTACCACAATAAGAACTGGGCAAGATGTTTTGTGAGGACGTTTATCTCTTCTGTACCTTCATACGAACTGGGTGAGTTGCGCGATTAGAGCGTTTCTCTGCTCTTTATTTACATACGGACTGGGTGAGTTGCAAAGTAAGAGCGTTTCTCTGCTCTTTACCTACATAAGAACAAGGCGAGTTGCAAAGCAGGAGCGTTTCTCTAATCTATTATTACAAGTCAATTACGCAATATCGTGGGGTGCGTACAGATCGTTATTTTTGCGAATTGTCTGTCATTTGTAAATGTGCTGGATGAATACATTGTATCAGTACACACCTAAACTCCGGACTGTTAAAACGCCAGCAAAACGTGTGTCTATAGTTTACACTATGGGACGTTTGAGTGGCGCACAACGTCATAAAGCCATTGGAATGGTAGCCGGTGGTATGTCGTACCACGCGGTTGCACGAATGATGAATTGTTCTCACTCGACGATATTACGATTAGTAAGAAGACACGAAGAAACCGGCGCTGTAGCAGATCGGCCCCAGGTACACAGTGGACGTCATATCATCAATAAAAAGGCCGAGCTTGTGCAGGCGCTTCGGAAGGAGTGGAATACCATCCCAGTACCGCATACAACGTCTCATTTGTAGTATGAGACGCAGATGCCAAGCTGTCCTCGATGCTAATGACGGGCATAGTAAATATTGAGTTTGTGAATTTCAATGTTTTACCCCCGGCGTCTGAGGTGGCACAATAATCATCATTTGCCAAGTGTTACATTTCAGAATAGCTTAAACTTTATTTTATTCATGGAACATCAACGTCAAATATGATAATAATGTTCTCTTATGCGTTTTCATTGAACGCGAGTATATGTGTAAAGCACAGTGTCTTTAACCGAGTATCACCAAGTATGTACGTTTAAAATGTCATTTCGCCAACTTTTTAACTCATTAGCAAATCTTCACATACTTGTAGCTACACCAGCCTCGTCGTGGTCCGTAACCTCCGTTTATATCCCATTACAATCAAAATATATCAGCATTTAAAGGATGACCCTTGTTCAGTACGTTCCTTCATTATAAGTCACGTAACTGCGTAACATTACCTTTTGTCCTGTGGTTTCATTTGATCAATGTATTTGTATGTCGCTAGAAACTGTTTCACTTACGTGTATAAGGTTCTGTTCTGTTTCGTTAGTTTAAACATATTTATTTTCCAAAGATTGTGAAACAAGTTATTACAACATTATATAAAAACCTCTCGTTGGCACGATTTTACGCGAGAGTCTGGTCTTGTGCTGTGGGGGGAACCGGAGAACACGGAGGAAACCCACTTGGTGACCACGAACCAAACTCACATGCGCCCAAGCCGGGAATCGAACCCGGGTCGCCTAGGTGATAAGCGAGTGCGCTAACCACTGCGGTAACCAGACATTCTGTTTTGTTCTGTTATATTCTATTAATATCACATTACACTAAAAACGTGAGTATTGAATGGATGCTCCTCGTTCGATACGTTCTCCCATTATATGTATTCTCATAATTGGGACTAAACAAACAATGTTATTTTTTAGTTGTGTACACTCAATAATCAATAGGCTTATAGTAGAATGACTAAACTTTTAAAGGGACATGTTCTATTTTGTAGGGACAGAAATCGAGAAAAAATATAACCGGGTTAAATGTGAGAACAACGCTTGGATTCAATGATAGAACGTTAATGTGAAAGAAATGCTCATTCAATGACAAAACAATTATGTGAAAGAAATGCTCATTCAATAACAAAACAATTATGTATAAGAAATGCTCGTTCAATGACAAAACGATTATGTGAAAGAAATGCTCATTCAATGACAAAACAATTGTGTGAAAAAAATGCTCATTAAATGACAAAACGATTATGTGAAATAAATGTTCATTCAATGACAAAACAATTATGTGAACAAAATGCTCATTAAATGACAAAACGGTAATGTGAAAGAAACGTTCATTCAAGTGAAAGAAACGTTCATTCAAATGACAAAACGATAATGTCAAAGAAATGCTCATTCAATGATAAAACGTTAATGTGAAAGAAATGCTCATTCAATGATAAAACGTTAATGTGAAAGAAATGCTCATTCAATGATAAAACGTTAATGTGAAAGAAATGCTCATTCAATGACTAAACGTTAATGTGAAAGAAATGTTTATGTGATAAATGCTTAATTTAATAAAACGTTAAATCTGATTGGATGTTTGTTTCTAGTAATGTAAAGGAAATGCTCATTCAATGATAAAACGTCAAATGTAAAGAAAATGCTTATTCAATGATTTGACATAATCAATAGTGCAAAACAGAATCTCACTGAGCTACATTAACATTTATTTTAATAGATGACAGCAATTGCTCTGTTTGACATAAAGCAATCGTAGCTTGAAACTAAATCAATTAAAGGGACTAGACACCAGATGATACATTTGCAAGAAAAAAGAAAATTGTCAAAAACGCATGCATCTTTCTCAGTGTTTTCGCATTTTTCCAAATCGAAATTCACTGCGGTTGTCTGTCGCGTAATTCCCAGTACATTTTTTAAAAAACGTCAGTATATTTAGCTGAACTCATGAACAAAATATTGTTTTAACTTGGAAACCACTATGCGCTATTGTTAAACGGGAAAACTCAGGTGAGACAGCAACATGGTTGTTACGTTTATTCTAAATCATGTAAAATGATGTATTATCGGCTTCAACCTAGTTCGCATTGATAATTCGAGGCTTGTTTTCAGGAAATACCGTATTTGCCGAACTTTGAACCATCTGGTGTTAAGTCCCTTTAAGCTTGGGTATACAAACTTCCATTCACGTGAGTATCTGCTGTTTATTCAAAAAATAAAAGCAATTAACGCAATTAATCGTTACCAACATTAAATCTGTTAACAAGACGATTTGAAAGCAGTCTCCTCATTATTTAAACGGCACAAACAGTATTTTTATTTAAACTATGTACAATCGATAATTAGTAAAAGAAAACACGCCCCATTTTAATAAGAAGTAAACAGTGTCCACTATTCTATAATTCAAACCATATTATAAATGACATAGTTTGTCAAAAATGTTTGACTTTAATTACTACTTAAATGTATTTGTTGTCAGATGTGATTTTTTTTTTATACTAAAAAAGCGAATTGGCCAGCATTTGAGTTTCAGCCGTTGACAGTCGAACAAATCCACAAACGCGGGATGTATCTTTTTGGAGTGATCTTTACTTTCTTTATATCCAAGTCATTTGTACTTGGAGTTGTTCTTGAGACAACCTATCAAGTTTATTCCGGCTTGGATCCATTAAAAGGAACATCCAATCTACAGACGAATGCTATGTCTATGCGAAAATGCTCAGTCGTCTGCTCATCATTTCATGACGTCAAGAATGACGTCAGATGCGACGCATTTCGATACCATGGCGTCAGTAAGATATGCGAGTTAATGTCATTGTGTGCAGGTGGGTCGACTATTTGGGAAAATGATGCAGTCTGGAAAGTGTTTACAAGAGGCGGTATGGTAAGTTGCTGACGAAAACTTTGTTTACTATTTTAACAGAACTCAAACTTAAAGCCTTTTTTTATGTCTTGCATCTTCAGAAATATTTAATTAATAACTAAAGCTGTCAGAGTTTAGGAATTATTTTAGCACCTATAGATAGATTTAATTTGAAATTTCTATAATGTTTTCAAATTCCTGTAAAATTAGGAAATAGTGTGTTAAATCTCAATGTTAAGGAAGGGTTGAGCGAGCGAAGTTGACTTAGATTTAAACGTTTTTTTAAGCAGTAAACCAAATTATGACGTCATTTTAGTTAAGTTATCAGCGATTTAGCGTCGTATTTGTAAGTGGCGATTTTATTGGTTGGAAAAGTAAGTTAGAATATAGTGTTTCATCTTGTTTGCTCGCCAGGCAGTCAACAAGCACAAACAGTTACATAATTATCTTGGGAAGTGACTTCAGTACATATTATCTTCTACAGAGTTTTAAAGATGCACTCTTACTCCCAAATAAGAATTACCACAATTAATAATATTTTTTAATATTCCAAAAAGGATGAATAACTGTCGAACACAATGGTTCTTATGAAGGATGGCAAGTTTTATTTGAAAGAAATGAGCATAAACACGGTACTTCTACCGTATGAGACTATTATAGATCACAGTAAATCTTTTAGCATTCACCAATCATTTAATATTTTTACGCTTTCTGCTATTAAATACACGGTTACAATCTTGTTATCAGTAATCAATATTTTCCATCAATGCATTATTTAGTAAGTAGTTTAAGGTTTAATAGTCAGGTTTGATGTTTTTATACTTGTGCATGTATTGATTTTGAATAAAAGTGTCACTTTAACGATAAAGTATAAAATTAGTATATAAGGCCACACCAAATTGATATTTCGTTCCGCGGATTTACCGCTCCTATTTTTTTGAAAATGTAAAAAAAATATTTTTATTTTTTTTGTGCGCCCGCACCTCCATTTTGATCGCCAAGCAGAGTTTTTTCCGGTAATAATTTATTAAAAGGCTAAAAATAATCAAGTATAATTTTTCTACGCTAGTTTTCGTGTTTTTGTAAAGGGAGGTTACCGATGCGTAGTGTTTTCATACTGTATATCGATCGGTTTAGCATGGGTTTCAATAAATTTAATCAAAATGGCCGCTTCCGGTATAAACAATGTGGCTCGAAGTTTAGAAAATAAATCTTATTTTTAACAATAAATATGTTTTGAGCATGCTTGAAGTCATTGTTGACCGTCTCATGCACTAAAGGATCATTATTTAAAGCAATCATTATGCAATAAAGCATGTGTATCTGAGACTGGTAGCGATTATATTGCGTAATTAGTGACTCGTTTTGAATGGAAATCGGAATGATCAACTTAGTACTATTTTTTTCAAGTCATAATACAAGGGACCAACATTTTACCTCGTTACGACGATGACACGTCAACTTAACTGGAACATGAGTCATTGTTTGGTCCAAATTGATGCATCAAGGTCATTTTTGATCAAATTCTGACAAAACAACAGTTTTGAATAAATATCTTTTCACAAATACTTCAACGTAAGTAAGCATAAGTTTATCACCTTATATTTTGTTTTTATTTGCAGCATTATCCGGGATTGTAATGCACTTGTCAATTGTAACCACTGCCCCGCCCACCCCTCGCCCTTATTCCAGGGGTATACCGGGGACAGCAGAGGCAATGGGCTGTGTTTTTACCTTTCAGGTGGCCCGCAGTGCCTAGTGAATGTGGTTTTGTCTTCATATTGAAAATAGTCTGGAATGGGCCTCACATAGGTATTCGGGGTTGCGGGGCCATTTGGCAGGGATTTTACCAGCAGTGTGTCCCTGCAGGTCGGGTATTTTACCCGGGTTTTGAGAGACCGGAAGTCAAAGTCCCCGCTATTCCGGACTTAGGGGTGGGGGGCATATACAATTGGACAGTGCATAAAGACATCTAAATAACCAAAAAAAGTACTCTGACAAATAACCTTGTTCTTTTTGTTTAAATAAGCACATGTCATTGCATTTCCTGTGATAATAAAAACAAAATTTAGTCTATGTTAAATGGAGTCTGATGTTTGATGATGCCTGTGTAAGTGATCATTTTTACAAATCCTAAGTTCTGTCTGAATACAGTTGCATATGATGTTAAACTGATTCAGGTAGATTTATACAAGTCGTTTCAATTTTTTTACTTAAAGCAGGGTTATTTATTATTATGAATGATCGTCATATTAAAGTACGTTTTAATTATATAAGAAATTAGATTTATCCATTTGTACTAAACTCGAATAAATAGTATGTATTCCGAAATTTTCCCAATGTCCATTAGAGGTTCAGTTCAAGATGGAATTAAAATGGGTTTAAGGGCAATTTTGTTGAACAATCTTTCTTATTTATATTGAATATAAGGAAAAATATATTTTTCGCTCTTCGCTCGCTTCGGTTTTTATAAAAACTGACAATTTTTTTTTTTATTTATTTTTTCGCTCGCTCGCTCCAATTTTTTTTGGCAAAAATCCGAGGAACTAAACATTAATTTGGTGTGGCCTAAAGGACATGTAAAAAGATGGTAGTTATCTTGATACACAAGTTGGTTTGTATGCCCAAGCCATAAATCGCTCGATTTTTTTTTGATTTTTCTGTTAATTCTTCAGCAGGTACAATTTATGTTTACGTTTGTATGAGAACTAAACGACCTTTACGAAGGAATACTCTAATACTTTAGTTAAAGTTTAAACAAGCAACATTCAAAGTGCTGCTAGAATGGGAACATTTTTATTTGATGGAAGGTGCTGCCCAAACAATTTTATTGTTTATCGTGTTCAGGATCGAGGCATTCGGAACTTCTCGGCCATTTTCCATCGAAAACAACCTGAACGTTTATGGATGGTTTACAATGTCAGAAATCGTTACAGTTTAACTACGCTAAAAGTAGATCGCGTAGTCATTTCAATTCAGCAGTTAAATTGTATGACTATACTCTTTGGAATCTTGATAATTTATTTAATTATATACTTCATTGGTAATCAATTTAAACTGAGTAATAAAAATATACGTTAAAACACTATAATATATTAATACTCTTTCTTAAAATTTTACGAACTACTTCGACTGATCTTCCGGCTTACATCAGAGGTTGTTTTCGGTGGTAAATGGCCGAGGAGTTCCGAATTGGAAGAGGGCTTAGCCCCATCCGCTTTCTTTTGCTGTATCCAGAGCTTGTTATGTTTTACTGAACACAACAGAACAGAACAGACAGAAAAGAACATGCTATGAATTGATATGCATACTAACAAAAAGTGTTATACACAAACATTAAAAAATATCCAATGAAAGAATTGTGTCACTTATTTTATATTTAATTATTGCAGATCCCATCAGAAATCGCGTCACCTTGTGAGAATGGATGGTTCCTTAACGGAACATCCTGTTACAAAATTGTAAATAACAATTACGTCTGGAATAATGCCCAGATGAGTTGTGAATATTTGGGAGGCCATCTACTATCCATAGCCAACATCCAGGAGAACGATTTCATTGTTCAGCTTCTGACGTCACAAGGAATGACGTCAGACCTACTCTGGATTGGAGGAGTTCATGTAAGTAACGACTTCCAGTGGGTGACAAACGAAGTGTTTAGCTTTACGGCCTTTGCAGATACTGAGCCAAATGGCAATGGTGGTTGTGTGTGCATTCTTAACCTAGAATGGCTTGACTATGAATGTACTGCTGCGATAATGTCAATCTGCGAAAAATCGGCCAAGTGACGCAACCCTGAATCGGTTCATGTTTGCAGTGGAGGCTACAACATTCAAACACCGTGTTTAGAGTTTATGACAAAACAGATTACTTTAAATATGACATTATATTCTAGTTAGTGGGGAGGGCGAATCGTCCAAGTTTAATTAGGAGAAAAGAAGTAAAAATAAATATGCCCAAAATGCACCAAAATCGTTGTAAAATATAAAATGTTTGAACAGCAAAAACACCCACCTCTCAATGCCATACGGCTTGTTTTATTGTTTGCCTCTCAATGCCATACGGCATGTTTGTATTGTTTGCCTTTCAATGTCATACGGCTTGTTTGTATTGTTTGCCTCTCAATGCCATACGGCTTGTTTGTATTGTTTGCCTCTCAATGCCATACGGCTTGTATTGTATTGTTTGCCTCTCAATGCCATACGGCTCGTTTGTATTGTTTACCTGTCAATGCCATACGGCTCGTTTGTAATGTTTGCCTTTCAATGCCATACGGCTTGTTTGTATTGTTTGCCTCTCAATGCCATACGGCTCGTTTGTATTGTTTGCCTTTCAATGCCATACGGCTTGTTTGTATTGTTTGCCTCTCAATGCCATACGGCTCGTTTGTATTGTTTGCCTCTCAATGCCATACGGCTAGTTTGTAATGTTTGCCTTTCAATGCCATACGGCTTGTTTGTATTGTTTGCCTCTCAATGCCATACGGCTTGTTTGTAATGTTTGCCTTTCAATGCCATACGGCTCGTTTGTATTGTTTACCCCTCAATGCCATACGGCTTGTTTGTATTGTTTGCCTCTCAATGCCATACGGCTTGTTTGTATTGTTTGCCTCTCAATGCCATACGGGTTGTTTGTATTGTTTGCCTTTCAATGTCATACGGCTTGTTTGTATTGTTTGCCTCTCAATGCCATACGGCTCGTTTGTATTGTTTGCCTTTCAATGCCATACGGCTCGTTTGTATTGTTTGCCTCTCAATGCCATACGACTTGTTTGTATTGTTTGCCTTTCAATGCCATACGGCTCGTTTGTATTGTTTACCTCTCAATGCCATACGGCTCGTTTGTATTGTTTGCCTCTCAATGCCATACGGCTCGTTTGTATTGTTTACCTCTCAATGCCATACGGCTCGTTTGTATTGTTTACCTCTCAATGCCATACGGCTCGTTTGTATTGTTTGCCTCTCAATGCCATACGACTTGTTTGTATTGTTTGCCTTTCAATGCCATACGGCTCGTTTGTATTGTTTACCTCTCAATGCCATACGACTTGTTTGTATTGTTTGCCTCTCAATGCCATACGGCTCGTTTGTATTGTTTACCTCTCAATGCCATACGGCTTGTTTGTATTGTTTACCTCTCAATGCCATACGGCTTGTTTGTATTGTTTGCCTTTCAATGCCAAACAACTTGATCGTCGGTACAATTTCAACATATTTCTTCTCCATCAAACCCTTGCAAATGATACTAACCTACTATGGATGAAATAAATAAAATTGAAAGCATTTCGGAAATAAAAAAAAAATGAATCGCGAAGAAATACAATTAAATGAAACTTGAGCATGTGACATTTTTGTACATTCAACAACAATTTCAACAGATTTAAATTAACAATGATGGAATTATACAAGTGTGTATTCGTAAAAGCAACGGAAGTCTGTGTTAAGTGTTTTTCGTAGTGTGTATCTAGTCACTGTCGCTCTCAGACTCTGGATCTTACGGTATTTTTTCGGGGTGAATGCATGCTCAGTGCAGCCGAAGGATGTTTTGTTGCTGAGACAGCGAATTAGTTTCATATCTAATAAAGTTGAATGTCACGTTCCCGTATGTTTACGAAGACCCCAGAGGAAATGTCGAGGATGTGCCCGAAGATGCTTTTGAGAGGGATTCAGCGCAGACTTTGAAATGTTTTAAAAAGAAAAATGAATTGTTGAACTGATGAATGTAAACTGAAAATTGGTCAAATTCAAAATGCTTGGGAATACATGTACGCGGTTAGAGTTTGAACGAAGAAATGATCTATTAACTCTATTACTAGCACATGTTCATACATAAATTGGTAAGCTTGTTCTTTTTTTATGGTTATATTCAATCGCAAAATATGTTTGTTTTATTAAAACTATTGCATAGTTTGATTTTGACAATTCAATACGATTCGGTCAATATGTATATTATTGCACTACAGACGACAACAAACATGTACTTGTGACATACATGTATTTTTTTCAAAGTCAAGGGAAGCAAATCTTATAAAAGATGGAAAAAAATATCCCGAGTTGTCTGTACTGAGTGGAATGAGCAAGGGTTATCATTTCACTCGAGCCAGAGTGAAATGATCAAGTTATCAATCACTAATATTTTTCAAAAATAAAATATCAACTTTCATAACTACTTTTAAAATCCATTGTAGTTACTTCCCCTTGATTAAAACAGAACTCTTCACTTTGAACCAGAAAATGTACGCAAAAAATATTTAAAATTTAAAGAAATACACAAGTAAAAATAAAGATATATTTGGAACTTACCCCTTATATGAAAGATGGTTATCCCATTTTTCAAACGTTTTGTTGACCTTGAAGCTGAATGTTCTTTTTGTATTTTTGCGACAAAATAGCCTAAATTAGCCACCATTAATCGTAAGTCATTTATAGCGTACATACAAAATATAATGTACGGAATATACTGTTGTTTCGATGATAATTTTTAACAATTAGAAGGGGTAATTACTAAATTTATTGGAACGTCATATACACAAACAAGTGATATGCTGATTTGAAAATGGGCATACGAGATTTAACCAAAAATTATGCTCCCGCAATCCGATAGGTAGCTACTCGTCACATGCTGGCAATGATTGGTGTAACCATCCCTGAAATAAATTTTGGTTAAAAATGTCATTCACTTCAAAGTCCTCGTTCATGGTTTGTAAAAAAATCTAATAATAGTATAAAGTATGGCAACCATTGGAGTGTTAAAACTCACACGTTACAGACTTCATTCAACAAAAGGCTGTAATTTCTTGATTAACATTGATGCTAACAATGTTTTAATCAAGGTTACAATTTCCATCAGCTTAGTTTGAGTCCCTGTCTGCGAGTGGATAAAGTGTCGGTTTTCTAAAGAAGTATGAGTGTACCGGCGTGTCTTCACTCCCCACAAAAACCAGTTTATATATATAAACTATATATGCAAATTGTATTTTTTTCTGCAATATCTGTTTTCGTTAATATTTAGTGCACTTTTAACTTAGATTGCAAACAGAATAAACAATGGGCGGACACATTATGCATGAGATGAAAGATAAGATTTGTGAACGTTTTCTTTAATAAAACAGATGGTTTCTTACAAAAATATTCTGAGGAGAACTTTAAAATAGAGGACAATGTTTAAAGGCAAGGTTAAACATTAAGGTGGCAATCATTATCAAAAAGCGATTAAAGGAGCGTGAAAACAGTTAAACATCAAGTTAAGATATTATGCATGGCTTTTTATCTCCTCGAATGATAATATTGTCTCCTGAAATGATCGGAATTATCTCCTCAAGTTATCGTTTAATCTTCTCAAGTGATCAAACTATCTTTATAAATGATCGTGTTATCTCCGCAAATTATCGTATTATCCCCTTAAATGATCGTATTATCCCCTAAAATGATCGTATTATCGCCTCAAATGATCGTATTATACCCTCAAATGAACGTATTATCTCCTCAATTGATCGTATTATCCCCTCATATAATCGTATAATCTTCTCAAGTGATCGTAATATCTTTACAAATGATTGTGTTATCTCCATAATTTATCTTATCTTCCCTCAAATTATCGTATAATCTTCCCAAATGATCTTAGTATCCCCTCAAATGATCGTACTATCTATTCAAATGATTATGTTATCTCCGAGATTGATCGAATTTTCTCCTTAAATTTTAGTGCTTTCTAGGTTTGACTAAAACGGAAAAACCTACGAGAAACCCCATCCGTTGTATTCTCTCCTGAGATGGTTGATGCATTCCACATCGTCACTCAAATCTGGGTCTACATAATCTGGATGGTAAACAGTTTTAGAGATAAAAAAACAGCATTAAGAACATTCAATTATCATTTAATTTGAAAAATGCTTGTAAAATTGAGCTTTATATGAAATGCAATTGAAAGGGAGTAATGTTAGGCATGCATCATTGTAATTTCGAACCAGAACATCATTATAAATACATGTATTGATTTATATCATGTGTTTTAATAGAATATGTTATGATTCAAGGGTAAACAACCGTCCAACTCCTTACCTGAGCACGGATGCCCACAACCGTTGTTTGTTGGTGTACCATCCTGGGGGTCGCAGTTCCAGCTGTTAATCTGAAATATCCCATAGCTCGCCGATGTCGCCGAATTCCGATTAACAGCACGCGTGTTGAACCCTGATTCATACTGTGCCATACAAACCCCTATACATAAACACACAATTTTTTTCTAAATGCTTCTTGCATTGACAAAACTACATTAGCGGTTTCATTTTTCAAGACAACATGGTCACAAGAAAACGACAAAATTATCATGTCGTTAAAACGAACGAGTATCTCGTTAAAACGTCATAATTGGCCAATCAGAGTCGGTTTATCACTTGAATGAAAAACGACAATTCTGATTAGACAAAATGTCGTTTTAACGAGATACATAAATTGTTTTAACGGCATTTATTAGTCGTTTAATGAGATGTGTCAGCTATATAAGTCACTTTCATGAATTGCTCACGATATACGTAAAAATTAAAGAATATATTGGTGGCTAATTCCGGGCACTATATTAAATCGATAAATGGTTTAATACCACTGAACGAATGTATATGAATGGATATTTCCGGGCAGATTATTTTATCAAGTAATGGTTTTATCCCATTGCAGAAGAACATGTTTTCGATCACATATTTTAACACAGAATTGAAACATTTTTATGTGAGACAAAAGTCTAGGACTATTAGGTATCATCATGACTACACATGTTCAATCATACAATGTTATAGTCCGACAGTTTGAACAACCAAGATACGCTAGGCCAGATAAAAATCAGAAATAAAACTTCATAAAAGACATGCCGGAAGGTAAAAAAAAGCTTTTGAAAAGTAATCATAGCGTTAACATGTATTTGTTTTTTTAAATAAACTTATCTAATTGAGTTATACCACTTTGTCGCTGTGTTGGAATGATAGGTAGATAGGGCAACGTAGGTCATGACAGGACAAGGAAGGACAGGGCGAGGCAGGTATGTTGGTAGGTAGATAGGTAGTTATATACGTAAAATTGTGCATATACATACAGGTAAGAAAGAAGGTGTGAACTCCCGCTTAAAAAATAATTATTACATAACAGTATTTCAAATGTGGCCAGGAATGCGATTTCGATTATTCTTGGGGTAAAGTGTACGACGATTAACAAATCTTTACTTGTGTGCCATTCTTTACGTTATCTTTAGATATTCAACTTTGCAGAAAGTGTAAACCCCCTCCAATTGTTCTTTTTGACATTTCGTTGATCATAAGCATCCCCCCACCCCCGAAATACCCGTATTACATACCACCACACAGGACAAAACGACATTTACGGCCACACTATTCTAAGGGAAGTGAAGTGTAAATAAATCAGTTCCCAGCCACAAATGCATAAATGACGTATAACATTAAATATACTCACATTCGTGTAACTCCGACTGGGGAATATGTTTCCAATGCAGCGATCTCGCTAGTGCACACTTTGAAAACGTGTAGCCATGAGCTTCAATGTAAAATATTTATTTGCAATCTCAAGGTTTGATTTGTAGAACCACTGCCTTTTTTAGGTAGTAAGTGAATCTGATACAAGGGTATGGTCAGGAAAATCATTTGTTGCAGTTGATAGATTTTGTATTCTAAAATTCCCCGATTGTGCTTAATGTAGGAAAGAAGTAGGCTTAAAAGCCATGCATGCTTTCTCTACCCAAATGCTTTAAACTTATTGAACGTTTTCTTGTTTGGTCTATTTAGGCCGAAAAAGAAGTGTTCCTGATTCGAGTTTTTGCCCACGTACCAAAATCACAATCCATTCAAAATCTACTGCGGCTCATAAGAACACGTATAATATATATATATATATATATATATATATATATATATATATATATATATATATATATATATATATATATATATATATATATTCTTTATTTCCTCCTATAAGAAGAGCATACATGTACATTATATGTAAATAGTGAGCAATAATTACAATCAAATATATTTAACTATATACAAATATATATACACATACTTAAATCGATTCTAAGATAAAGGCTATATAAAATAAAGTCTATATTGCAAATAGATTATAAACAGTACTGCAGTTAATTAGAGTTACAAATCATGTACTCAATTAAATGTGTTTAGTAAGCATTCATCTTATACAGTGTTCGAAGTATATACTTGAAACAACATAGACGGACGTGATCATCTAAGTCAAAGACAACCAAACCATTGAACAACGATATGACCTGATCTTCAGGTTCAAATGCACAAAACTGTGTGAATCGACAATTACCTAACACTTTTGCCAAATATAACCATAAACATGTGCGTATTTTTATATGACATTGGCAAAAAAGTATAACATGTAATGCAAATGATGAGTAGACAAGACCGCACCCCGAACATATCCTATCATAGCGTCGCTCGAAGTGTTTGCACATTAAGTTATAGGCTCTTGAGCAACACCCATTATATGACGGATTTAGCGAGCTGAAATGCCAAAAGTTGCATATGTTGTATGTGTTATGTACTTGACTAAATAGAACCAAGTCTTTGTCTGTTGATAAACGCTTCTTCCATTCGTCCTCTATCGTAGTTTGTATGGCGACTTTAACAGTTCGTTTCCACGCATTCGCATTGGGGAAATGTCCGGATTGGATGTAAGTGTTTATAAGTTGTGTCAGGTTGTATTTGCCCAATATCGACAATATATCGGGTATGAAGCCTGTTGCTTTCATCGGGAACATTTTGCAGGAAAGCAGTCTGTTTACGAATATTTGTTTTAACAATTTAACAATTTAGCGGTTTTTCAAGAGAAATGCTCATTAATTGCATATTCGGATTTATATTTGATACAAAACCTACCAAACTTTGGACCGATTAACTTCGCGGAATAAAATAGTTCGATTAAAATGATCAATGTTAACAAAATGATTTTTAAATCGAGTCTCTACCACTAATATTGAAACAGTTACGATTTGAAAACTAGACGGTTGTTTTTGAAAATCCTTTTTGCCTCATTCTATTCCATGACATTTGATGTTTGGAGATGTGGAGTGCATTGTGGATGTTGTGTCGATGAGGTTAACATTTATAATGTTAACCGTAGATGTATGAACATCCTTTAAGGGGTTATGTAGATATGTGGCCGACATGAAATATATGGCTCGAACCTTTAACCTTGGACTGTTACCTTTTAAGTCGCACCGGCGCGCATGGACTGTAGGTTTTGCATTTTCACGAACAACCTTCAAGGGGTTCAGGAGATATGGAGCAGACGTACAATTTATGGCTCGACTCGAAAGTTTGACTTTAATATATGCTCTTTACCTTGAGCCGTTGTACTTGTAATGTAGGTTCTGCACGTTGACTCATTGTATTCATCATTTGTTCCAAGTTTCATGAAAAACTCTAACTGTTAACCTTGAACTGTGACATTGACTTTAAACCAGCACACCTGAAATGTAGGTCCGGGACGTCGTCCCTATGTGGCGCACACTTTACCCGAGGTTGAAAATCTTCATGGGAGATATAAAGCCGACACAAAATCTATGGCTCATACCATTGACCTTGAACCATGACCTTGACCCAGCTATAGTAGTGTAGGTTCTGTACGATGGCTCGATGTGGTAAGCATTTCACCAACGTTTTATAATTAACATTGAAGATTTTTAGAAGATTCAGAGCAGACACGAAATCTATGGCACGAACCTTTGATATTAAACATATAAGGCAAATTTTGTTTTCGAACTCATTGCTAACGGCCAGTTTGTAAAACATGACGTAAAATGAATTTACTAATAGCAAAGTCGCAGAATCCATAAAGGCTCGGATAGAATTGATTCTAATGATGACAGGCCTAACTCGATTCGATGTCCAACCATATCAAATAATTTTCAAGGATATTTAGAACAATGTACACCAATCTGGATTTTGGTGCCATCATTCGTGTCAATTGTTGCCTCTGCGTTTCAGAATTATTAAAAGGCATTTGATATTGTTGATCACGATATTCTTTTTTTCGTATATGTTTTGTTGATCAGTTCCCAGGATCTAGTCTTACTCTTTTGATATCTTAATTATCAAATCGGAGATAATGTTTACGATCAGAAAATAACCAGTTCATTTTCAAATATGTTGTGGTGTTCAAAATGGTTCCAAATTAGGTCCTCTTTTGTTCCTTATATACATAAACGATATCAGTTTTGCTCGTAGTCAGTCTTTTATTGAATTATATACCGACGATGCGACTTTGTATGCAGCAGGGAGCAACATCAAATGTCTACAATCACAACTATAAACCTATGCTGACGACATGGTTTACTGGTGTGAGTCCATCACACGCACAATTATCCATAAATATAAAAATGCATGGTATTTTTGCTCTTCAATAAATTGACTTAAACTCGACATAAAAATATACAAAAACAGACGTAGAGCAAGCCGAAAATCAAAAGGTCGTTGGCATCTCCAAGAAGTTGGAAATACCGAATGAAATATGGCCCTTGGCATCTATGAAAAGTTGGAATTACCGAATGAATTATGGTCCTTGGCACCTTGAAGAAATTGGAATTACCGAATAAATTAATGTCCTTGTCATCTAAGGGAAGTTGGAATTACCGAATGAATTGTGGTCATTGGCATATACGAGAAGTTGAATTAACCGAATGAATTATTGTCCTTGGCATCTACGAGAAGTTTAAATTACCGAATGAATTATGGTCCTTGGCATCTATTAGAAATTGGAATTATCGAATGAATTACGGTCCTTGGCATCTACGAGAAGTTGGAATTATCGAATGAATTATGGTCCTTGGCATCTATTCTAAGTTGGAATTATCGAATTACTTATGGTCCTTGCCATGCAAGGGAAGTTGGAATTATCGAATGAATTATGGTCCTTGGCATCTACGAGAAGTTGGAATTACCGAATGAATTATGGTCCTTGGCATCTACGAGAAGTTGGAATTATGGAAAGGATTATGGTTCTTCGCATCTATTATAAGTTGGAATTATCGAATGACTTATGGTCCTTGGCATCTAAGGGAAGTTGGAATTATCGAATGAATTATGGTCCTTGGTATCAACGAGAAGTTGGAATTACCGAATGAATTATGGTCCTTGGCATCTACGAGAATTTGGAATAACCGAATGAATTACGGTTTTTGGCATCTACGAGAAGTTGGAATTACCAAATGAATAATGGTCTATGGCATCTACGAGAATTTGTAATAATGGTGAATTATGGTCCTTGATATCTACGATAATTTGGAATTACGAATGAAGGAGTTGGAATTACCGAATAAATTAAGGTCCTTGGAATTTACGAGAAGTTTGAATTCCCAAATGAAATATGGTCATTGGCATCTACGAGAAGTTGAATTAACCGAATGAATTATGGTCCTTGGCATCTACGATAATTTTGAATTGCCGATGAATTATGGCCTTAGCATCTACATAATTTGGAATTACCGAATAATTTATGATCCTTAAGATGTTCTGGACGTTGGAGATATCGACGAAATTATGGTTCTATGCATTTTGGAAAGTTATAAATTACCGAATGAATTATAAAATGTATAAATTCAAGTAAAAAATCCAAATGTCCTTGACATCGATGAGAATTTGGAATTATTGAAAGAAAATGATAGTTATTAGCTCAGGCCGAACATCAAAAGGCCTTTAACGAGTATACGAAAAAGTTTCGCACAACTTCTTCTGCTCTCATGCATAAGTACAAAAATGGGTTAACACCTTCTAATTTACAAAATATTTTTCTTTAAAAACAATTCATACAAATTTAGATTTAACACCCATACGGATATTTTTGAACAACAAATATTATTATTGTCAAAGGCTTATCGCCAATTTTACTCACCCATAACTGGCAGGCATAGCAGCAAAAAAGCGACTGTGTGCATCATCCTGAACGCTTTAAGTAACTAATTACTCATTCCTTCGCAACACTATATATAGGTCCAAGTATTTACAAACTCACGTAGTCCAGTGGGAACATGGCATCTGTGATATTTGAAATAAGAAGCAACGTTCAATCTTAAAGGTGCATTACACCAAATTATAACAAGGTAAAATAAGAAAATAGTTCATTGAATAGTACAATGAACACTACAGGGACAATCCAATAACACAAAACTTGTGATATATGATCCAATGTTGGAAGAACAGCGGTAATTAGTGAATTTATGCGCAATTAAGCGCCGCAATGTTAGCCTTAGAAAAAACCTTTACAAGAGGAATATTAAAACGTTCATGAACTCGTATTTGACTTAGAATTTGTTATTCAAGTAACCCCATGATGAGAATGGATAAATTGTTTATGTGTCTATCTCCCTCTAGAGATCGTTGAAACTGTGTACCAGCACTGTGTACGCTCACGTTTCATTTCAACATGAAAGCGGGGCTAACATTTGTGAACAATAATATCAGAAATATATTTTCAATGTTTGAAAGTGTGAAGCATCATTTTTGTTTCACTGATAAAGCTCTTTACGCCCTCGGAAAGCATATAAATACTAAACGTATGAAAACCAACTCTTAAGAGTGATTGCCAAACGTACAGAAAAGTTTCAGGTAGCACATTTAACATGTCCGCTTTCGTCCCAAATCAACAATGAACTTTATATTGCTATCAACTGTTGAAGTAAGAGGCGCTACCTTTTGAACTTGTCCTGAAAATGTTCCATACAGTCTAGGAGGTGGTTTTCAGATATTTACGGAGCTTGTCTTTAAACTTGCATTGAACTAGGTTCGTATATTGATGTAAGCTAGATTCGTATATTGATGTAAGCTAGACTAGTATGTTGATGTAAGCTAGTTTCGTATGTTGATGTGAGTTTCATCCGTATGCTGATGTAAGCTACAACCGTATGTTGATGTGAGTTTCATTTGACAAATTAAACCAAGTTCCACACACTACAATGTCATCTTTATATTAAATTGCTAAATTCCAGATGGTCCTAAAAACGACAAATACATCATTGCGCAAAAACTGCGAAAAAGTTATGTGTCGTAAGCTATGTGATACATCCGTAAGAAGGATTCAATGCGTTGTACACAGCGATGTCAATTTTATGAAAGCTTTTCATCTTTTCCTTTTTTTTCTTGCAAAATTTGTTTGCAACCATCAGGCGTCCACCTCAAACGTAAATATCTTGCTCTATCTACCAATGCTGATGAACATCACCAATAAAGCTCTATTTAACATCCGTGAACTCTTTAACGACGTTTCATTTTATAACATTTGCAATGCAATTTGATATTGAATTTGATGACTGAAATGCTTACTTTATAACACTTTCTTATAATATTGCCCAGTGTTTAAAAGATATACATCTTCAAAATGTAACTCATTTTTCAGAACTACATGTGACACAAACGCTTCAGATTCATGTAGATAAAATCTTGAGCAAAAGGTTGGAGCATATTATGCACCCAATAACACCGTTTATGACTACAAATATATGAACCCAATAGCACCATTTATGACTATAATTATATGAACCCAATAGCACCATTTATGACTACAAATATATGAACCCAATAGCACCATTTATGACTACAATTATATGAACCCAATAGCACCATTTATGACTACAAATATATGAACCCAATAGCACCATTTATGACTACAAATATATGAACCCAATAGCACCATTTATGACTACAAATATATGAACCCAATAGCACCGTTTATGACTATAATTATATGAACCCAATAACACCGTTTATGACTACAAATATATAAACCCAATAGCACCATTTATGACTACAATTAAATGAACCCAATAGCACCATTTATGACTACAAATATATGAATCTAATAGCACCATTTATGACTACAATTATATGAACCCAATAGCACCATTTATGACTATAATTATATGAACCCAATAGCACCATTTATGTCTACAAATATATGAACCCAATAGCACCATTTATGACTATAATTATATGAACCCAATAGCACCATTTA
This sequence comes from Mya arenaria, assembly GCF_026914265.1. Taxonomy (NCBI): domain Eukaryota; kingdom Metazoa; phylum Mollusca; class Bivalvia; order Myida; family Myidae; genus Mya; species Mya arenaria. Next base: position 64,059,424 of record NC_069131.1, on the reverse strand, counting down.
TGACTACAAATATATGAACCCAATAGCACCATTTATGACTACAATTATATGAACCCAATAGCACCATTTATGACTAAAAATATATGAACCCAATAGCACCATTTATGACTACAAATATATGAACCCAATAGCACCATTTATGACTACAATTAGTCTAAACCTTCTCTGGGTTGCCCATTCTGTAGATTTAGTCATATTGTACAGCAAGTAAGGTGGATCTAGATCTCTCATCCTTTTCATAAGTGACATAAGTGGCGTCGTTTTTATCAGTGCAAAAACAACGGCTCCAGCATGAAATAACGTGTTATGTTGTGTGTAACACAAACTATAGCTAAAAAGTAGTTATGTTAGCTTAATCCACTTAGTGTGTAACTTTAATAGGCCATATTTGTGTACTTATTTGATATAACGTTACATTTTCATTCAAAGCATGTAAAGCCACGAACATGTGTGAACTACGCGACCGTTTGTGTTTTTACAGCGGTAAATCATCAATAAGTATTTATTTCATAAGAAGAATATCACATGCGTTGTCATTCAATATGAGATTTATTCAACTCGTTTATTTAAATTGATATAAGTCAAGAAACGAATCGTTTCCACCTCTTTTAGAACACACTTTTAATAATGTCGGTATTGAATAACCTGTCATGTAATATACTCTATCATCATCTATATCTAGTATTCCAATGCTATAAAATAACATGATTTGCATTTTAAGCAATACGCTATGGCATCACATCCATTTGCAGACGAGTGTGTCGTTTTGCTGGACATTTCAATTAAAAAAATAAGTAAGTATACTGATATTTATTCATTTGTACAAAGTACATCGTTACTACATAATATAACAAATATAACTAGTATAGCTACAAAAGTCTGTAGTTCTAAAGCAAGACTCTTCGTACGAAATAGGAATACTATAATATAAAATACACGAAAACCATGCACCATATATATTTTGATGTCATCCATAATTGTTATCACTCAATGCGTTTGTAAATGCGTGGCCAATATTTCACGTACTTACAGGATTAAGAACAGCACAGAACATATAATTTACTAAGACTTGAGCATCATATTCTTTAACCACATATTTACAATGATTGAACAAATGGTGAAAACACATGTTATACAAAAATACGCCAATGAGAATATAGTTTTATGGACATAGTCAAATTAGGCAAGAATGAACATAAAAACCAAAAATTCAATCAATATTTTAATTCAATAATTGTTTGTCATATACTTAATGCTTCATTGACATATAAAGATAGTTGTTTTGAGTTTTTATCTTTTTTTTTTGTATTTAACAATTCAGTGAATTTTAGTACAGATGGACGGATATAATGCTGACGTTTATGAATTTCTTTCTATTGAGCTTAAAGCATGGCAAGTTGAATCAAATCAGATTAAGCTTATATCAATACGTTTTTTTGGCTATGATTTTTTACGTTTTTGACGTTACATTCTAAGGATTTTTTGAAAATTTCTTTATAATGATCATGAAGAACTATTTTTTTAATTTAGTAAATTCATGATTTAGTAGGAAAATAAGAGGACAAATAACTTCATGCCCTTCAAAGGATTAAAAGTTTTATCACCATGGCCTCGTGCCAATACGACTGCCCTCGGCAACTTTTTTGTGTGAGTGAAAATAATGTGCGTATAGATATATGATAGTTCGTGGTTCATGGGTATGCGCCGCGCAGTGATTCAGATTATGTTAATAGTCAAAACGGTCTTTAAATAGTTCTGAGGAGAGTGAAGAATAATTCTTGAAAGGTGCATCAAAACCTTTTTATAATGACATTTGAAGCGAGAAATAATTAATTAGCATTCTTAATATTGCAACAAGACAAGGCCTCTATGATGCTACAGACGACAGTCTTCAACAATGGAGGTAAGTACAATGTGATGTCATCAGATGAACATTAAAAGGGAGTTCCATACGGGTACTTGTTTTTATCTTTGCCCGTGGGCAAGATTACAATTTCAAGCATGATTAAATTTTTGAATCTACGTATAGGAGAAAAACGTTATCTCGAATTCAAACTAAACGAGATCAATTCATTATGTTTTTAAGTTAAGATACATGACAGCACTAAGTTTTCGTCTTATCTCTCGAAAACAACTTGAATTATAATGAATTTATATAATCGTTTATTTTGTCTTCATATATGAATGCATTTCTTTGCATGATTACCATTGCAATGTTTTATGTCTTTAATTCGTCCTCGTATTTGTAATTGTATTCAAGCTGGACGTAAAAATAAAAGTGTTTTCAGTCAAGCAAATCCAAGTCTTCATCGGCACTAATAATGTTTGACCCATGGTTCAAGTTATTAGAAAAGTTGAACCGTTAGCCCTTTGGACCAATGGTATAAAGATATGTATACAAAGACCTACGTGAGTATCAATTTGAATGAACGTGTCAAAGCAACCACACCAACCCTTTTGCATGTCCTGTTTTTTATCCAACTCTTCGCAACATCATTTTAGATGTTTTGAGTGATTCTCTTCCCTTAAAACTTCGATACGTCATTCCGCCCAATCCAGAATTGTACTCGGACTTTGTCCCCGGCGGAGCGTAGTGTCCGTTTAGGTTGATGTTCGTACATCTGTTGTACCACCAACCACCTCTGTATTTGTTACCGCAGTATCCGCTCTTTGCTATGAAATCCGTTCCATTTTGGGCATTTGAGAAGTAGAGACTTTCATCCCCTGCAATGTAACAATATATGATCAGTGTGAAGAATGGCAGGTCTGATACTGCCTACTTTTCCCTCGTTTTGTAAGTCATTTCAAATTCACTGAACGTTAACATCAATGTTCTCATACACGTTTGATTATAATGATAAACTCTTAAAATGTACATTTTGTTTCCACAGACCCCCCACCCCCCATTAACGTGAGAATAATGAATGTCAATAAATCGATCATTTCTAAATGTCTGATCTTCTACGAATTGTATACGAACATTGTGCGTATTAAATAATATTCCAAAACTATACAAAAATGATGACTTTGGTGAAAGCAGATGTTTTTGTGAACTCCGAATAACTTGGGATTATATCGTTAACCTCTGAATTTAAATTTTTTATGGTAATTTTAATACAGTGAATCGCATATATATATCAAAAGTTTGTTAGTGTTAATTAATGCGTATTAGCACATAATAAAATAAAAGAGCATCTCAAGTATTGCCCACCGGTAAGTTAATGTCCGTGCTATACCGCGCTGGAATTATGAATTCAAAGCGGCAAACCGCAATAAAAGAATTGAAAGAAAGGAATGGCTGAATAACGGAGCTATCAGAATGAAAGGTGACTTTTTTATGACAATTATAAACAAGCGAAACTACAGTTGATTAATACGCAAAAGGATGCAATAAATAGATGTAACGTACATTTCTATAATGACCCTTACTCAGCAACTGCCTGTAATAACGTTTATTTTGGTGAATGGGTCGCTGAATACAAAATTCGCAAAAGGATCAGTAAACGAAATCGAACACAATAACATTACACTTCGAGAACGAAACGGAACTGCAAATGCTTTTGGACATTATTTTAATGCAGAAGTATTAAATCCTAAACAAACCACAAATTACGACACGAATTTCCACGAGAAACTAAACGAGGAAACAAATACAAGACTTCTTAAATTCGAGCGACTATTCACAAGATAACATTTTAACGAAAACAGTACAGCCAAATAAACTTGAAAGCGCATAACGTAACCTAAAGAAACGAAAGGCACCGGGGAAAGACAAATTATTTAATGAACACTTGATACACGGAGAGCATACTCTTAATTCATACTTACAAACATTATTTACGCTTATGATTAAAGGTCCATACGCTCCAAACGGGTACAACAAATGATTTATAATACATATGTATAAGAATAGCAAACCAAATTATTTTTGTAAGAGATTCAGCCCAAGTAAGCTACTACCTGTTATCTACAAATTATTGGAAATAAAACATAATGAACGCCTCAAACTTTGGTCCACTAAACATAACAAACAAGTCCAAAATAAACAGCAAAGCGAATATCAAAAAGAACTAGGGTCACTTACAACATCTTTTATACTACACTAAACTATTGCATATATAAACGGATCGAAGTCATACGTTGCAACACTTGACAATTCCTGAGCTTTCGAACGGGTGGTGTATTTTCTACATGGCTCTATTCATTATTTACAGACAAACTTCTGTGTGATCTTGAAGATTCTCATCAAGGCTCATGTATCGACACTCTTAAAACAGGAAATCCGACGCTAGCTGATGATCTCACGTTAATAGCGTCAAACAAAGCCGCCCTCCTATCGCAGAAACAACAAGTCACCAACTATGCAAACACTTAAGTATATAAACTTAATGAACATAAATGTGCATTTATGATATTTGAAAAAAAATATAGTGAACATGACTTTTTAGATATAAACATAACCTTGCTACATTCGACAGATTCTACGGCACATGGCGGTATAACACTTCATAGAACAATGAAGTGTTCCAATGCTGTTAGCGCAAGAATAAGAAAATGGCCCGGCATCACTATTTTCATTAATGACTATACGGGACAACTCCTATGAATTAATCCTCTTATTATATCCAGTTTGATCAAAAAGATATCAATATCACTACAGTCTTCTATGGCGCAGAATTATGGTCATCGCTAACATTGACTGACATACTAATGATTATCTGCAAAAACGTGCTATAATCTACCCATACGATCGCGAACTGACATGGTCTTGGGTCTCCTTGGATGGATTTCCATTCTTCCCAAAATAGACATTCGTAAACATGGAATTTTTGTACACTAGGACCGCACATTCTCGTACGACGAGTATTTGATTAAAGACTTAAACTAGATCACATATAAGGAAACTAGCACAAATTGGATTCGTACCCGACATACATACTATATTAATAAAATATAGTTTAGAGCACTACCTCCGTGAATACAGAGCTACGATGTTCATGTCTACATAGAAACATATCGTGCGAACTAAAGTCACAAACTATAATAATCACAGTGGCTTGACCGCATTACCGGTGTCCCAGAATTCAATCGATTTATAGACTTTCATCCTGAAAGACGTCCATCCGTTCTATGGTTGAGTGCCACATCGGGAGACCAAATCCGCGATACATAAATATACGTATAATTTATTGAAACAACACCAAATATTTCCCCACACTTTACTGTCAAAAATTGTATTTGGTCGAGACAGACTCTATTAAGGAAGCACCTTTATTGTTTGTTTTTCGTTTTTTCTTATCAAAACTCCCTTGAATTTAAACATGTGTGTGTTTTACTAATCTCAACGTTAAACCGTAAAAAAATGAACGTTTAGTTAAATGTTTAGATGCATCCATTTTCTGAACCTGATTTATTATTATTCTCGAAATTACAAATACATTTATCATGAACCAAATGAGCACCTCAAACAACTGCTATATTTGCTCGCCATTTTCTAAATAAGTGCGATTATAACAAAACGTTTTTACTTATCTTTTACTTTTTTCAGAAGTTTTTCTCGATCGTTTGTATGCTACATCGCACGACGAGTGTGACAAGATTTTACAAACAGTTATAATACTGGGTCCAACCATCGTGATAAATATGGTACACATAAACTCATGCTTCGAGCTCATTGTTTTTAACTCCGGTGTTGGGTGCAGTAGCTTTTACTTATTGCTACAAATTGTCTGATAATAAGGTCAAGATAAGGTACCTCTACCAGCGGTTCCCGTGCCATTCCCTCCCACGTGCAATTTGTAACCCGGCGCCGCTCCTAACTGGAATTCCGGCCACTCTTCGTAAGCCTCGCTTCCGTCGGCGGCACCTACCTCCATGCGAAGAGTAGTATTCCCCTGATCCGCGAGCTCTTTAATGTATCTTAACCCTTAAATAGAAACATAACACTAATAAAAGTTAGAGGAAAAGTGGGAACGATTTAAAGGCAATATGACGACAAGGAAATTAGTCCAAATATTTCAGTAATTTTTATGATTATTATTTATGAGCGAATGCTATTGGCTACAATACATTGAATGTATAGATACACGAAGCGTTTGCTATATTTGGTCAATGGTTGTCAAGTGCTTGTTGTTATTCTCGACATTTACCAAGCCAGAATTCAGCTGATGTCTTTCCAAACCCTTCAGTGTAAGCCTTGAGATCTAAGTAAAACTCCTCCGATCCGTCATACCGGTTTTGGAACACCTAGAGATACAGGAAGGCTTCTGTTACAAAAAATAAACACCTAGAGATAAGGGAAAGCTTTTACTAACCAGTATACTAGAACTATTCAAAATACAACAATGTCTTAAGAATGGAAAAATGTGTAAAAATGTTGATATAGTTTATACGTTTATGGTTTTATTTGTATATAAAATAATCATTTGAAAATAAGCGATGTGATTAGGCGTTCAAACTTCGTGCTAGTTGATATCATTTATGTGTCATGGATATTTGATGTGATAGGGTAGAAACTCATATTTTGTTGGTTGTATTTTTCCCTATTTGTATGTTTTGTTATTTTTGTACACGCATCATTTTCCTTGTCCTTACGATGTAATCTAATACACCTTATTACCCATAATACGGATTCATTTGTGGTTATATACAAAACCAGTACATGAATACTGTTTGATCAATCTTAAATATCATCCGATTGTTTTTAATATTCAAAAAAATAAATATGATATAATATAAATTCATTTTCACCATTTAATTCCCAGAAACTAAAAAATCAAATAAGTTTATCGAATAATATGATATGTGTTAAAATTGTTGCATGCCATATATATATGTTTTTGAATGTATATGTATTATTATGACGATAAGCTTGTTATGCTTAAGTCTAATAAATATTCTGTTCTGTATATGAAAAGCTCAGTTGTCGAAAGTTTAAACATAGACCCCGTTTAATGGCGCAATTGATTTCGCACAGTTACGGCATGAAATAGTTAATTTCCACTCAAATTTCTGTTAAAGACTGTAATATGTCACTTTTTTCATACTGTTACATTCAGTCTTAATTATAGAATGATACGAATAAAGTAAGGAAATCGAACAAATAAATAAATTCCATTTACAAAGTACACAAATCTTTTATCCCCGATATTTGGACAATTTAAACGCAATTTTATTTCAGATACAAGGTATACCGTTTAAGCGTATAAAAGCTAACATTTTAAACTAAGATATTCTCTTACTATCTTTCCACGTACAAACCCCTATCGGATAACATAACACTTAACAAACCGTCCATCCTCCGTTGCTTGTCGTCATGTCGCAATACACACTGATAGCCGTCTTGGATTTCCACAAGTTGACTCGATACACCCCGTCAGGTGAGGATGGACATTTACGATAAATATCCAGACAATCTGTCACTGAAATTTAAATGGTCGTAAGAGTAGACTGATTTGCTTGCAAAATGCAAAAATAAACAGTTTGTGGTTAAACATTATCCACCAATTGAAACTAATTAACAGTATGTTCATAATACCTTCAATATAAAAAAATGAGTTAACAGAAAATGTGTGATTTCCCGAGTTTAAATCCCTGATGATTAAAAGTTTACCTTTTGTTTGAGCCCCATCGCACATCCGCCATTCTTTGGCGTCACCATGGCAATATCTCCCGTGACTTGAGGGTGTTGGGTTGTCACATCTACGCACGCGTGTTTGAAATCCCTCACCACATGCTACTGAGCAGGAACCCCACGACTCCCAGTCCGACCATCCTCCCCCTGAAATAAAAATAAAGTTCAGTTACTGGCTAACATTCATTCACGGTAGCTGGAGTTAGCACACTGTACTGGGGAACTAAATTGCAAACATTAGCCGCAAAAACTTTTACTGAACGCAGGGCTGTAATGATAACGATGAAAGATTAAGTTTAAAAACTCTGGCCGACAAACTTTCTCTCATCTTTCATATCTGCTAATGCAGTATCTTTATTTTACAATACAGCTTCGTTTAATACAGTTGGGGGTATTTTGTTAATGTAAACAATAAGTGAGTAAATTGTTCGGTTGCATACAAAATAGCGAATATAAGAAATAGTACCGATTCTGGTATACACTTTTGTTGACATATTCTCGAAAATAAGTGCGTCCTGTATGTGGAGATCGGCAACACACCATAGCATGCCCATTTACTGAATACATGTTAATCTTTTTTTTATTTGTTCACTTGAATGAATTTTAATTTAAAGTTAGTCCCTTAAAGCCAATTCTATTAAGCATGTTACAGGAAAGAATCAATGAATAAAGGTATAAATATTTTCTGTGATGGTATACATTTTACTTTGTAATCACATACATAAGGAAAATGACGCAGTGTTATAGTACATAACATATCTTTCTACAACAGTTTCTGAAATATTCCAATTGATACATGAGTTTACCTTCGTTTGCCGTTGCGTGATGTAGGCACTTGTTTATAACACTTTAATGCACATTGTTGTTTTTACGTTAAATCATAATTATATGCGTTAATTTGTTATTGGTTATATTAATACTATATTGAAAATGAAGAGATTATTTTGCACAGAAAATTGCAATCCAGGTACGGTATTCTAGCATAAATAGCACAAAAATCAGTTTTGATTACTTCTACCGATAATTCCCGTTAGTCAGTTAATTAGAACTGATTTATTATGTACAATATGGTCGGTTGGAAGAATTCTTTTGAATGTAGACAGAGTTTTTCTTCTTATAAATCCACTTTTTTGTTTGCAACCGAACATTTTTCTAGCATAATATTTCCATCATACAAACTTACACCATCCCCAACCCCTTTGTTTACATTTAATGGTTAAATATGGCAACAATTTTAGTTTTTCCATCGTTCAACGCTGATGATATTAAACCACTGACGGTCACAAACACAATGGATTAATGATGAATTAACGTGTTTTTATTTATATATGTATGGTCAGTAATGATTGTACGCTGTGTGTCTCTGGTTTAGTGTGGGTTAGTTCATAACATTTTGCCTTTCTAAACAGTTAGTCTTTGTTTAATTTTTTTGCTACTGAGCTTGTCTATGCAGCCTCCATTGTATTACTCATAAATTATATACACCAATGGACACTACATGGACGATCTTGTTATAATAAACACAACGAGGCCAAGCAAACAGTTAAAGGTTTATAACAACTTTTGTTCCATAAAAATATTCTAGTTAAAAGAAAAATGAAGTAATATTCTTTCAAGAAAATTAAGTTAATATGTACTCACAAATCTTATATTCATGTTCTGCAAGAAGACGTTTAATTTCACTCTTGTTTTCTTCAGTGTTATTTAAAATTTATAATGATTTCACGTATTTGTTTGCATGAATGGTCAGTATTGTTTGTACGTTGTCTGTCACTGGTTTAGTGTATGTAAGCATTTTGCCTATTCCCCTCTGTTAGTCTTTGTTTAAATTGTTGTTTAAATTGCTGTAGTCTCCATTGTATTTCGTATGAATAATAATGCACCGATGAGATCTACATGGAAACTCTTGCTGTAAGGTAAACACATCACAGCCAAGCAAAAGGCCAAATATTGATAACATTTTCTTTTCCGTAACAAGTTATTCTAATTAAAATTAGATAGAGAATATCGGTTTAAGAAAATTAACTTCATACGTACCCACAAAATTCGAGTCATGTTCTTCCGTGTTATTTATAAGTGATTGTATCAACAGTTTGACATCTTGAACACGTTTGTAGTTGTTTTCAATTCGCGAGTCATGTTTTGCAAAAAGATTTTTTAATTCACTCTTGTTCTCTTCCGTATTATTTATAAGTAACTTTATTAACTGTTTGACATCTTGAACACTTTTGTAGTTATTTTCAATTCCCGAGTTCTCATTCATTATTTCTTTGTTGTCCTTCAAAACCATTTCCAAAACTTTCTCTTCATAATTGAATGTCAATTCTTCTTTCATGTCTTCAGAAAGAACGAAACACACAATACTTGCAACTGCGCAAAGATTTACAAGAAACTTCATTTCTGCATTTAGCCTCATCTGATGTTAAGAACAATTTAAGTTACTGCACACGCGAGTATGGCTTGAGGTCTACCGAATGGAAACCTTTGCTTAAGTTGTATTTCATTTAAATGCCGTAGAATCCTTTCAATATGCGTACCATTAAACTTCAGAGTCGACTGATGATATTGTTTTAAAACTAAATAAAGAAAAATGGGACAAAGACAAAAATCACAAAGCTGAAGGTTTTACTCTAATTGCACTATAAGATTTATCATTTAGCTTGCTGTTAGAAAGTTAATAAATTTCGACACTAAGGTTGACAGAGACAACCGGAAAAAAGGATGTGAATGAATCATTTTAACAACAGGTTTTAATTTAACTATAGTGTCCTGTTCTGTTCCTTACCTACATACCGTTTCTCTCAACACCTTATAGAGGTTTTATTGAAACTATAGTGTCCTGTTCTGTTATGTTTGTATTAAATTTTATTATTCATTGTATATTAATTGAATGAACGTTCTCGATTGATAAATCGGTCCTGGTGAATGCGAGTTGTATTAATTTTTATGTTCACAAGATGAAATATATTGCGATTATTCACTGGAACTAACAATTGCTCTTTTTATTGTATGCCCAGAAAGGATTTGATATGGCATTAAATTGTAGAGTTTAAGAAATGCGCGCAAATTGCATGCGATAATGAACTTTATCCCATCCCTGTGTTTGCTGACGTTTGAGTTTGAAGTGAGAGCGGGCTGAAATTTAAAGACAGTTAAACATACATATATTTGATTAGGACAGAACGTTTGCTGTAGTAATACTCTACAACAAACTAAAAACGCATTTTATTCTATGTTTTTTTTTGAAAACTGATCAAAGAGCTCGTTAAATATTTTCGCATCGAAAAATAGCTAACATTTGGTTGTCATGTTCTTTTATGGCCATTGACGTAAGATGATTAAAGTTACATTCCAAGAAAACATTTTGTATATATTTATCAAAGATAACACTCTAAATTGCATTTTATCTGTCGGCCTGTTAACTCAAATTACACATTTCTGATTATTGCGACATATGTTGATTGTATATCTGATATAATGAAGTGTGTTTCTAAGAGTGTAGATAGCACACGTATGATAATACACAAATTGGCATAAGCTACGATACAACTTGATAGAATACAATTTATTCCAATTAAGTTCACTTAGTTCACTCCTTTCTTCATCTTCTTTGTTGATATGGATTTACCGTATTTATACTAGTTAAAAGGCATGTTTTGATGCCCAAACTTCTCTAAGACAAAAAACAAATTTGAAAAAAAGAATGAAAATAAAGTAATATTACATTTCATTCCGTTCGAGTTATGGGCAACATGTACTCGGAAAAGCACTATTGTATTAACTGTACCCGCTAACAGAATATTTGTTTCATGGTTATGCTTCTATACACATTGCGACATTGACGATGATTATCTTGACATTTTGTTGCTTAAATACAAATGGTAAGTGTAGACAAATTTGCCTGTCAAAATGCAATTACAGTTTCTGGGCGAACGTTGATCGAACTTTAAAATCCCTGGCACGAGGCTGAACTTAAACCACACGACTTCAATACTCCCACTGAGATATCAAAAACGTTAGCTAACTAAAACATAATGTTTTGTTTTATATCCCCGTTGGACGTTGCGCATACACTGCGAGCGGGCAACCAAATCAAAACCACCTTTACTTAACGCAGGGCTGTTTTATGTACGGTGAACAATTAATGTGTTTTTTTTTTATCGAAATACAACCTGGTTACGTTCACCAAATCTCATTTTTCTAATTTGAAGCGTATATCTATTTCTAACATTTTTAACAGTTTACTTCACAAGTGAAACTCTTCGGAACATAATTCTTGACGTTTTGAGAGATTCATATTCCCTTAAAACTGTAAAAAAACCAGTCCTCCTGTACCAGGGTTATACTCGGACTTTATCACCAACTACCTCTGTCAGTGCCACCGCATCTGCTGGCCTTTGCTGTAAAATTTGTTCCATTTTGGGTCTTCGAGAAATAGACTTTCATCCCCTAAAATGCTACGATATATAAACAGTGTAATGAATGGCAGGTCTGAAAATGCCTCATCCCCCCCCGTTTTGTAAGTCATTTTATATACGCTTAATGTATACAGCAATGTTTTCACAAGCATGTGATAATAATAATGAGCTGTAAAGGTTTCCAGTACATTTAATTTCGTTTCCACAAAAAACACCAACGTCATATTAATATATGTGGACAAATCAATAATTTTTAAATGTCTGATTTGCAAAATGCCAAAATTGCATCAATGCAGTAAAATTAAGGATCTCCTACGAATTGTATACGAAAATCGTGCGTATTATATGAAAATTAAAAAAGAACACACAAATCAAATTGGAAGCCTTGGCATGGTTTTCTTAGATATATCCATTCATTTAGATATAACGCTAAGAAAATCACCGAGAAACAACAACAGTATAAATCGATAGAGAAGGTATACATTGATTGTACAAAATGTGATGATGTTTGCTCTGTTTTGTTTTATGCATTCATTCTGGATTGTGTGCGTTTTTCCCCACTTTTCGGACAATGTAATGATAAGTAATGCATATAAATAATGTCAATGTACTCAACAGTGTAAATTGAAGAATAACACAGAATGCTGCTTAAGAGATTCATCTTCATATTGCGATGTTTGCTCAGAGAGGCATAATTCTAGGCCTCATGTTTTTGAAATGTTCAATAGACAATGATAGGCATGTTCAATATTTAAAAAGGTAAACAAATATCGCTAGGATCTGCCGATGGGACATAAACATTAATTATTTTAATAATAATTATCAACTTAAAATGGCCACAGTAGTCTCTTAAACTTGTTCGAATAATAAGAGGTATAAAAATAATTAAGCAGACAAAGTCATTCAAAATTCGTTAACTTTAAAGCTAGGACGAAATTATCAACACTATAACAATCTTTATAAATGTCTATTTTGGCCATACTTTACAAAACAGTTATTTGCACCTGAATCCACACAAACCAAGATAGTGACTATTGTTAGCTTCCATGACAGCTAGATGAGAGTGGCTATTTTAGGAATGTATGTGAGTCAAATTTTAGAACAGCAACAATATTTCAACATGCAGAAGATGCTTCAAAAGATTGTTAGGCAAACTATGGGCATTTATTATATGCCTATCAATTTCCGTTTCCATATCCAACATAATATACAGAATATACAAAAAAATACAGCACGTATGTCGTTTTTTGATCCAGTATCATGTTAATACGGTGGTTAGTTTAGTAACTACTCTACTTTCGCGTCGCTAATAACGCGTGACAAACATATCTGGTTAAACCTGTCAAATGTTAGATGCATAAAATTAACTAAGTTTACTCACACCTAAAGTAGCATGTAAATATTCAGGAACATGGTATTCAAAGATAGGCACGAAGCAGAGAACAGTTCATATCTATCTAGGCAACTACAGTAGTTGTTTGCCAATTCGAATATCAGCAATTGCAACATTATCATAAACGGCAGCTCGCCAATACAAAAAAGAAGGCAAATTCGCGTGATCGATAGTAATAGCGATTGACTCACGAACTTTCTTCAGTTCTGCAAACATTTCAAACATTCACTTTTAATAAAATTGCCGCGTCCCGTGTTCAGGAAATTACGATTTGTTTATAGTAGATAAATAAGTACCAGTTATGTTTGTCATAGTTTGTGCTGTGACATTTAATAATTGTTGCAGTTATAGCAATTTTTTGTTTGCTGAGATATACATTTTCTTCTTATTTTGCTTAATAAAGCGAATTCTGTAACTTTTGACTTGTTTCGCTTAAGTAGCTTTCCATGAGTTCAGTGCACAAAAGTAAGTAACATATTCACTACCGCAAGTCATTCCATATTTGGACATTTGACAGATAGCGGAAAACTTAAATCTACTTGAAATCGAAAATTAAAAATGAATACATAGTAAGGTATAATAATAAATAGACTATTACGAAATGACGATTTTCTGGTGACCTGCATCACTTCTCGTTCGGTGAGTAAACAAATATTTACACATCATAATCGACGAAATACAGGTCACCAGAAAAGCGTCCTATCATAATATTCCCTATAAATCAGTGATGGAAGCATGACTTATAAGCCAAATACAAATACATTTAAATATTACTATTCAATTAAACATTGAAACTGCATCGCTGTGTATTGGATTATTTATCTGAGCAATCTCTGTTTTGCCCTCATTTTTATTAAACTTACAAAACTCACCGTCTAAACTGATAATACATATAATACATCAATGAGATCCATTTTTGACGTCAATATTGTAAAGTAAATATTTCAAAATAATTCTTGTTCGGTCTGGAGTTAAACTGAGTCTGAGGGTATCGTCGAGTTTATTTCTTTCATGTAGCTTGTATTGCCGTTGTTTTGGGCAACATTTTTCGGCGCGGTCGTATGTGCAAGTGACGCAAATGACGACGCTCAGCTCCGTTGTGATGTGATGGATATCACGCAATGGAAAAGATATGCAACATGATAGCTGCGGCCATTTTGGGTCTCAGGAATAAATTTGGACGATATAGGGCATGGCAGCGCTTTTGTTGAATGCTTACTGCAAAGTGTATGCAAAATGATTTTGCTGATATAAGATACAAATTGCACCAATGCACATTTTTAATAATGCGAGCAAATAACTGGTGCTACATTTTGGTAAAATTTCATAAACACATGTATTTTTTTATTCACCTAGTTAAAATATAACGCCGTTGGTTGATGCAGAAAACAACAAACACAGACAGATGATACGCAAAGATATTACTTTAAGTAGGTAGAGCAAACAATGCATACATATTCTTAAAATTAAACATAGAAAAATAGACAAACACATATAGATATTGTCCAATGTCCTTAGATCTGGTTGTTCCAGTGGTTGGTGAAATACGGGATCAGCGACACACGAACACGACACTGCCTTAATAACCCTAGAAAACATTATAGATAAGAATTTTCCACTGGGAAGAACACTATTTGTAAGTTTAGGTTTATTGGCAAAATCAGCAAGGACATGACTTTGGCCAAACACAAACATCATAGTATATTCTTAGATGACCATACAAAAGAAAAACTAAACAGATTATGTCATAACATTAATTAAAAATATTGAAAGATTCCTAAATGTCCGACTGTTAATACTAGACACAATGGATGCACATTTATTCATAGTGTTAACAGATAGATATGTACATGGGCATGGCACTAACGGTTAATACTTACCAAAACAAAATGCAATTTTGGTGTGTATATAACGCATTTAAAGACTGACAAAAGTAAAGTTTATTCATAAAAAAATATTTAATAGCTGATGTTAAACAATGATACGCGATCAATTAAATTATTATATTATTATCATATCATAATTTTATATTATAGAAGTAATCTCCGAGACAATTTTCCATGCAGTGGGTCAAGAACAAATGAAAGAATTTTGATAGCGTTGCACAATATTTTCGTACAGATTAAAATACATTATTAATGCATTAGTTGTCTTCCTATGTAACGTGTTTTCACATAGTAGACGCGTCCGTGTATGCTTATATTAGAATGGGCGGTGTACCGAAGACTGGACTGCCGCAAACCCATAGGTAAGCAGTTGAAACAGTGTGGCAATGATCCATGTAACCAAGCCTGAAACATTGATTAAGACAGGTGTCTGTACTGCCGTTGTTCTTTCAAGTACAATTCTACGTTGAAATTCACTTTAAACTTTATTTATTTTTCAACGACTGTAAAGAAAGTTATAATTACTAATGCTAAGTCATTACGGTACATATATCTTTTTGTGTTAATGTACAGTTTTGTTATTTATCATAGACTGTACTTTTTACAAAACGATGTCATTTAAATTCAAATAAACCAAGGTTGTTGTCTTTTTATGAACGGCAGATTAAAGATCTAATGTCATATTAAAATGCGTTTTACATTTCCTGTAGATATGATCCAAACTAAAATTAAATTAAGAAAACCTGTATTCTCTTTCGCATTCTGTGAATAACAACAAAAAAATATCGCGATTGTCCGAGACCTACTACTGTCCGAGAACCACTACTTGTATCTGTGGATGGCAACAGTGGATATTGTCAACCTTGAATAACATTAACAGATAAATAGTGACTTTCTTGTTCCGTTTTCGGTTATTTTAAAGGGCAGGATAAAAACAAACAAATGTTTGGATTTATTTGTAAAGATCGGTTAGAAATATTAAAACAAACGACATTTATTTCAAATAATTTTATGATCTATAAACCACAACATAATTTATAGAGCCTATACTATAAAATGATCGTATCATCTCATCAAAATATCCTTTATCTCCTCAAGTGATCGTATAATGTACCCAAACGACATAAGTATGCCAAACAAAGGTAGAATTATCTACTGAAATGCTATTTATGCATATGTTACTACTTACAGTATCAATGCGAACATCATGTGACCTTTGGAGGTATTATCCAATTTTGTTGGCACATTCTCAACATTATATTTTCACAATGGACAAGTGAATAAACGCACGTGCTATAAATAAATTTATATCAAGTACTCAACGACTGGATACTTACACCACCTGTCAACGAAGGAATCAAGCCGGAGCCACAATGCTTGCTCTTTATAGTCATTCGAAGGCAAGGTTCAGCCCTAGCTCGCATGAACAAGGATATCTTTATTTATTCTATTAATGAGAGTATCATAGTACAAACTAGGAGTGAAAAATACAATGAAAATATTGTAAAACAATAACAAATATGTAAAATGTGCTGCATCTTCAGCATTCCGTAATGAACAGCATGTGAGTGTGACCTACACCTTTTAGGTATGGTATTGGCGTTTTGCACTAGCCACATTGACTTTATCTACCGAACACATGTGCCAATTTATTTTTAAACAAATCTATCTCAGCATGACAAAAATAGAACTCAAACACGACCAACTATATTGGGTATGCGCATCTGCAGCATGTCTCTATGATAAGACATTAAGTGTGACCTTGGAATTGAGATAGGGAAGTGGACCTTGTATGTGACACGTCTTCTTTATATGTAGCATACACACACTGCATGACAAAGTAACAGCCCGAACACGGATAATCTATTTATGTGCATATATAGAACAGTTAATAATGATTAAACTCAAAGTGTGACCTTCAATTTAGATGGAGTGTTTAGGGTCTAGTAAGCGGCACGTCGTGTTTATGTACCGAATGCATGTGCCATTTCATTTCAAAATCCCTTATATTAGTGCATGACAAAGTTTTGACTCTTTATTTGCACATATGGAGCAATCCATTATGATTAAACCTTCAATGTGACCCTGAACATTCTGGTGATTTTGAAGATAATTCCAAAGAGGTTTACATCTACTTTTGCACGTATTGATAATATTCGGGCAAGTGTATAGTTGGGTGTCGTTAAACCGGTGTTAACCCCAACGAGTCCTACCTTGTTTTCATTGACTGTGCAATCGTAGTTACCCCAACATTCACCTTTTACGATATTTTTTTTATTTGTGTTTTGCTTGATGTTTAACATTTAAATCAATCTAGTTTAGAAATTAGCTTCATATATATTTCATACAAATTGACAGTCATTGTTTTTCTTTATTGCAAGAATGTCATTGTCGAATGTAAACAAAACTTACATAAATGTACATCATATGTTTTAAAAACCTTGGACTTACCAATAGCAAAGCACCCTTGTCATTCCATTTGTTACATGATTAAAAATGTATTTTGTCAACTTTATCAGTGATTGATTTTTTTTGAGATATAGTTATGGTAGGCGTGTGTGTGTTTGCATCAGGGCAATCTTGTCCGGAGCATAACTTGCAAAGTCTTTGAGGTATCGACTTCAAACTTCACAAAAATATATATCTTATTGAGAAGAAGTGCAGTGCACTGGAACTATAACTCTGGGGCATTTTTTGTTAATATTCATTATGGCTCTTTGTCAATTAGTGTCCGGAGCATAACTTGAAGTCCCTCAGATACAGTTTTCAAACTTCATAATTTATACAGGAAGATCTCATTCAGGAGAGGTGGGGTGCACAGAAACCATAACTCGTTGGCATTTGTTTGTTATGGGGTTGTGTTAATTTTAGTACTCTTTTCTCTGCATAACTTTGAAAGTCTTTAAGGTATTCACTATAAACAGCAAATACAGATATATCTCATGAAGGAAATGTGCATAACACAGGAACCATTACTCTTGGGCAGTATTAGTTATTGCCCTTTGCTAATTTAAACACATATTTTTGTCCGGAGCATAACTTTAACAGTCTTTGAGGTATTGACTTCAAACATCATATACAGATAGATCTCAATAAGGATAAGTGCAGTTCACAAGAACCATAACTCTGGATGCAGTATATTTTTAGTTATTGTACTTTTATGTTTTTCAACTTTATCCTTTGTCAGGAAGATGATACTGATCTTAATTTGAAGGGGGGGGGGAATATGGTTGTCTGTTGCTGCTTTTATATCCCAATACTTGTACATAAGTCGCTGCACACCTGATTTTACTGTTTAACTTCATCACTGTAAAATCATGATGTTACAACATTTCTTTTTTTAAATGGTGACCAATAATTTCTGATATTTTTGTATGTTTTATTCAAGCGAAGTGTAAATTGTCGTAACCCTTGAAAACCATTTAAGAAACAAACTGACACTTGGTAAATAAGACAATCACAACACCTTTACGGTAAGTAAGGCCATTCCCCTGTATTAAACTATTCCCTTATATGAACATATAGCGTTGTTATTCTTGGCGTTGCTGTTGCTCATTAAGAGTGTATGTTACAGAAAGTTCTTGATAATATAAACAGAATGACTACTTTTAAAACTACCACCATTACGTCCTACAGCCTTTTCAGTGCTTTGATTTTATAAATGATTATATCATTTGCTATATTATGTCTGAAGGTCAAAATCGCGCAATGCGACTCATATATAACCTCCTACATTAATGAGATTTTCCGATCGGTTAACAGCGGTTACATGCTCAACGTGAATGATCCATATACCCCGTATTAAATTAAATTCCAAAGAAAATAGCTGACATTCCAGTTTTTAGGAAATTACAAGTAAAATACTCAGTAGTCGTCTTAGAAATGCAAACAGTAGAAAATGAGATATCATCGTTACACTGTTAGTAGCAGATGAGTTGTGGAGAATTAGGTAGGGAGATCTTAGGTTTTTTAGATTAAAGCCATTTCCTACGGCTTTGCCGCAGCCATAAGGGAAACTAATCATACTGATGAATGCTTTTTTCATTGAAGAGTTATTTCTTGTTGATCGTTTTTGAATAGGTGATTCATTGCCTAGTACACTGTACAATCGATGCCAGCCAATCATACATTCGTATACCTGATCGAGCTATTAACGTAACAAGAAGTTTCCGAGACTATCTCGCTTGTCTAGTAAACAAAAAAAGTAGACTTGAAAGCGGAGACTTTGATAACATATTTTATTCTTTTTTGCTCAAGGTATGTGTTTATGTCAAATGATTCTAATCAACAATGTATTGTGACTTCTTAAAGGAATATTTATTTTCAAATAACATTTTCGATTAAATTCAAATGCTTTTTATGCTAAAATCTGATAAAATCCTCTTTCCTAATAAAGTTGCTTTGTTCTCAAAACATCCACAGATGCATAAAAGTACACATGCGTTATATAATTACTTTTATATTCTTAAATGGCATTTCCGTATCCTTTAAACATACTTTTGCACTATCGAAGTTCCTTTTCCTATTATAGTATTTGCACTCCCAAAATCTATATATAGACAAATCTGGAACGTGATCTTAAGAATTTTATTTTTTATGCAACCACTGTCCGCATGCTACCACATGTCTAACACTTTTGATCAAAATAATCATCGTAACGACCGTGTATGTCAACGTTTTATGACAGCTTATACCACCAATATATGATGCAATAAATGGGCCTAATAACGCTCAATGCTTCATTCCCCGATATTGACATCAACCACGTAATTCCTTAAAAAATACTACAACAGAAAACAAACAAAACGGATTTTCTATGCGAAAAACCGCTTGAGCGAATTGTCTTTATTGTTTATACAATTATGCTATCATGCGTTTGTGTATGCTTGCTTGTACAAAACTAAAATTAAAATATTTATGATTTCTATCCAAAAGCCTGGCCATATGGATTATAATCGATCTTTCCTAATTATCGTTCTCAACCACTCCCGTTTTTGTCGACATACTGGCTGGTGATGGTGCTTCGATAAACAGTGAAATTGCATGTGAAGGTCACACATTGTCTTTTTTCATTGATGAACATCTCGCTTATTGTTGCTGCAAATTCCCAGGTTAAAAAGCGCCAAAATAAAGCTTATATTTTTTAATTTGTTCAGAATTGTTATATGCTTTTTTATCATTACAGTCAAATGATTTAAACACAACCATGCATACCATTGTGTGAAAACTTGCCCCATGTCGGGAGGTGGGAAAATTTTGCCCCCAGGAGCATTGCCATTTCGGCCTGGCTTTTCAGTAAATATTAAATATTATCATGGGTAGACAATTATTTTAAATACATATCTATTTATTCTGTCCAAACTTTTGTCGATAATCCGCGATTTAACGAGGATTAAGTGCTTTGAATATTCTTCTATATGAGGACTTATTTAAGCGATATATATTGGTATTAAAATATCCATATTGAAAGAACATACATGACACTCGCTTATTGCATAGGAGATCCATATATGGGCTGAAAGGTTTAATCCAGCAAAAACCGAATCATCTCCAAAAATTAGAGTCAATAGCCCCAATTAGGGATACCTACAATTTCGTTTTTACTTGTCCACTTGATTGTGCTCAAAGATATCATCTTTTCCTTGTTAAATACTATCAGGCCCTTGTGTCTTTGAGTTCTACTGTTTCGAACAGAAGAAGCCAGACAAAAATACGTTTTTAATGTTTGTAGAATAGTGTATAATTCAAGATAAAGATCCGTTGGTATTGTAACAGCCATTTGCATACTTGATAAATAAATATGCTTTACAATTATTGAAAGATACTGTACTATGAGCTCGTTTCTTTTTAAATCTTCTTATCGAGAACAGAATAAAACACTTGCAAAATATATCATATCATAGACACGACCTCGCCGAACTGTACACGAAATCATTTTGAAGTCCTTTTGATACGTAATAAGTGCAACACAAAATATAGTCAAATAAGAAGTTTGCTTAGCTTAATCCTGTTAACGTGTAACTTTATGGAACGTTACAAAATGTGTGGGCTATATCTCAACGGTTTGTGTAAATACCGCTTTAAATCATAAAATAAGCATTCATTTCATAAGATTAATATCCCATTCGTGGTCATTCAATATGAGGTTTATATAACTATTATATATTTAAATTGATAAAAACAAGACACGATTCGTTCCTTTTAGAACACTCTTTCAATGAAGTCGGTATTGAATTAACTCTCATGTGATATAATTTATAAGCAGCATTTCCAAATAATATGATTTGCCTATTAAGCAAAACTCGCTGGCGTCACGTCGTTATCACTTTGCAGACGAGGTGTCGTTTTGCTGAACTGTTCAACTTTAAAAAAGTAGTCATAGTGATATTTATTTATTTGTACAAAGTACATCGTTACTACATAATATTACAAACGAATATAACTAGTATAGCTACAAAAGTCTGAAGTTCTAAAGCAAGACTCTTCGTCAGAAATATGAATACTATAATATAAAATACAAGAAAATCATGATCCATATATATTTTGATGTCATCCATAATTGCTATCATGCAATGCATTTGTTGATGCATGTCCCTTATTTCTCGAAACATCTTATGTACTTACAGGATTCAGAACGGAACAGAACATATATTTCATTAAAATGTGTACGTCAAATTCTTTAACCACATATATAAAATAATTGAACACATAGTGAAAACACATGTAATTAGATAATACGTCAATGCGAGTACAGTTTTATGTTCATATTCAAATTCGGTGAGAATGAACAAAAAAACAACAACAACAAAAAAACCAATAAAACATTATTATAATTCAATATTTAGAATTGTTCGTCTTATACATAACGCTTCTTTGACAATAAATACTTTGATGAGTTCTTGTCTTATGTCGTATCTAACAGTTCAGTGAATTTTAGTACAGATGGACCGGTATAATAATGACGTTTCATGTATTTCTTTCTAATAAGAACAAAGCATGGACAGTGTAAAATTAATCAGATAAAGCTCAACTCAATGCTATTTTTGGCTATAAGTTTTGCTAACGTTAGGATTTCAGGATTTTTTGGAAAAATTCATTATAATGATCACGAAAAACTTTTTTTTTTATTAAGTAAATTCAGAATTGAGTAGGAATTTTGGTTTAAAAATATAAGCAACTTAAGCTTGTTAGGCCTAAGAACTTTGACAAATTGATGCCAGATTCTCAGCAATTTTGATTTAGAGTTGTTTGTTATTTCAACACCGTACTACTTGAACATAAGTGTAGGTGTGTCAATAACAATATAATACTTATATTTAATATTTAACTGGTACAAGGCCATTTATCATATTATTTCCGATTGTTATATAAAATTACTGAAAATAAATGATATTTCACTTATTCAGACAGTAAAATAACAATTATATATTTTTCACTGTTTTGAATTTTTAGCCCGCTCTCACTTCAAAATTAAACGTAAACAAGCACATGGCTAAGACATATTATACGAATGGATGTCATATCCAAAATGACGTTACGTTCGCATACATTTTGCTCGTTTTTCTGTTAAGACTACAATTAACGTTGTATTTCCATATAACAAAAATAAAATAATATATTTGTTTCTGAGTTAACTCGCAAATCTCCTCGTGAACGCCACTTGTATAATATATATTTCTGGTGCTTACTTGGTGAATGTTTTTACGATCTTGCTCTGAAAAAACAACAACAATTATCCTCTATAAACATTCTGCATAACTCGTGCCACAAATTAAAAAAATAAATCATTTTTTCAATGAAGTATATTCTGTCACTACATATGCACTTCTAGTTCGGATGTGTCCGGGTATACAAAATATGATAGTAGGCACAATGCAAGAGCGCCATAACTCGTCCAACTAAACTTAAACCATTGTGGGTTGTTCACATGTAATTAGTGTCATCTACTAATAAAACATTTCAAAATACCACATAATTAATAAATAAATATACTTCAAGTTGTTTGTATCACCAGCGTACATTTTAAAACGGTTTGACAAAATCAATATTGCGAATTTCTGCTGCCATTTTTTTTTTCTCATATTCCCAAAACCGATTCTAATGGGCACGGTGTACAGCAACCGAATTAAGTTAAGAAACATATATGTAATAAAAATGCACATGTTTAAATCATATGTGTCTCATTGTTATTAAACTTATAGTTGAAAAAAAATTGCGATACATTGCAATAAGTTTTACCAAAAATAACCTAAATAGTACCCATCTCTACTTATTTGCTCGTCTGCTTTATGTGGATGTGAAAATGGCCAGTAGGGTTTATAGTTAAACGTTGTCTTTAGTTCAGAATTAACGAGATTAATGTATTATGTCTTAAGTAAATATACACACTAAGCTATGTGTTATCTTTCGAATGCAACTTGTATTATAATGACTTGATATTATCTTTTTTTTACATATATGTAAATGCATTACCTTGCATGTTTACCATCATCATTATGTCTTTCGTTCGTTCTCATATTTGTAATTGTATGCAAACTGGACATAAAATAATGAACGTGTTTTCAGTTGAGTTGAGCAAATCAAAACCTTCATCTGCATAAATAATAGTTTACCCATTGTTCAAGTTATGGAAGTAGTTGAACCGTTAGCCTTTCGACTCTTTCATTCAACTCTTCGCAACATCATTCTTGATGTTTTGAGTGATTCGTATTGCTTAAAACTGTAATAAACCATTCCTCCCCATCCAGAGTTGTACCCGGACCTTGTCCCTGGCGGAGCGTAGTGTCCATTGAGGTTGATGTATGCACATTCTCCGTACCACCAACCACCTTTATCTAGGTTACCACATGTGCTTCCCTTTGCTGTGAAATCCGTTCCATTTTGGGACTTTGAGAAGTAGTGGCCGAAATCCCCTGCAATGTAACAATATATGATCAGTGTGAAGAATGGCAGGTCTGATACTGCCTACTTTTCCCTCGTTTTGTAAGTCATTTCAAATTCACTGAACGTTAACATCAATGTTCTCATACACGTTTGATTATAATGACAAACTCTTAAAATATATATTATGTTTCCACAGACCTCCCCCCCACCCCAATTAACGTGAGAATAACGAGTGTCAACAAATCAATCATTTCCAAATGTCTGATCTTCTACGAATTGTATACGAACATTGTGCGTATTAAATAATATTCCAAAACTATACAAAAATGATGACTTTGGTGAAAGCAGATGTTTTTGTGAACTCCGAATAACTTGGGATTATATCGTTAACCTCTGAATTTAAAATTTTTATGGTAATTTTAATACAGTGAATCGCATATATATATATCAAAAGTTTGTTAGTGTTAATTAATGCGTATTAGCACATAATAAAATAAAAGAGCATCTCAAGTATTGCCCACCGGTAAGTTAATGTCCGTGCTATACCGCGCTGGAATTATGAATTCAAAGCGGCAAACCGCAATAAAAGAATTGAAAGAAAGGAATGGCTGAATAACGGAGCTATCAGAATGAAAGGTGACTTTTTTATGACAATTATAAACAAGCGAAACTACAGTTGATTAATACGCAAAAGGATGCAATAAATAGCTGTAACGTACATTTCTATAATGACCCTTACTCAGCAACTGCCTGTAATAAACGTTTATTTTGATGAATGGGTCGCTGAATACAAAATTCGCAAAAGAATCAGTAAACGAAATCGAACACAATAACATTACACTTCGAGAACGAAACGGAACTGCAAATGCTTTTGGGCCTTATTTTAATGCAGAAGTATTAAATTCTAAACAAACCACAAATTACGACACGAATTTCCACGAGAAACTAAACGAGGAAACAAATACAAGACTTCTTAAATTCGAGCGACTACTCACAAGATAACATTTTAACGAAAACAGTACAGCCAAATAAACTTGAAAGCGCATTACGTAACCTAAAGAAACGAAAGGCACCGGGAAAAGACAAAATATTTAATGAACACTTGATACACAGAGAGCATACTCTTAATTCATACTTACAAACATTATTTACGCTTATGATTAAAGGTCCATACGATCCAAACGGGTACAACAAATGATTTATAATACATATGTATAAGAATAGCAAACCAAATGATTTTTGTAAGAGATTCAGCCGAATTACGCTACTACCTGTTATCTACAAATTATTGGAAATAAAACATAATGAACGCCTCAAACTTTGGTCCACTAAACATAACAAACAAGTCCAAAATAAACAGCAAAGCGAATATCAAAAAGAACTAGGGTCACTTACAACATCTTTTATACTACACTAAACTATTGCATATATAAACGGATCGAAGTCATACGTTGCAACACTTGACAATTCCTGAGCTTTCGAACGGGTGGTGTATTTTCTACATGGCTCTATTCATTATTTACAGACAAACTTCTGTGTGATCTTGAAGATTCTCATCAAGGCTCATGTATCGACAATCTTAAAACAGGAAATCCGACGCTAGCTGATGATCTCACGTTAATAGCGTCAAACAAAGCCGCCCTCCTATCGCAGAAACAACAAGTCACCAACTATGCATACACTTAAGTATATAAACTTAACGAAAATAAATGTGCATTTATGATATTTGAAAAAAATATAGTGAACATGACTTTTTAAATATAAACATAACCTTGCTACATTCGACAGATTCTACGGCACATGGCGGTATAACACTTCATAGAACAATGAAGTGTTCCCATGTTGTTAGCGCAAGAATAAGAAAATGGCCCGGCATAACAATTTTCATTAATGACTATACGGGACAACTCCTATGACATTAATCCTCTTATTATGTCCAGTTTGATCAAAAAGATATCAATATCACTACAGTCTTCTATGGCGCAGAATTATGGTCATCGCTAACATTGACTGACATACTAATGATTATGTGCAAAAACGTGCTATAATCTACCCATACGATCGCGAACTGACATGGTCTTGGGTCTCCTTGGATTGGATTTCCATTCTTGCCAAAATAGACATTCGTAAACATCGAATTTTTGTACACTAGGACCGCACATTCTCGTACGACGAGTATTTAATTAAAGACTTAAACTAGATCACATATAAGGAAACTAGCACAAATTGGATTCGTACCCGACATACATACTATATTAATAAAATACACTTTAGAGCACTACCTCCGTGAATACAGAGCTACGATGTGCATCGCACCTAAGTCTACATAGAAACATATCGTGCGAACTAAAGTCACAAACTATAATAATCACAGTGGCTTGACCGCATTACCGATGACCCAGAATTCAATAGATTTATAGACTTTCATCCTGAAAGACGTCCATCCGTTCTGTGGTTGAGTGCCACAACGGGAGACCAAATCCGCGATACATAAATATACGTATAATTTATTGAAACAACACCAAATATTTCCCCACACTTTACTGTCAAAAATTGTATTTGGTCGAGACAGACTCTATTAAAGAAGCACCCTTATTGCTTGTTTTTCGTTTTTTCTTATCAAACTATCATTAAATTTAAACTTGTGCGTGTTTTACTGATCTCAACGGACTAAAGTCACAAACTATAATAAATCACAGTGGCTTGACCGCATTACCGGTGTCCCAGAATTCAATCGATTTACGACTTTCATCCTGAAATACGTCCATCCGTTCTATGGTTGAGTGCAACCGAGGGATCAAATCCGCAATGCCTCTACAGTTGTCCGAATTATCATTGATACCAGATCGTCTATCGACGACGCTTTGTGCCTACATTGTGGTGAACACAGTGATGGCATCGTGAAGCATGCATCGACGAATAGCACTGCATTTATGCATGACAGGCGACATTTGCTAGATATGTTACCCATACCGCAAAATCATGACCGCTGATAATTTGAAACTATTGCTATCTCTCATGATACAATACGTACAGTCGATCAGAATAATCTAAACAGTTTGGTATTAGCATCTTGTGACAATAATCATCAACTCGTAGCCAGCACTGTCTACTAACTCATAATTATTTTATGAAAACAATCACTTTTCATATTGCTTTGTTACAAACATAACTAAACCATACATTAATATATGTATAATTTATTGAAATAAAATAAAAAAAAATCACATACTTTACTGTCGAAAATTGTATTTGGTTGAGACAGACTATATTGAAGAAGCACCTTTATTGTTTGTTTTTCGTTTTTTCTTATCAAAACTCACTTGAATTTAAACATGTGTGTGTTTAACTAATCTCAACGTTAAAACGTAAAAAAATGAACGTTAAAATGTTACTATATATAGTAACATGTGTATTAAAACGTAATAAATGAACGTTTAGTAGAATGTTTAGATGCATCCATTTTCAGAACCTGAACCTAATTCTCGAAATTATAAATACATTTATCATGAACCAAGTGAGCACCTCGAACAACTAATATATTTGCTCGCCATTTTCTAAATAAGTGCGATTATAACAAAACGTTATTACTTATCTTTTACTTTTTTCAGAAGTTTTTCTCGATCGTTTGTATGCTACATCGCACGACGAGTGTGACAAGATTTTACGAACAGTTATAATACTGGGTCAAACCATCGTGATAAATATGGTACATATAAACTCATGCTTCGAGCTCATTGTTTTTAACTCCGGTGTTGGGTGCAGTAGCTTTTACTTATTGCTACAAATTGTCTGATAATAATGTCAAGATAAGGTAACTCTACCAGCGGTTCCCGTGCCTTTCCCTCCTACGTGCAATTTGTAACCCGGTGCCTCTCCTAACTGGAAGTCCGGCCACTCTTCGTAAGCCTCGCTTCCGTCGGCGGCACCTACCTCCATGCGAAGAGTAGTATTCCCCTGATCCGCGAGCTCTTTTATGTATCTTAACCCTTAAATAGAAACATAACACTAATAAAAGTTAGAGGAAAAGTGGGAACGATTTAAAGGCAATATGACGACAAGGAAATTAGTCCAAATATTTCAGTATTTTTTATGATTATTATTTATGAGCGAATGGCATTGGGTATAATACATGTGATGTATAGATACACGAAGCGTCTGCTATATTTGGTTAATGGTTGTCAAGTGCTTGTTGTTATTCTCGACATTTACCAAGCCAGAATTCGGCTGATGTATTTCCAAACCCTTCAGTGTAAGCCTTGAGATCTAAGTAAAACTCCTCCGATCCGTCATACCGGTTTTGGAATACCTAGAAATACAGGAAGGCTTCTATTACAAAAAAACACCTAGAGATAAGGGAAAGCTTTTACTGACCAGTATACTAAAACTATTCAAAATACAACAATGTCTTAAGAATGGACAAATGTGTAAAAATGTTGATATACTTTATACGTTAATGGTTTTATTTGTATATAAAATACTCATTTGAAAATAAGCGATGAGATAAGGCGTTCAAACTTCGTGCTAGTTGATATCATTTATGTGTCATGGATATTTGATGTGATAGGGTAGAAACTCATATTTTGTTGGTTGTATTTTTCCCTATTTGTATGTTTTGTTATTTTTGTACACGCATCATTTTCCTTGTCCTTACGATGTAATCTAATACACCTTATTACCCATAATACGGAGTCATTTGTAGTTATATACAAAAATCAGTACATGATTACTGTTTGATCAATCTTAAATATCATCCGATTATTTATGATATTCAAAAAAATAAATATGATATAATATAAATTCATTTTCACCATTTTATTCCCAGAAACTAAAAAATCAAATAAGTTTATCGAATAATATGATATGTGTTAAAATTGTTGCATGCCATATATATATGTTTTTGAATGTATATGTGTTATTGTGACGATAAGCTTGTTATGCTTAAGTCTAATAAATATTCTGTTTTGTATATGAAAAGCTCAGTTGTCGAAAGTTTAAACATAGACCCCGTTTAATGGCGCAATTGATTTCGCACAGTTACGGCATGAAATAGTTAATTTCCACTCCAATTTCTGTTAAAGACTGTAATATGTCACTTTTTCATACTGTTACATTCCGTTTTAATTATAGAATGATACGAATAAACTAAGGAAATCGAACAAATAAATAAATTCCATTTACAAAGTACACAAATCTTTTATCCCCGATATTTGGACAATTTAAACGCAATTTTATTTCAGATACAAGGTATACCGTTTAAGCGTATAAAAGCTCACATTTTAAACTAAGATATTCTCTTACTATCTTTCCACGTACAAACCCCTATCGGATAACATAACACTTAACAAACCGTCCATCCTCCGTTGCTTGACGTCATGTCGCAGTACACACTGATAGCCGTCTTGGATTTCCACAAGTTGACTCGATACACCCCGTCAGGTGAGGATGGATATTTACGATAAATATCCAGACAATCTGTCACTGAAATTTAAATGGTCGTAAGAGTAGACTGATTTGCTTGCAAAATGCAAAAATAAACAGTTTGTGGTTAAACATTATCCACCAATTGAAACTAATTAACAGTATGTACATAATACCTTCAATATATAATAAAATGACTTAACAGAAAATGTGTGATTTCCCGAGTTTAAATCCCTGATGATTAAAAGTTTACCTTTTGTTTGAGCCCCATCGCACATTCGCCATTCTTTGGCGTCACCATGGCAATATCTCCCGTGACTTGAGGGTGTTGGGTTGTCACATCTACGCACGCGTGTTTGAAATCCCTCACCACATGCTACTGAGCAGGAACCCCACGACTCCCAGTCCGACCATCCTCCCCCTGAAATAAAAATAAAGTTCAGTTACTGGCTAACATTCATTCACGGTAGCTGGAGTTAGCACACTGTACTGGGGAACTAAATTGCAAACATTAGCCGCAAAAACTTTTACGGAACGCAGGGCTGTAATGATAACGATGAAAGATTAAGTTTCTATCATCTTTCATATCTGCTAATGCAGTATCTTTATTTTACAATACAGCTTCGTTTAATAAAGTTGGGGGGGGGGGTATTTTGTTAATGTAAACAATAAGTGAGTAAATTGTTCGGTTGCATACAAAATAGCGAATATAAGAAATAGTACCGATTCTGGTATACACTTGACATATTCTCGAAAATAAGTGCGTCCTGTATGTGGAGATCGGCAACACACCATAGCATGCCCATTTACTGAATACATGTTAATCTTTTTTTTATTTGTTCACTTGAATGAATTTTAATTTAACGTTAGTCCCTTAAAGCCAATTCTATTAAGCATGTTACAGGAAAGAATCAATGAATAAAGGTATAAATATTTTCTGTGATGGTATACATTTTACTTTGTAATCACATACATAAGGAAAATGACGCAGTGTTATAGTACATAACATATCTTTCTGACACAGTTTCTGAAATATTCCAATTGAGTTTACCTTCGTTTGCCGTTGCGTGATGTAGGCACTTGTTTATAACACTTTAATGCACATTGTTGTTTTTACGTTAAATCATAATTATATGCGTTAATTTGTTATTGGTTATATTAATACTATATTGAAAATGAAGAGATTATTTTGCACAGAAAATTGCAATTCAGGTACGGTATTCTAGCATAAATAGCACAAAAATCAGTTTTGATTACTTCTACCGATAATTCCCGTTAGTCAGTTAATTAGAACTGATTTATTATGTACAATATGGTCGGTTGGAAGAATTCTTTTGAATATAGACAGAGTTTTTCTTCTTATAAATCCACTTTTTTGTTTGCAACCGAACATTTTTCTAGCATAATATTTCCATCATACAAACTTACACCATCCCCAACCCCATTGTTTACATTTAATGGTTAAATATGGCAACAGTTTTAGTTTATCCATTGTTCAACCCTGATATTAAACCACTGACGGTCACAAACACAATGGATTAATGATGAATTAACTTGTTTTTTATTTATATATGTATGGTCAGTAATGATTGTACGCTGTGTGTCTCTGGTTTAGTGTGGGTTAGTTCATAACATTATGCCTTTCTTAACAGTTAGTCTTTGTTTAATTTTTTTGCTACTGAGCTTGTCTATGCAGCCTCCATTGTATTACTCATAAATTATATACACCAATGGACACTACATGGACGATCTTGTTATAATAAACACAACGAGGCCAAGCAAACAGTTAAAGGTTTATAACAACTTTTGTTCCATAAAAATATTCTAGTTAAAAGAAAAGTGAAGTAATATTTTTTCAAGAAAATTAAGTTAATATGTACTCACAAATCTTATATTCATGTTCTGCAAGAAGACGTTTAATTTCACTCTTGTTTTCTTCAGTGTTATTTAAAATTTATAATGATTTCACGTATTTGTTTGCATGAATGGTCAGTATTGTTTGTACGTTGTCTGTCACTGGTTTAGTGTATGTAAGTATTTTGCCTATTCCCCTCTGTTAGTCTTTGTTTAAATTGTTGTTTAATGTGCTGTAGTCTCCATTGTATTTCGTATGAATAATAATGCACCGATGAGATCTACATGGAAAATCTTGCTGTAAGGTAAACACATCACAGCCAAGCAAAAGGCCAAATATTGATAACATTTTCTTTTCCGTAACAAGTTATTCTAATTAAAATTAGATAGAGAATATCGGTTTAAGAAAATTAACTTCATACGTACCCACAAAATTCGAGTCATGTTCTTCCGTGTTATTTATAAGTGATTGTATCAACAGTTTGACATCTTGAACACGTTTGTAGTTGTTTTCAATTCGCGAGTCATGTTTTGCAAAAAGATTTTTTAATTCACTCTTGTTCTCTTCCGTATTATTTATAAGTAATTGTATTAACTGTTTGACATCTTGAACACTTTTGTAGTTATTTTCAATTCCCGAGTTCTCATTCATTATTTCTTTGTTGTCCTTCAAAACCATTTCCAAAACTTTCTCTTCATAATTGAATGTCGATTCTTCTTTCATGTCTTCAGAAAGAACGAAGCACACAATACTTGCAACTGCGCAAAGATTTACAAGAAACTTCATTTCTGCATTTAGCCTCATCTGATGTTAAGAACAATTTAAGTTACTGCACACGCGAGTATGGCTTGAGGTCTACCGAATGGAAACCTTTGCTTAAGTAGTATTTCATTTAAATGCCGTAGAATCCTTTCAATATGCGTACCATAAAACTTCAGAGTCGACTGATGATATTGTTTTAAAACTAAATAAAGAAAAATGGGACAAAGACAAAAATCACAAAGCTGAAGGTTTTACTCTAATTGCACTATAAGATTTATCATTTAGCTTGCTGTTAGAAAGTTAATAAATTTCGACACTAAGGTTGACAGAGACAACCGGAAAAAAGGATGTGAATGAATCATTTTAACAACAGGTGTCATTGAAACTATAGTGTCCTGTTCTGTTCCTTACCTACATACCGTTTCTCTCAACACCTTATAGAGGTTTTATTGAAACTATAGTGTCCTGTTCTGTTATGTTTGTATTAAATTTTATTATTCATTGTATATTAATTGAATGA
Source organism: Mya arenaria (assembly GCF_026914265.1). NCBI lineage: Eukaryota > Metazoa > Mollusca > Bivalvia > Myida > Myidae > Mya > Mya arenaria. Next base: position 64,026,653 of record NC_069131.1, on the reverse strand, counting down.
ACGTTGCTCGATTGATAAATCGGTCCTGGTGAATGCGAGTTGTATTAATTTTTATGTTCACAAGATGAAATATATTGCGATTATTCACTGAAACTATCAATTGCTATTTTTATTGTATGCCCAGAAAGGATTTAATATGGCATTAAATTGTAGATTTTAAGAAATGCGCGCAAATTGCATGCGATAGTGAACTTTATCCCATCCCTGTGTTTGCTGACGTTTGAGTTTGAAGTGAGAGCGGGCTGAAAGACAGTTAAACATACATATATTTGATTAGGACAGAACGTTTGCTGTAGTAATACTCTACAACAAACTAAAAACGCATTTTATTCTATGTTTTTTTTGAAAACTGATCAAAGAGCTCGTTAAATATTTTCGCCTCGAAAAATAGCTAACATTTGGTTGTCATGTTTTTTATGGCCATTGACGTAAGATGATTAAAGTTACATTCCAAGAAAACATTTTGTATTTATTTATCAAAGATAACACTCTAAATTGCATTTTATCTGTCGGCCTGTTAACTCAAATTACGCATTTCTGATTATTGTGACAGAAGTTGATTGTATATCTGATATAATGAAGTGTGTTTCTAAGAGTGTAGATAGCACACGTATGATAATACACAAATTGGCATATGCTACGATACAACTTGATATAATACAATTTATTCCAATTAAGTTCACTTAGTTCACTCCTTTCTTCATCTTCTTTGTTGATATGGATTTACCGTATTTATACTAGTTTAAAGGCATGTTTTGATGTCCAAACTTCTCTAAGATAAAAAAACAAATTTGAAAAAAAAGAATGAAAATAAAGTAATATTACATTTCATTCCGTTCGAGTTATGGGCAGCATGTAATCGGAAAAGCACTATGGTATTAACTGTACCCGCTAACAGAATATTTGTTTCATGGTTATGCTTCTATACACATTGCGACATTGACGATGATTATCTTGACATTTTGTTGCTTAAATACAAATGGTAAGTGTAGACAGATTTGCCTGTCAAAATGCAATTACAGTTTCTGGGCGAACGTTGATCGAACTTTAAAATCCCTGGCACGAGGCTGAACTTAAACCACACGACTTCAATACTCCCACTGATATATCAAAAACGTTAGCTAACTAAAACATTATGTTTTGTTTTATATCCCCGTTGGACGTTGCGCATACACTGCGAGCGGGCAACCAAATCAAAACCACCTTTACTGAACGCAGGGCTGTTTTATGTACGGTGAACAATTAATGTGTTTTTTTTTTTTATCGAAATACAACCTGGTTACGTTCACCAAATCTCATTTTTCTAATATGAAACGTATATCTATTTCTAACATTGTTAACAGTTTACTTCACAAGTGAAACTCTTTGGAACATAATTCTTGACGTTTTGAGAGATTCATATTCCCTTAAAACTGTAAAAAAACCCAGTCCTCTTGTACCAGGGTTATACTCGGACTTTATCACCAACTACCTCTGTCAGTGCCACCGCATCTGCTGGCCTTTGCTGTAAAATTTGTTCCATTTTGGGTCTTGGAGAAATAGACTTTCATCCCCTAAAATGCTACGATATATAAACAGTGTAATGAATGGCAGGTCTGAAAATGCCTCATCCCCCCCGTTTTGAAAGTCATTTTATATACGCTTAATGTATACAGCAATGTTTTCACAAGCATGTGATAATAATAATGAGCTGTAAAGGTTTCCAGTACATTTAATTTCGTTTCCACAAAAAACACCAACGTCATATTAATATATGTGGACAAATCAATAATTTTTAAATGTCTGATTTGCAAAATGCCAAAATTGCATCAATGCAGTAAAATTAAGGATCTCCTACGAATTGTATACGAAAATCGTGCGTATTATATGAAAATTAAAAAAGAACACATAAATCAAATCGGAAGCCTTGGCATGGTTTTCTTAAAAATATCCATTCATTTAGATATAACGCTAAGAAAATCACCGAGAAACAACAACAGTATAAATCGATAGAAAATGTATACATTGATTGTACAAAATGTGATGATGTTTGCTCTGTTTTGTTTTATGCATTCATTCTCATACCGTAAAGGAAACCAGAACGCTGAACTCTTACCGTGCAATAAGTAGAATGCGGATACATTACCCACGATTTTTCGATATACGCGTGCTCAATATTGCACGACAAGTGTGACTAGATGGTACAAAAAGTAACAATACTGCACCCGCCTTCGTGATTGGAATCGTACCAACAAAACTCATGCTACGAGCTCATTTTGTATTATCTGAATAACTCCGGTAGTGTGTGCAGTAGCTTTTACTTATCGTAACAAATACCTTATAATTAAGCCAATAAGGATATAAAACCACAAATTGTCATTAACATTACTTATTTATGATGAATATACGTAATTAAATGTGTGAATGGTCAGTGTTGTTTGTACGTTGTGTGTCTCTCATTCGATGTCGGTAAGGCTTTCGCATTTGCCTTTAACCTCCTATTATACTTTGTTTAACACCCACATCGAAGTCAAGCAAACGGCCAAAGCATCAGAAGAACAATTTATTATAATACAAAAACAATTTGAAGTGAACAAAAGTTTGCTATGGTCATGTAACGATTGAAAATTCATAATGCCGCTATAAGAAATGCTCCAAAATAGTATTCGACCAACAATTTTCACTGTCGTATCCTAAGTCGTCATTAAATGCAGGTGTTGTCACAATTCAGAAAAAGAATGGTTTTAATTTTTATATCAAATATATACCCCGCCTTCTCATCAGATAAACGTTCCTCTTTTAAAAACGGTTATATGTTTATTTTAACGTAAAAACGTAATTCCTTTTGCAGAATGTGCAGCAATTGCCAAAGTGACTTGATCTTTGCTCACATTTTATTTCATGCCTTGTCGATGATTAAAAAGGTGTCATGAACAAGTTGGATTCGAGCGACAAATCAAACAAGACCTATCACTGAATGTGATGAATACACAGGTCCCTGCATCATCGCTTTGGCACCAAAACAATCTTATATTTCATAAAATAACATACCTATAATAACTCTTGACAGGGCCTCGCAAAAAATATGTCTTGCACAACTAGTTTTGATACGGATAAAATGAAATTTTAATTGGGTGACTTGAAAACTATGGTTAAACTTTGGGACGCAAGTTTTGTACATAAATGCGGTATTTAGCAATTAAATAAAAGGGGTATAACTTTGGAACACTTGGAATGGGCATCACAAAACATAAGTCTTGCACATATTAACTTAATATGGATCAAGTGGCTGACTTGGAAACTGAGAAAGAAGTCCATAACAAGTGAGCTAAAGTCTAGAACGTGTTTATGTCAGAAAACCCTATGTCTTCCCTTCTCCAATTTGTGTAGGATTGAAAGTAAAATTATTGCAACAGGACATAAATCAGTCAGATACCATCTGAGCTGAACATGGAGATAATTTTTAGGGTAATCATCATTATTGATCATATTTATATTGATGATTAAGGATAATTGAAGAAGACTTTTGATGATGATTGAAGATTATCGATTAATTAAAGTCATTGATGATGAAATGATGATTCATGAATATACCTGATTTTGATTGATGATGATTGAACGCCAACTGAAAGAGAACAATTGACTTCTGATGAATACTTGATAATGATGAATGAAAGTGAAGGTTTGATCGACATTGATAATTGATTGACGATAATAATTATTGGCAATGATGATTGACTCATGATTGGGACTGAATATTATTAATATTTTTCTTGATTGACGGTGATTCTTGATGATTGGCAAAAGTGATTGATGATAATAATTGATGAAAAGAATTCACTACTGGTGCTTGATGGTGACTGTTTAAGTACAACATTTGATACTGATCAATCCTGTTAAGTTTCCTTGAAATCCAACAATGTGTATAGGACATGAAGCGTAGACAAATATTTCTCTGCCATTTTATGTTTAAAAATATCCTTTTTAAAGTTTCATTGAATTCACGCCAGAGGTTTTGTAGATGAAGTGCAGACACTTATCTCTAAGCCGCTATTTTATTAGAATATCTAAGGGCAATGTTTTTATCAAGACATAAATTACCCGATTGGAACTTGCTGACTGGCTTTGTACAAAGATTGTTCCAAGTGTTATGTCCGTGATCCTATCTTATTTTAAGTTAACTCTCTGTTTATACAGTGTGTTATAATGGATATGTTTTACGCTCATGCCAAATTCTGCTGATTCAATGCTAGCATAGCAACATTTGTTTTTGGTAAAAATTCACAGCCAGGTTGTTTTATCTTTGATTTTGCGGGAGAGCTCTATAGCCCTTTTTGGGGGATTGTGTGCGTTTTTTCCCCACTTTTCGAACAATGTAATGTTAAGTAATGCATATAAATAATGCCAATGTACTCAACCGTGTAAATTGAAGAATAACACAGAATGCTGCTTAAGAGATTCATGTTTCTATTGCGATGTTTGCTCAGAGAGGCATAATTCTAGGCCTCATGTTTTTGAAATGTTCAACAATCCGGGAGTTCAATAGACAATGATAGGCATGTTCAATATTTTAAAAGGTGTACAATTATCGCTAGGATCTGCCGATGGGACATAAACATTAATTATTTTAATAATAATTATCAACTTAAAATGGCCACAGTAGTCTCTAAAACTTGTCCGAATAATAAGAGGTCTAAAAATAATAAAGCAGACAAAGTCATTCCAAATTTGTTAACTTTAAAGCTAGGACGAAAATGAACTTGTGGAACATATATTCCTTAGAATTTACCAAAAAGTAGGGCTACTTTGCTTCCATTGTTGTTCAGACAGACCTTTAATGCAACTTCATTATGCACTTACTTTTCAGTTCTGTTTAATACTCACTTCCTTTCGACGAGAGAACGATCTTACACCACCACCGCCCCCCCCCAAAAAAAAAAAACAAACACAAAAAACCACAACAACAACAAAACAGCCACAACAACCACAACAACGTAAATCAACAATAAAACAACAATAAAAAACAACAACAACCCACCATTGAATTTATTTCCATCTTATGCTTTGTTCCGACATATGGTTTACTGTAAATAACATTCCAACAATTAAATATTTATTTTCTAAATTGAACGTTACTATAAAACTCTTTAAATTATAAATAACATACTAATATACCTTGTATATTCAGCTGGACCCTGAAAATGAACTTTTACCGTTTACAAAAATCCTGCATTCATAAAGGATCAGCTCGATGTCCAACTAATAGCGAAGAAATTCATTATAAATTATAACTTAATGCAAATACGTCTTCCGAAATTATCCACACTATTACAATCTTTACAAATGTCTATTTTGGCCATACTTTACAAAACAATTATTTGCACCTGAATCCACACAAACCAAGATAGTGACTATTGTTAGATTCCATGACAGCTAGATGAGAGTGGCCATTTTAGGAATGTATGTGAGTCATATTTTAGATCAGCAACAATATTTCAACATGCAGAAGATGCTTCAAAAGATGGTAAGGCAAACTATGGGCATTTATTATATGCCTATCAATTTCCGTTTCCATATCCAACATAATATACAGAATATACAAAAAATACAGCACGCCGTTTTAAAAATCCCTTTAATTAAACTGTCGTTTTCAGATCCAGTATCATGTTAAAGTGACACTCTTATTCACAATCAATACATACACATATATAACAAACTTCAATTTTGACTGATAAATCTTTAACTACTGGCTAAATAATGCATTTATGGAAAATATTAATTACTGATAACAATATTGTAACCGTGTATTCAATAGCAGAAAGCGCAAAAAATATTAAATGATTGGTGAATGCTAAAAGATTTACTGTGATCTACTATAGTCTCATAAGGTAGAAATACCATGTGAAATGCTTATTTCTTTCAAATTAAACTCAGTATCCTTCATAAGAACCATTGTTTTTTTACATTTATTCATCCTATTTAAAATATTAAAACAATATTATTATTTGTGGTAAATCTGATCTGGGAGTAAGAGTGCATCTTTAATACGGTGATTAGTTTAGTAACTACTCTACTTTCGCGTCGCTAATAAAGCGTGACAAATATAACTGTTTAACCTGTCAAATTTCAGATGCATAAAATTAACTAAGTTTACTCACGCCTGTAGTAGCATGTAATTTCAGGAGCATGGTATTCAAAGATAGGCACGAAGCAGAGAACACTTCATATCTATTTAGGCAACTACAGTAGTTGTTTGCCAATTTGAATATCAGCAATTGCAACATTATCATAAACGGCAGCTCGCCAATACAAAAAGAAGGCGAATTCGCGTGATCGATAGTAATAGCGATTGACTCACGAACTTTCCTCAGTTCTGCAAATAATAAACGTCAAACATTTCTAAGAGCTTTTAATAAAATTGCCACGTCCCGTGTTCAGGAAATTACGATTTGTTTATAGTAGAAAAATAAGTACGGTTATGTTTGTCATAGTTTGTGCTGTGACATTTATTAATTGTTGCAGTTTTAGTAATTTTTTGTTTGCTGAGATATACATTTTCTTCTTATTTTGCTTAATAAAGCGAATTCTGTAACTTCTGACTTGTTTTGCTGGTGTAGCTTTCCATGAGATCAATGCACAAAAGTACGTAACATATTCATAACCGCAAGTCATTCCATATTTGGACATTTGACAGATAGCGGAAAACTTAAATCTAATTGAAACCGAAAATTATAAATGGATACAAAGTAAGGTATATAATAAATAGACTATTACGAATTGACGATTTTCTGGTGACATGCATCACATTTCGTTCGGTGAGTAAACAAGTGTTTACACATCACAATCGACGAAATACAGGTCACCAGAAAAGCGTCCTATCAAAATATCCCCTATATATCAGTGATGGAATCATGCCTGATAAGCGAAATACGGTCTGGAGTTTAACTGAGTCTTAGGGTAACATCGAGTTTATTTCTTTCATGTAGCTTGTATTGCCGTTGTTTTGGGCAACATTTTTCGGCGCGGTTGTATGTACAAGTGACGCAAATGACGACGCTCAGCTCCGTTGTGTTGTGATTGATATCACGCAATGGAAAAGATATGCAACATGATAGCTGCGGCCATTTTGGGTCTGTAATAAATTTGGACGATATAGGGCATGGCAGCGCTTTTGTTTAACGCTTACTGAAAAGTGTATGCAAAATGATTTTGCTGATATAAGCTACAAATTGCACCAAAGCACATTTTTAATTAGCGAACAAATAACTACATTTAAGTAATATTTCATAAACACATGTATTTTTTTATTCAACTTGTTAGAATTTAACGCCGTTGGTGGATGCAGAAAACAACAAGCACAGACAGATGCTACGCATAGGTATAACCTAAAGTAGGTAGAACAAACAATGCATACACATTCTTAAAATTAAACAAACACATACATATATTGTCCAATGTCCTTATATCAGGTTGTTCCAGTGATTGGTGAAATACAAGATCAGCGACACACGAAAACGACACTGCCTTAATAACCCTAGAAAACATTATAGATTAAAAGTGTCCACTGGGAAGAACACTATTTGTAAGTTTAGGTTTATTTGCAATATCAGCAAGGACATGACTTTGGCCAAACACAAACATCATAGTATATTCTAAGATGACCATACAAAAAACTAAACAGATTATGTCATTACATTAATTACAAATATTGAAAGATTCCTAATTGTCCGACTGTTAATACTAGACACAATGGATGCACATTTACTCATAGTGTTAACAGATAGATATGTACATGGGCATGACACTAACGGTTAATACTTACGGAAACAAGATGCAAGTTGAACAAGTACGTTTTAATATATTATTTAATTACTTTCTAATGTTAGATAGGAATACGAAATAGTCTGAAGAATACTTCTGAATACTCAAATATGCGTTTATAGGTAAATAAATCAATTTAAGTGTGTATATAACGCATTTAAAGACTGACAAAAGTAAAGTTTATGCATAAAAAACATTAAATTTAATAGCTGATGTTATACAATGATACGCGATCCATTAAATTATTATATCATTATCATATCATAATTTTATATTATAGAAGTAATTTCCGAGACAATTTTCCATGCAGTGGGTCAATAACAAGTGAAAGAATTTTAATAGCGTTGCACAATATTTTCGTACAGATTAAAATACATTATAAATGCATTAGTTGTCTTCCTATGTAACATATTTTCACATAGTAGACGCGTCCGTGTATGCTGATAATACAATGGGCGATGTACGAGTTTTAACCGAAGACTGGACTGCCGCAAACCCATAGGTAAGCAGTTGAGACAGTCTGGCAATGATCCTTGTAACCAAGCCTGAAACATTGATTAAGACAGGTGTCTGTTATGCAGTTAATCTTTCAAGGATGACTCTGCGGTAAAATTCAAACTTTTTTTATTCTTCAACGATTGTAAAAAAAGTTATAATTACTAATGCTAAGTCATTACTGTTCATATATTTTTGTGTTAATGTACAGTTTTGTTATTTATCATAGACTGTATTTTTACAAAACGATGTCATTTAAATTCAAATTAACCAAGGTTGTTGTTCTTTTATAAAAAGCAGATGAAAGATCTTATGTCATATTAAAATGCATTTTACATTTCCTGTAGATACGATCCAAACTAAAATAAAATTAAGAAAACCCGTATTCTCTTCCGCATTCTGTGGATAACAACAAAGGAAATATTTAAACGACATTTATTTCAAATAATTTTATGATCTATAAACTACAACATAATTTATAGAGCTTATACTATAAAATGATCGTATCATCTCATCAAAATATATTTTATCTCCTCAATTGATCGTATAATGTACTCAAACGAAATAAGTAAGCCAAACAAATGGTAGAATTATCTACTAAAATGCTATTTATGCATATGTTACTACTTACAGTATCAATGCGAACATCATGTGAAATTTGGAAGTATTATCCAATTTTGCTAGCACATTCTCAGCATTATATTTTCACAATGGACAAGTGAATAAACGCACGTGCTATAAATAAATAAATATAAATTTATATCAAGTACTCAACGACTGGACACTTACAACACCTGTCAACGAAGTAATCATGCCGGAGCCACAATGCTTGCTCTTTAAAGTCATTCGAAGGCAAGGTTCAGCCCTAGCTCGCATGAACAAGGTTTGAGATTATATCTTTATTTAGTCTATTAATGAGAGTATCATAGTACAAACTAGGAGTGAAAAATACAATGAAAATATTGTAAAACAATAACAAATATGTAAAATGTGCTGCATCTTCAGCATTCCGTAATGAACAGCATGTGAGTGTGACCTACACCTTTTAGGTATGGTATTGGCGTTTTGCACTAGCCACATTGCCTTTATCTACCGAACACATGTGCCAATTTATTTTTAAAGAAATCTATCTCAGCATGACAAAAATACATCTCGAACACGACCGACTATAGTGGGTATGCGCATCTACAGCATGCCTCTATGATAAGACTGTGTGACCTTGGAATTGAGATAGGAATGTGGGCCTTGTATGTGACACGTCTTCTTTATATGTAGCATACACACACTGCATGACAAAGTTACAGCCCGGACACGGATAATCTATTTATGTGCATATATAGAACAGTTAATAATGATTAAACTCAAAGTGTGACCTTCAATTTTGATGGAGTGTTTAGGGTCTAGTAAGCGGCACGTCGTGTTTATGTACCGAATGCATGTGCCATTTTATTTCAAAATCCCTTATATTAGTGCATGACAAAGTTTTGACTCTTTATTTGCACATATGGAGCAATCCATTATGATTAAACCTTCAATGTGACCCTGAACATTCTGGTGATTTTGAAGATAATTCCAATGAGGTTTACATCTTTACTTTTGCACGTATTGATATTATTCGGGCAAGTGTATAGTTGGGTGTCGTTAAACCGGTGTTAACCCCAACGAGTTCTTACCTTGTTTTCATTGACTATGTAATCGCAGTAACCCCAACATTCATCTATTACGATATTCTTTTTATTTGTGTTTTGCTTGATGTTTAACATTTAAATCACTCTAGTTTAGAAATTCGCTTCATATATATTTCATACAAATTGACAGTCATTGTTTTTCTTTATTGCAAGAATGTCATTGTCGAACGTAAACAAAACTTACATAAATGTACATGATATGTTTTAAAAACCTTGGACTTACCAATAGCAAAGCACCCTTGTCATTCCATTTGTTACATGATTAAAATGTATTTTGTCAACTTTATCACTGATTGATTTTTTTTTAGATATAGTTATGGTAGGCGTGTGTGTGTTTGCATCAGGGCAATCTTGTCCGGAGCATAACTTGCAAAGTCTTTGAGGTATCGACTTCAAACTTCACATAAATATATATCATAATGAGAAGAAGTGCAGTGTACTGGAACTATAACTCTGGGGCAGTTTTTTTTTTAATATTCATTATGGCTCTTTGTCAATTATTGTCCGGAGCATAACTTGAAGTCCTTCAGATACAGTTTTCAAACTTCATAATTTATACAGGAAGATCTCATTCAGGAGAAGTGCGGTGCACAGAAACCATAACTCGTTGGCATTTGTTTGTTATGGGGTTGTGTTAATTTTAGTACTCTTTTCTCTGCATAACTTTGAAAATCTTTAAGGTATTCACTATAAACAGCAAATACAGATATATCTCATGAAGGAAAAGTGCATAACACAGGAACCATTACTCTTGGGCAGTATTAGTTATTGCCCTTTGCTAATTTAAACACATGTTTTTGTCCGGAGCATAACTTTAAAAGTCTTTGAGGTATTGACTTCAAACATCATATACAGATAGATCTCAATAAGGATAAGTGCAGTTCACAAGAACCATAACTCTGGATGCAGTATATTTTTAGCTATTGTACTTTTATGTTTTTCAATTTTATCCTTTGTCAGGAAGTTGATACTGATCTTAATTTGAAGGGGGGAGGGGGGTATGGTTGTCTGTTACTGCTTTTATATCCCAATACTTGTACATAAGTCGCTGCACACCTGATTTTACTGTTTAACTTCATCACTGTAAAATCATGATGTTACAACATTTCTTTTTTTAAATGGTGACCAATAATTTCTGATATTTTTGTATGTTTTATTCAAGCGATGTGTAAATTGTCGCAACCCTTGAAAACCATTTAAGAAACAAACCGACACTTGGTAAATAAGACAATCACAATACCTATACGGTAAGTAAGGCCATTCCCCTGTGTTAAACTATTCCCTTATATGAAAATATAGCGTTGTTATTCTTGGCGTTGCTGTTGCTCATTAAGAGTGTGTGTTACAGAAAGTTCTTGATAATATAAACAGAATGACTACTTTTAAAACTACCACCATTACGTCCTACAGCCTTTTCAGTGCTTTGATTTTATAAATGATTATATCATTCGCTTTATTATGTCTGAAGGCGCAATGCGACTCATATATAACCTCCTACATTAATGAGATTTTACGATCGGTTAACAGCGGTTACTTGCTCAACGTGAATGATCAATATACCCCGTATTAAATTAAATTCCAAAGAAAATAGCTGACATTCCAGTTTTTAGGAAATTACAAGTAAAATACTCAGACAGAAATGAGTTGTGGAGAATTAGGTAGGGAGATCTTAGGTTTTCTAGATTAAAGCCATTTCCTAGGGCTTTGCCGCAGCCATAAGGGAAACTAATCATATTGATGAATGCTTTTTTCATGGAAGAGTTATTTCTTGTTGATCGTTTTTGAATAGGTGATTCAGTGCCTAGTACACTGTACAATCGATGCCAGCCAATCATACATTCGTATACCTGATCGAGCTATTAACGTAACAAGAAGTTTCCGAGACTATCTCGCTTGTCTAGTAAACAAAAAAGGAGGACTTGAAAGCGGAGACTTTGATAACATATTTTATTATTTTTTGCTCAAGGTATGTGTTTATGTCAAATGAGTCTAATCAACAATGTATTGTGACTTCTTAAAGGAATATTTATCTTCAAATAAGATTTTCGATTATATTCAAATGTTTTTATGCTAAAATCTGATAAAATCATCTATCCTAATAAAGTTGCTTTGCTCTCAAAACATCCACAGATGCATAAAAGTACACATGCGTTATATAATTACTTTTATATTCTTAAATGGCATTTCCGTATCCTTTAAACATACTTTTGAACTATCGAAGTTCCTTTTCCTTTATAGTATTTGCACTCCCAAAATCTATTACTATATAAAGACAAATCTGGAACGTGATCTTAAGAATCTTATTTTTATGCAACCACTGTCCGCATGCAACCACATGTCTAACACTTTTGTTCAAAATAATCATCGTAACGACCGTGTATGTCAGCGTTTTATGACAGCTTATACCATCAATATATGATGCAATAAATGGGCTTATAACGTTTAATGCTTCATTCCCCGATATTGACATCAACCACGTAATTCCTTAAAAAATACTACAACAGAAAACAAACAAAACGGATTTTCTATGCGAAAAACCGCTTGAGCGAATTGTCTTTACTGTTTATACAATTATGCTATCATGCGTTTGTGTATCCGTGCTTGTACAAAACTAAAATGAAAATATTTATGATTTCTATCCAAAAGCCTGGCCATATGGATTATAATCGATCCTTCCTAATTATCGTTCTCAACCACTCCCGTTTTTGTCGACATACTGGCTGGTGATGGTGCTTCGATAAACAATGAAATTGCATGTGAAGGTCACACATTGTCTTTTTTCCATTGATGAACATCTCGCTTATTGTTGCTGCAAATTCCCAGGTTAAAAAGCGCGAAAATAAAGCTTATATTTTTTAATCTGTTCAGAATTGTTATATGCTTTTTGATTATTACAGTCAAATGATTTATACACAACCATGCATGTGAGAAAATTTGCCCCATGTCGGGAGGTGGGAAAATTTTGCCCCCAGGAGCATTGCCTTTTCGGCCTGGCTTTTCAGTAAATATTAAATATTGTCATGGGTAGACAATTATTTTAAATACATATCTATTTATTCTGTTCAAACTTTTGTCGATAATCCGCGATTTAACGTGGATTAAGTGCTTTGAATATTCTTCTATATGAGGACTTATTTAAGCGATATATATTTGTATTAAAATATCCATATTGAAAGAACATACATGACACTCGCTTATTGCATAGGAGATCCATATATGGGCTGAAAGGTTCAATCCAGCAAAAACCGAATGATCTCCAAAAATTAGAGTCAATAGCCCCAATTAGGGATACCTACAATTTCGTTTTTACTTGTCCACTTGATTGTGCTCAAAGATATCATCTTTTCGACTAGTTAAATACTATCAGGCCCTTGTCTCTTTGAGTTCTACTGTTTCGAACAGAAGAAGCCAGAAAAAATACGTTTTTAATGTTTGTAGAATAGTGTATAATTCAAGATAAAGATCCGTTGGTATTGTAACAGCCATTTGCATACTTGATAAATAAATATGCTTTACAATTATTGAAAGATACTGTACTATGAGCTCGTCTCTTTTTAAATCTTCTTATCGAGAACGGAATAAAACACTTGCAAAATATATCATATCATAGACACGACCTCGCCGAACTGTACACGAAATCATTTTGAAATCCTTTTGATACGTAATAAGTGCAACACAAAATATAGTCAAATAAGAAGTTTGCTTAGCTTAATCCTGTTAACGTGTAACTTTATCGAACGTTACAAAATGTGTGGGCTATATCTCAACGGTTTGTTGAAATCATAAAATAAGTATGCATTTCATAAGAAAAATATCCCATTCGTGGTCATTCAATATGAGGTTTATATAACTCTTTAAATTGATAAAAACAAGACACGATTCGTTCCTTTTAGAACACTCTTTCAATGAAGTCGGTATTGAATTACCTCTCATGTGATATAATTTATAAGCATCATTTCCAAATAATATGATTTGCCTATTAAGCAAAACGCGCTGGCATCACGTCGTTATCAATTTGCAGACGAGAGTGTCGTTTTGATGAACTGTTCAGCTTTAAAAAGAGAAGAAGTCATAGTGATATTTATTCATTTGTACATAGCACATTGTTACTACATAATATTACAAACGACAAATATAACTAGTATAGCTACAAAAGTCTGTAGTTCTAAAGCAAGACTCTTCGTCAGAAATATGAATACTATAATATAAAATACAAGAAAATCATGATCCATATATATTTTGATGTCATCCATAATTGCTATCATTCAATGCATTTGTTGATGCATGTCTCTTATTTCTCGAAACATCTTATGTACTTACAGGATTCAGAGCGGAACAGAACATATATTTCATTAAGATTTGTATGTCAAATTCTTTAACCACATATATAAAATAATTGAACACATAGTGAAAACACATGTAATTAGATAATACGTCAATGCGAGTACAGTTTTATGTTCATATTCAAATTAGGTGAGAATGAACAAAAAAAAAAACAAACAAAAAAAAACAATAAAACATTATTATAATTCAATATTTAGAATCGTTTGTCTTATACATAACGCTTCTTTGACAATAAATACTTTGATGAGTTCTTGTCTTATGTCGTATCTAACAGTTCAGTGAATTTTAGTACAGATGGACCGGTATAATAATGACGTTTCATGTATTTCTTTCTAATAAGAACAAAGCATGGACAGTGTAAAATAAATCAGATAAAGCTAAAATCAATGCTATTTTTGGCTAACGTTACGTTTTCAGGTTTTTTTGGATGATCACGAACAACTATTTTTTTTTTATTTAGTAAATTCAGAATTGAGTAGGAAATTTGGTTTAAAAAAATAAGCAACTAAAGCTTGTTAGGCCTAATTGATGCCAGATTCTCAGCAATTTTGATTTAGAGTTGTTTGTTATTTCAACACCGTACTACTTGAACATAAGTGTAGGTGTGTCAATAACAATATAATTCTTATATTTAATATTTAACTGGTACAATGCCATTTTTCATATTATTTCAGATTGTTATATGAAATTACTGAACAGTAAAATAACAATTAGATATTTTTCACTGTTTTGAATTTTTAGCCCGCTCTCACTTCAAAATTAAACGTAAACAAGCACATGGCTAGGACACATTTTATACAAATGGATGTCATATCCAAAATGACGTTACGTTCGCATACATTTTGCTCGTTTTTCTGTTACGACTACAATTAACGTTTTATTTCCATTTTAGGCATATAACAAAAATAAAATAATAAATTTGTTTCTGATCGCAAATCTATTTCTCCTCGTGAACGCCACTTGTATAATATATATTTTTGGTGCTCACTCGGTGAATGTTTTTACGATCTTGCTCTGAAAAAACAACAACAATTATCCTCTATAAACATTCTGCATAACTCGTGCCACAAATTGAAAAAAAAAATCATTTTTTTCAATGAAGTATATTCTGTCACTGCATGTGCACTTCTAGTTCAGATGTGTCCGGGTATACAAAATATGATTTGGCACAATGCAAGAGCGCCATAACTCGCCCACCTAAACTTAAACCATTGTGGGTTTAATTAGTGTCATCTACTAATAAAACATTTCAAAATACCACATAATTAATAAATAAATATACTACAAGTTCTTTGTATCACCAGCGTACTTTTTAAAACGGTTTGACAAAATCAATATTGCGAATTTCTGCTGCCATTTTTTTTTCTCAAATTCCCAAAACCGATTCTAATGGGCACGGTGTACAGCAACCGAATTAAGTTAAGAAACATATATGTAATAAAAATGCACATGTTTAAGTCATATGTGTCTCATTGTTATTAAACTTATAGTTGAATATAAATTGCGATACTTTGCAATAAGTTTTACCAAAAATAACCTAAATAGTACCCATCTCTACTTATTTGCTCGTCTGCTTTATGTGGATGTGAAAATGGCCAGTAGGATTTATAGTTTAACGTTGTCTTTAGTTCAGAATAAACGAGATCAATGTTTTATGTCTTAAGTAAATATACACACTAAGCTATGTGTTATCTTTCGAATGCAACTTGTATTATAATGACTTTATCTTATCTTTTTTTACATATATGTTAATGCATTACCTTGCATACCTTCATCATGTTTTATGTCTTTCGTTCGTTCTCGTATTTGTAATTGTGTGCAAACTTGACATAAAATAATGAACGTGTTTTCAGTTAAGTTGAGCAAATCAAAACCTTCATCTGCATAAATAATATTTTACCCATTGTTTAAGTTATGAAAGTAGTTGAACCGTTAGCCTTTCGAATAAATGGTTAAGAGATATGTATACAAAAACCTAGGTGATTTTAATGAACGTGTCAAACAACCACACCCACCATTTTGACAATTAATGATTGATTCATCCAACTCTTCGCAACATCATTCTTGATGTTTTGAGTGATTCGTATTGCTTAAAACTGTAATAAATCATTCCTCCTGAACCAGAGTTGTACCCGGACTTTGTCCCTGGCGGAGCGTAGTGCCCGTTTAGGTTGATGTTCGTACAAAACTTGTACCACCAACCACCTCTGTGGTTGTTACCGCAGCTACTGCCCTTTGCTGTGAAATCCATTCCATTTTGGGCATTTGAGAAGTAGAGACTTTCATCCCCTGCAATGTAACAATATATGATCAGTGTGAAGAATGGCAGGTGTGATACTGCTTACTTTTCTCTCGTTTTGTAAGTCATTTCAAATTCACTGAACGTAAACATCAATGTTCTCATACACGTTTGATTATAATGATAAACTCTTAAAATATATATAATGTTTCCACATACCTCCCCCCACCCCCATTAACGTGAGAATAATGAGTGTCAACAAATCAGTCATTTCCAAATGTCTGATCTTCTACGAATTGTATACGAACATTGTGCGTATTAAATAATATTCCAAAACTATACAAAAATGATGACTTTGGTGAAAGCAGATGTTTTTGTGAACTCCGAATAACTTGGGATTATATCGTTAACCTCTGAATTTAAGTATGGTCATTTTAATACAGTGAATCGCATATATATATCAAAAGTTTGTTAGTGTTAATTAATGCGTATTAGTACATAATAAAATAAAAGAGCATCTCAAGTATTGCCCACCGGTAAGTTAATGTCCGTGCTATACCGTGCTGGAATTATGAATTCAAAGCGGCAAACCGCAATAAAAGAATTGAAAGAAAGGAATGGCTGAATAACGGAACTATCAGAATGAAAGGTGACTATTTTTATGACAATTATAAACAAGCGAAACTACAGTTGATTAATACGCAAAAGGATGCAATAAATAGCTGTAACGTACATTTCTATAATGACCCTTACTCAGCAACTGCCTGTAATAAACGTTTATTTTGGTGAATGGGTCGCTGAATACAAAATTCGCAAAAGAATCAGTAAACGAAATCGAACACAATAACATTACACTTCGAGAACGAAACGGAACTGCAAATGCTTTTGGGCCTTATTTTAATGCAGAAGTATTAAATTCTAAACAAACCACAAATTACGACACGAATTTCCACGAGAAACTAAACGAGGAAACAAATACAAGACTTCTTAAATTCGAGCGACTACTCACAAGATAACATTTTAACGAAAACAGTACAGCCAAATAAACTTGAAAGCGCATTACGTAACCTAAAGAAACGAAAGGCACCGGGAAAAGACAAAATATTTAATGAACACTTGATACACAGAGAGCATACTCTTAATTCATACTTACAAACATTATTTACGCTTATGATTAAAGGTCCATACGATCCAAACGGGTACAAAAAATGATTTATAATACATATGTATAAGAATAGCAAACCAAATGATTTTTGTAAGAGATTCAGCCCAATTACGCTACTACCTGTTATCTACAAATTATTGGAAATAAAACATAATGAACGCCTCAAACTTTGCTCCACTAAACATAACAAACAAGTCCAAAATAAACAGCAAAGCGAATATCAAACAGAACTAGGGTCACTTACAACATCTTTTATACTACACTAAACTATTGCATATATAAACGGATCGAAGTCATACGTTGCAACACTTGACAATTCCTGAGCTTTCGAACGGGTGGTGTATTTTCTACATGGCTCTATTCATTATTTACAGACAAACTTCTGTGTGATCTTGAAGATTCTCATCAAGGCTCATGTATCGACACTCTTAAAACAGGAAATCCGACGCTAGCTGATGATCTCACGTTAATAGCGTCAAACAAAGCCGCCCTCCTATCGCAGAAACAACAAGTCACCAACTATGCAAACACTTAAGTATATAAACTTAATGAACATAAATGTGCATTTATGATATTGGAAAAAAATATAGTGAACATGACTTTTTAAATATAAACATAACCTTGCTACATTCGACAGATTCTACGGCACATGGCGGTATTACACTTCATAGAACAATGAAGTGTTCCAATGCTGTTAGCGCAAGAATAAGAAAATGGCCCGGCATCACTATTTTCATTAATGACTATACGGGACAACTCCTATGACATTAATCCTCTTATTATGTCCAGTTTGATCAAAAAGATATCAATATCACTACAGTCTTCTATGGCGCAGAATTATGGTCATCGCTAACATTGACTGACATACTAATGATTATCTGCAAAAACGTGCTATAATCTACCCATACGATCGCGAACTGACA
Source organism: Mya arenaria (assembly GCF_026914265.1). NCBI lineage: Eukaryota > Metazoa > Mollusca > Bivalvia > Myida > Myidae > Mya > Mya arenaria. Next base: position 64,007,999 of record NC_069131.1, on the reverse strand, counting down.
TGGTCTTGGGTCTCCTTGGATGGATTTCCATTCTTGCCAAAATAGACATTCGTAAACATGGAATTTTTGTACACTAGGACCGCACATTCTCGTACGACGAGTATTTGATTAAAGACTTAAACTAGATCACATATAAGGAAACTAGCACAAATTGGATTCGTACCCGACATACATACTATATTAATAAAATATAGTTTAGAGCACTACCTCCGTGAATACAGAGCTACGATGTTCATGTCTACATAGAAACATATCGTGCGAACTAAAGTCACAAACTATAATAATCACAGTGGCTTGACCGCATTACCGATGACCCAGAATTCAATCGATTTATAGACTTTCATCCTGAAATACGTCCATCCGTTCTATGGTTGAGTGCCACAACGGGAGACCAAATCCGCGATACATAAATATACGTATAATTTATTGAAACAACACCAAATATTTCCCCACACTTTACTGTCAAAAATTGTATTTGGTCGAGACGGACTCTATTAAGGAAGCACCCTTATTGCTTGTTTTTCTGTTTTTTCTTATCAAAACTCCCTTGAATTTAAACACGTGCGTGTTTTACCAATCTCAACGTTAAAACGTAAAAAATGAACGTTGGGTAAAATGTTTAGATGCATCCATTTTCTGAACCTGAACCTAATTCTCGAAATTATAAATACATTTATCATGAACCAAGTAAGCACCTCAAACAACTGCTATACTTGCTCGCCAGTTTCTGAATTAGTGCGATTATAAAAAAACGTTTTTACTTATCTTTTACTTTTTTCAGAAGTTTTTCTCGATCGTTTGTATGCTACATCGCACGACGAGTGTGACAAGATGTTACAAACAGTTATAATACTGGGCCCAACCATCGTGATAAATATGGTACACATAAACTCATGCTTCGAGCTCATTGTTTTTAACTCCGGTGTTGGGTGCAGTAGCTTTTACTTATTGCTACAAATTGTCTGATAATAAGGTCAAGATAAGGTAACTCTACCAGCGGTTCCCGTGCCATTCCCTCCCACGTGCAATTTGTAACCCGGCGCCTCTCCTAACTGGAATTCCGGCCACTCTTCGTAAGCCTCGCTTCCGTCGGCGGCACCTACCTCCATGCGAAGAGTAGTATTCCCCTGATCCGCGAGCTCTTTTATGTATCTTAACCCTTAAATAGAAACATAACACTAATAAAAGTTAGAGGAAAAGTGGGAACGATTTAAAGGCAATATGACGACAAGGAAATTAGTCCAAATATTTCAGTATTTTTTATGATTATTATTTATGAGCGAATGGCATTGGGTATAATACATGTGATGTATAGATACACGAAGCGTCTGCTATATTTGGTTAATGGTTTTCAAGTGCTTGTTGTTATTCTCGACATTTACCAAGCCAGAATTCAGCTGATGTATTTCCAAACCCTTCAGTGTAAGCCTTGAGATCTAAATAGAACTCCTCCGATCCGTCATACCGGTTTTGGAATACCTAGAAATACAGGAAGGCTTCTATTACAAAAAAACACCTAGAGATAAGGGAAAGCTTTTACTAACCAGTATACTAGAACTATTCAAAATACAACAATGTCTTAAGAATGGACAAATGTGTAAAAATGTTGATATACTTTATACGTTAATGGTTTTATTTGTATATAAAATACTCATTTGAAAATAAGCGATGAGATAAGGCGTTCAAACTTCGTGCTAGTTGATATCATTTATGTGTCATGGATATTTGATGTGATAGGGTAGAAACTCATATTTTGTTGGTTGTATTTTTCCCTATTTGTATGTTTTGTTATTTTTGTACACGCATCATTTTCCTTGTCCTTACGATGTAATCTAATACACCTTATTACCCATAATACGAAGTCATTTGTAGTTATATACAAAAATCAGTACATGATTACTGTTTGATCAATCTTAAATATCATCCGATTGTTTATGATATTCAAAAAAATAAATATGATATAATATAAATTCATTTTCACCATTTTATTCCCAGAAACTAAAAAATCAAATAAGTTTATCGAATAATATGATATGTGTTAAAATTGTTGCATGCCATATATATATGTTTTTGAATGTATATGTGTTATTGTGACGATAAGCTTGTTATGCTTAAGTCTAATAAATATTCTGTTTTGTATATGAAAAGCTCAGTTGTCGAAAGTTTAAACATAGACCCCGTTTAATGGCGCAATTGATTTCGCACAGTTACGGCATGAAATAGTTAATTTCCACTCAAATTTCTGTTAAAGACTGTAATATGTATATTTCCGGGGGAACTAAGAGAACTTGCTGTTTATTTTTAATTAAGGACTCGAAATAGAAACACACTACTTAGTAGCTTCCTATTCCTAAGAATGTTTTGATAAAGGCATACAAGATTACATGTTATATTTCAGCAGCTACATACTTTTAGGATGCAATAACTTCCAGCTAGTCCTCGGAGCGAGAAACTCTACTTAGATGCCTTATCTTTTCAGAAGCTCCACGGAGCAGAAAAACACACATTAGATGCCGTAATATAGTAGCAAACATACCTTAATTAAATGCCTTAAAATTTCAAGAACGCTTTGGGGCAAGCAAACACTTTTTAGATGGTCTCCGTGGAGAGCTCGCAGAAGATGCCTTATATTTACACGAATGCCTCGGAGCAGAACTTCTAGGTTATTTCGTCTATTTCTCTAGTGTGGATCATACATAATAGTCCTGATATTACTAAGTTGGCCTGTGAGCAGATCTTCAGTTAAGACCGAATGATTTAACGAAGGACTCAGCGTCTTTCTTAAACCATGAAGGCCTAATATTTCAAACTAGGGCTCGTAGGTAATCTTAATGCAGGTGCCTCATATTTCAACAGATAACACAGAACCGATATAAGTAGATGCCGTATATTTGCAAATGGTCATTAGAGCCGATTAAAAGGCAGATGCCGAATATTTAAACAAACGAAGCGAAGCCGATCGTAAAGAAGATGCCGCATGTTTTAACGTGGCCTCGGACTCGATATGTATATATGCCGTCTATTTCCATGCAGGCCCCTAAGCCGAACTTACAGCAGAAGCCGTATATTTCAAGGTAGAATTTTTGAAGCAGACATACGCTTTACACAGGTTGTTTTGATGCATTGATTGGAACTGATACAGCGTGCGCTAAACATATGCCGTCAGGTATACGTACTGTTCGTAACTCATACCTACCATATACGTATTTGCTTCAAAGACGGTTATGAAATACTTACCACAGATGCCGTCTTTTAGAGTGTATGGTTGGGAGCAGCTACACACCGGGTTGCCATCCCCGTCACTGACACACTCGGTACGATTGTTTTTGAGTGTGCATAGGTCGGGTTCATCATTGTCATCGTCGCATGGCTCACCGAGGTCATCACCCACTAAGGAATACATATGTGTGATTATCTTAAGCAATCTTGTTACTTTGTTAAGGGTATTTCTTTAATGATGTACATCGCAGGTATTAAAAGAACAACGAATGTATTCAACTCTCATCTTCAATTTAAAAGTAAGTGATTACCAAGAACAAAAGGCTATCTGACGAATGTTTTTCTAACGACAGGAGCCATATTTAATAAGAACATAAGATTTAATGTAACGATACAAGTAAATACCCATGTGTTTATTTGACATTGGCAAGACTTGGCCACCTCATTAACAGTGTTTAGGTCTGTCTATAGATGAGCATGGACCAAAGCGATTGTATTTAACTCTTTTACTTAATGGTCTATGCAATGCATGAATCATTTTATATAAGGATATTTATTAGTTTCATCTTATCTATAATGGGTGGAAGAGTATCCAAAAGGTCACGCTTTTAATTGCCTATTTCGAAAAAAATGTTATTGATAAATAAACACTTTTGAATATAATATGAATACCGATATAAACCCTAGGCTCTAAAACCCATTGGCCGAGCCCGTGGGAATCAACCAACTCTGCACTAAATTCTAAATATTGTTATGACACTATGGTATTAAAAATAAGAAGAATACACCAAAATATTGTATTTTAAAATGATATCAGTCTTTTTTGATTTTATATCAGTAAACCTTCCATATCAAATTTAAACGGTATGCATTGAGGGGGTGACGATAAGATTTGTACCCAAAGAACCCAAAGTAATGACCCTCATCCGATAACATCAAATTCTCGATCCCGCCCTTTGGTGGGACAATCTATTCTGACAAGCTAAACCTCTATCCTATTTTAACAGTAATAAAGAAAAACCCACAACACTTGTCTTCATCCTCGTCGTTTTGGAGACCCACGTTCACACATTCGCATTTGTCACTCATGCATGCGAGATCGTCACGGCAACAACCGTCAGGGAACAGCGTGCAGTCGTCTCCGTGACCGAGTTCCACTGAAATTATAATGTTAGAGTGAACAACCTAAAGGATTTCGAGTTGTAGTCTACTCCTACATTTATTACAGATGTAACCCGATAACCTCCATTCGTGTAAAACGCACCCACACACACGCACGCGCGCGCACGCACGCACGCACGCACGCACGCACGCACGCACACATGCACGCAAACACACACGCACTGCATTGTCAAGGAAAAAATTGTTGGCGGGCGTTTAAGTGTCATAGTTACAATTTATACTAAAAACTGTCCTTTCTTTATTTCAAGTTTGCTTCGGGGGAAAACAGAGTCATTCCCTTAATAAGGTATGCTATTTCACTTGAATTCGAATCATTAATATGTTCCTGAAATAATTATTTTCTATTGGTCTGATTCAAAATGCATAATAAAGTCTTGAAACCAACTTATTTCTCATTTTAAATTGACTACGAACATTCTAGGAAATTAACATAAATTCAGAAATGTCTAAGATGTTTTATGAATACCGCTCCCGTTTTATTTTCGTCCCATCAAAGATATATGTAAATATACGTTCTCTTGGAAAGTACCATATTATGGATTTAAGAACACATTTCCTTATATGTTTGGGGGTTTCATATTTAGTTTTTATGACATGCCTGTTTCATTACATATATTATTATGCTTATGTAGCGACTGATGATAATGATAAATATGCAAAAATCTAACATATGTTCACGCACATGTATAATTGAAAAGTAATCGCTTAACTTTTTAATGGAAACTGATAATTGAATTCGTTTCTGAAATTCAATTGATAAGTTTACCAAATCGCTTTGCATATATATAAGAAATGCGTTGAAGAATTATCGTTGCCAAATTCGTAAAATGATCTAACATACATTGTCTCTCTTTCGAGGCAATTGGCAATCATTTTTAAATTTTCATTGAAATTTGGTGAAGATAAAACTAACAACAATCGAACCCCGTTGGCTCAAACTCCTATGGACCGGCAAAAATACCTCAAGCCTCGGAAAATTCGAGTCAAGCGTATACGCTTACATTGTGTTAAAAGAAATAAGTTCTTTACATACACTTCGAGTCAACGAGATAATCGAGCAAAGCAAATTCGAACCAACGGGTTTCGACTGTAATAATTAAACACATCCAATACTGTTGCAAAACATTATTAAAAATAATTGAAAAGAAAACCCCATAAACTATGCATCATAAGTATCTGCGAAGAGTTCGATGCAATTTAATACTTTCTGTGCTGGCGTTTTATTATTTAAGTGCATCAATTACATAAAAACACAGAATAAATGTAAAAACTCAAACATCTGCTAACGCTCAATTCCATAGATATCGTTTATGCATCAGTCTATTATAACCACACCACGAGGTCCGGGGGTATACCGGAAATATCCGGGGAAATGGGCCTTGTTTTTACATTTCAGGTGGCCCCGCAGTGCCGGGTGAATGCGGTGGTTTCGTCTTCGCTCAAAATATAGCGGGGAAGTTGCCTTACCTATGATCCCTGGGCTGCGGGGGCATTTGGCGGGGAATAGACAAGAAGTTCGTCCCCGCAGGGCGGAGATTTGACCCGGGGTTTGCTGGACCGGAAGTCCACGCTATTACCCGGATTGGGGGGAGGCATGGTTACAATTGACTGGTGCATTAATATGTACATTCATAAGCAGTCGTGTGATATAATAATCACAGTATTAAATCGAAAATATCATTTGCCAAGAGCATGGAAACAGACGAATTGAACCCTAAACTAACCCAAACATTCAATATACGAACGTTTTAGGGATATCTACAAACAGCTCATAGAAATATGTAATTTACATACAAGTCAATTTATTTCATATATCAGTGAACGCACATTCCACATTGTATGTATTTTGAAAATTCACACATTCATTGTCTTCAGCACCCACAAGAAGACGGCACGTGCATACAACACAAACCTCCCAGCCATGCGCACCTCTCACTTCACGTTTTAGGACGCACTCGACATATATGCACTCCAACAACGGTAAGTAGTTGCCATGAAATGCTAGTTGCAAGAAAACGGTATTTACTTAAATCACCAATCGCAAGCGCATCCGAAATCCGCTTACTTTCTGAACGCCCCGCCATATATACACTCAACCAAAGCAAAGCAGTCGACATGAATTTCAAATATCCTTTCCGGGGAAAGCGTACCCAACCTCCGGTGTTTTCGAGCACGCCCTCGTATTAAAACAGTACTTCAAAGGTATGTCAATGGTTATATTCACAATATCATTCACTTGGACAGCGCACCCAACATCAAGTTCATTTCAGATGGCACTTTTTATTTAAAAATATATCGGAGAAGTGTAACCTCAAGAATTCTTTATTTATAGACTCATTTAAAATCAGTATGTTGACGGGTTTAACTTACCACATTCGCCTCCGGGCATGCGCACTTCACATCCGACGCACTCGGGAACGCATTCTCCATTTATACACTCCTGACCATTGCCGCAAGGGCAACTATCTCCATCGTCACATGAACACTCTGAAGGATAAAGAATATTAATCACAGAGTTGTTGAGAAAAAATGAATATAGAAGTAAAATTTTGGTCATCCAAGTATGAGTAAATCTCGAAAGACATTTCATTGTTCCTAAACCTTTCAGATACAACATAATTTAACCAACCAGCTAGTACAAAACAAATACATCACGACTTAATCACATTCGGCAATTGATGTGTTTGGTATTTGAATATTGATATAAGAGACGGTAGAGGTTTCGGTTAGTATCTGTAGCTATGTATTTATGTATCTTTTTTCAGGAAGTCTTTATTAAAAGCTAACACTTATAAGATGGTGTCGGAGGAGAACTCACAGAAAATGCCTTAAAATTTAAACGAAGGCCGCGATCAGAACTTTCAGCTGATTTTGTCTATTTACATGGTACATATATTATAACAGGATATTCTGCATATTACTAAAATGGCTTTGGGACAGATCTTTATTCAATATGTTTCAACGAAGGATTCAGAGCCGATCTACAGCATTTGCATCACACTTCAATCTATGTTTTGGTGCCGATCCTTATGCAGATGCCGTATTTTCCAACGTAAAACTCGGAGCATATATCAGTGAATGCAAATTAAATGCAAGTTGTCCTGGGAGCCGATGTTAAAGTAAATGCCAAATATTTCAACGCAGGATGTGAAGTCAAAAAAGCATACAGCTTATGCCTAATGTTTCAACGTTGGCATCGGAGATGCCGTTTTTTTCATGTAGGCTACGAAGCTGATCATAACAGCAGGCACAGTTCATTTCAACGTAAGACTTGGACCCGATCTATCAGCAGATGTGGCATTTTTTTAAGTAGGTCTCGAACCAGATCTCGCAGTTTATACCGTTCATATTAACATTGGACTCCGAACGGATATTACAGCATATGACGTATGTTTAAAGCAGTAGGTGCCGTATATCTAAACGTTATCCCCGGAGCAGAACTGTGTTAGATACCGTATAATTCAACATTTTACAAGGAGCAGATCTAACAGCAGATGCCACTTATTTCAATGTAGGCCTCGGACCCGATCTAAAGGCAGATTTCGCATATTTTTACGTAAGACTCACAAACCGATTTTTCAGTAGATGTCACATATTTAAAAGTAAGACTTAGAACCGATATTTCAGCAGGTGCCGTATATCTTAGGGAAGGTTTCGGATAAGATCTTACAGCAGATGCCGTATGGTTCAAACTATGACACGGAACCGATCTAAATGCAGATGTAGAAATATTTCAACGCTGACCTTGGGCCTTATTTAACACATATGTCGGATCGTTCAAGGTACGACTACGAGTCGATCTTACAGCAGACATCACATATTTCAACGTAAGACTCCGAGCCGATATGTAAGCAGATGCCGATTATTTCAACGTTTAAAAACGAACATTTACAGCAGATAATTACTGTTTGAACGTTGGCATCGGAGCAGATACCAATGGAAGCCATCCATTATCGTGTTCACGTCGAAGAAGATTTTGCCGAAGTTGCAGTCTATTTTCACGTAGGCACTCGAGCAGAACAACCAGCAGGTATCGTCTATTCAAACTTTATTCCCGGAGCAGAACTACATTAGATGTCATCTTTCTCGTTGAAAATTCGAAGCAGACATACGCTTTATAAAGGTTGTTTTTTTGCACTGATTGGAACTGATATACCGTGCGCATGAAATATGTCGTGATTTGCACGTACTGTTCGTAGCTCACACCTACCTACCTACCATATACGTATTTGCTTCAAAAACGGTTATGAAATACTTACCACAGATGCCGTTTTCTTCAAAGAATGGGTCAGAGCAGCTACACACCGGGTTGCCATCCCCGTCACTGACACACACGGTACGATTGTTTTTGATTGTGCATAGGTCGGTTTCATCATTATCATCGCAAGGCTCACCGAGGTCATCACCCACTAAGGAAAACATATGTGTGACTATATTAAGATATCTTGTTATTTTGATAAGGGTATTTCTTTAATGATATACATCGAAAGATTAATATAACAAGAACCGTATTAATTTCTCATATAAAATTTAAAATAAGTGATTACCGAAAACAAAAGGCTATCTGATGTGTTTTTAACGATAGGAGCCATATTCAATTATAACTTTAGATTTAACGTAACGATACAAGTCAATCACCAATTTTGTTCATTTGACGTTGGTAAGTATTGGCCACCAAATTGAAATCTTTTAGGCCTTTCTTTGGATGAGCATGGACCATGTGATGATATTAAACTCCTTTACTTATTGGCCAATACAATGATGAAATCATTGTGTGAAAGGATATTAATTTATTTATCTTGGCTATAATAAGCTCAGGAGTATCCCAAACATCACGCTTCTAAGTGACTATTTCGAAACGAATGTTATTTATAATACACTGTTGAACATAACATGAATACCAATATAAACCCAAGACTCTAAAGCCCATTGGCCTCCCAATCAACTCCGCTTTAATTTTCAAAATGAACTTGTTATTATGACACTATGGTATTAAATATACCAAAATTATATTTTAAAATGATATCGGACTTTTTTTGAGTTGGTATCGGTAAACCTCCCATATCAAATTAAAACGTTATGCATTGAGGGAATGAGGATAGGATTTGTACCCAAAGAAACGACCCTCACCCGATGACATCAAATTCTGGATCTTGCCCTTTGGTCGGACATTGGTTGTACTTGCAATCTTATTCTTACAAGCTATATCTCATTTTTTTCAACATTAATTAACAAAAACCCACAACACTTGTCTTCATCCTCGTCGTTTTGGAGACCCGCGTTCACACATTCGCATGTGCCATTGATGCATGCGAGATCGTCACGGCAACAGTCGTTAGGGAAAAGCGTGCAGTTGTCCCCGTAAAGAAGTTCCACTGAAACGATAATGTAAAAGTTTACAGCCTAAAAAACTTCGAATATGTTGTTAAAACCTTCATTCATTACAAATGTTACCCTGACACCTGCTCTAGTTTTTAACACACACACACGCGCGCACGCACGCACGCACGCACGTACGCACCCACCCACACCCCTCCACACACACAAACACAAACACGCACACGCACACGCACACGCACACGCACACGCACACGCACACGCACACACACACACACACACACACACACACACACACACACACTCACACACACACGCACATGTATAAACGAAAGTAATCGTTGAATGTTTTAATGAAAACTGATTATTGAAGTCGTTTCTGAATTAAAATGATAAGTTACCCAAAGCGCTTTTGATATATATATAAATGTGTCGAAGAAATATCGTCGCCAAATTCGTAAAATAATCTAACATACATCGTTCCTCTTTTGAGGCAAATGGCAATTATTTTTGACTTTTCAATGAAATTTGGTGAAGATAAAACTAACTACAGTCGAACCCCGTTGGCTCAAACTCCTATGGACCGGCCAAAATACCTCAAGCCTCGGAAAATTCGAGCCAAGCGGATATGCTTACATTGTGTTAAAAGAAATAAATCCTTTACATACACTTCGAGTCAACGAGATAATCGAGCTAAGCAAATTCGAACCAACGGGTTTCGACTATGATAATCAAACGCATCCAATACTGTTGCAAAACATTATAAAAAATAATTTAAATGAAAACCCCATAAATTATGCATCATATGTATCTGCGATAGAATTCGATGCATTACAATACTTTCTGTGTTGGTGCATATTATTCAAGTGTATCAATTACATAAAAAAACCACAAAATAAATGACAAAAACTCAAACATCTGCTAACGCTCAATTTCATAGATATCGTTTATGCACCAGTCAATTGTGACCACGCCCCCCCCCCTCAGATTCGGGGGGATAGTCGGAGAAACGGGCCGTGTTTTGAGATGGCAGGTGGCCCTGCAGTTGTGACGTAATACCGTAATACTTTAATCAAAGTTATATTTAAGATATAATTAAGATTTAATTAAATGTATATGTGTCTACATACTGTATGTTTAGTAATGTAGGGCATATTTGATTGTCATTTGAATATGGAGATGGTTGACAGCCGACCTGGTACAAATGTACAAAATGGTCATGTTAATTACAAAAACGGCTGTATTCCTGTGGTTGTAAAGCTGTCATATGTAGACAACAAATTAGTATAAGAGAGATGATTTGGGATGTGAAAACAGAGTTGGGTTAGGCAAGGCAAGTGAAAGTGAAAGTGGCCCCATTTATAATTAATAACTGTATCTGCGCGTAAGTGTTCGTATGTTTGATTTAATGAATGTTTGACCTAAGTTTTCTGTGAACGTTTTTTTTTTCATGAACAGCGTTTTGATCTTAATATTCAGAACACATTTTCTTTTTATGCAATATTTTACAAAGCTTATATGTTACCTTTACCACACTAAAACACCCTTTCATTCAACATGTGCATTAATTCCGTTCTGTCCTGCTTATCAGCAGATATCTAACACAGTTATTTAGGCCCAGATTGAAGATTCGGTATGTTTATTATTTGACAACTTTTAATTTCATAATTATTCCATTATTTTAAGAAAACTAATACGTAAGTGATTCAATTAATTTATTAAATAACTCACATCCTAATAATCAGTTTTACAAGTGACTTCACAGGAGTCCAACAATTTTGTTGAAATTCAATATCTTGAACATATCATCTCCAATCACTTTTAAGAAACCTGGTCTTTCTTGACCACTATCTTTGTTTATCTTTGTACAACTTTGTACATCTTCATAGTTATAAGAAAGCTAAACTCTAGCTTAACATGTTACCGTCATGCTTATCATCTGATAACTTACAACCTTGTAATTGATTCATTAGTTTTACCAAACTAATCTGTGAGTTACTTAAATAATTTAATTAGATTACTTACTACCTAACAAAGAATTTAATTAGTGATTTCGAAATTGGAAATAACTTGCCATATTCAGGCGATACACTTCATTTAATGACATCTAAGAAATTACTTTTCGTTTTGCACGCTTATGGTTATGATTACAATATCCTTCACTTGGACAGCGCACCCAACATCAAGTGCATTTCAGATGGAACTTTTTATTGAAAAATTCATTCACAGTCGTCAATCCTTCACCACGTACTTTTCACCATCTTATTTCAAACACGCGTTTATTTCACCCGTCCATTCGGATAAGTGTTACCTCAAGAAAAAACTCTATATTTATAGACTCTTTTCAAATCAGTATGTTTACGGGTTTGACTTACCGCATTCGCCTCCGGGCATGCGCACTTCACATCCGACGCACTCGGGAACGCATTCTCCATTTATACACTCCTGACCATTGGCGCAAGGGCAACTATCTCCATCGTCACATGAACACTCTGAAGGATAAAGAATATTAATCACAGAGTTGTTCAGAAAAAATGAATATAGAAGTCAAATTTTGGTCAAGTATGAGTAAATCTCGAAAGACATTTCATTGTTCCAAAACCTTTCAGATACGACATAATTTAACCAACCAGCTAGTACAAAACAAATACAAGACGACCTAATCACATTCGGCAATTGATGTGTTTGGTATTTGAATATTGATATAAGAGACGGAAGAGGTTTCGGTTATTATCTGTAGCTATGTATTTTTGTATCTATTTTTAGCAAGTCTTTATTAAAAGTTAACACTTTTAAGATGATACCGGAGGAGAACTCACAGAGAATACCTTATAATTTAAACGAAGGCCGCGGAGCAGAACTTTCAGCTGATTTTGTCTATTTACATGGTGCAGATATTATAACAGGATATTCTGCATATTACTAAAATGGCTTCGGGACGGATCTTAAGTTTATTCAATATGTTTCAACGAAGGATTCAGAGCCGATCTATAGCATTTGCATCACACTTCAATCTATGTTTTGGTGCCGATCCTTATGCAGATGCCGTATTTTCCAACGTAGAACTCGGAGCATATATCAGTAAATGCAAATTAAATGCAAGTTGTCCTGGGAGCCGATGTTAAAGTAAATGCCGAACATTTCAACTCAGGATGTGAAGCCAAAAAAACATACAGCTTATGCCTCATGTTTCAACGTTGGCATCGGAGCCGAACTCAGTAGATGCCGTTTTTTCATGTAGGCTACGAAGCTGATCATAACAGCAAGCGCAATTCATTTCAACGTAAGACTTGGACCCGATCTAACAGCAGATGCGCATCTTCGAACGTAGGACTCGGACCCGATCTATCAGCAGATGCGCATCTTCGAACGTAGGACTCGGACCCGATCTAACAGCAGATAGGGCATAGTTTTAAGTAGGTCTCGAACCAGATCTCGCAGTTTATACCGTTTATATTAACATTGGACTCCGAACGGACATTACAGCATATGTATATGTTTCAAGCAGAAGGTGCCGTATATCTAAACGTTATCCCCGGAGCTGAACTGTGTTAGATACCGTATATTTCAAAGTAAGACTCGAGGCTGATATTACACTAGATGACGCATATTTCAACGTTTTACACGGAGCCGATCTAACAGCAGATGCCACATATTTCAATGTAGGCCTCGGACCCGATCTAAAGGCAGATATCGCATACATTAACGTAAGACTCAGAACCGATTTTTCAGTAGATGTCACATATTTAAAAGTAAGATCTAGAACCGATATTTCAGCAGGTGCCGTATATCTTATCGAAGGTTTTGGATAAGATCTTACAGCAGATGCCGTATGGTTCAAACTATGACACGGAACCGATCTTAATGCTGATGTAGAAATATTTCAACGCTGACTTTGGGCCTTATTTTTTTTTTGATCGTTCAAGGTAAGACTACGAGTCGATCTTACAGCAGACATCACATATTTCAACGTAAGACACCGAGCCGATATGTAAGCAGATGCCGATTATTTCAACGTTTAACACCGAACATTTGCAGCAGATAATAACTGTTTGAACGTTGGCCTCGGAGAAGATACCAATGGAAGCCATCCATTGTCGTGCTCACCTCGAAGAAGATTTTGCCGGAGTTGCAGTCTATTTTCTCGTAGGCACTCGAGCAGAACGACCAGCAGGTATCGTCTATTCAAACTTTATTCCCGAAGCAGAACTATATTAGATGTCATCTTTCTCGTTGAAAATTCGAAGCAGACATATGCTTTATAAAGATTGTCTTTTGCACTGATTGGAACTGATATACCGTGCGCATAAATATGTCGTGATTTGCACGTACTGTTCGTGGCTCACACCTACCTACCATATACGTATTTGCTTCAAAAACGGTTATGAAATACTTACCACAGATGCCGTTTTCTTCAAAGAATGGTTTAGAGCAGCTACACACCGGGTTGCCATCCCCGTCACTGACACACACGGTACGATTGTTTTTGATTGTGCATAGGTCGGTTTCATCATTATCATCGCAAGGCTCACCGAGGTCATCACCCACTAAGGAAAACATATGTGTGACTATATTAAGCAATCTTGTTATTTTGATTAGGGTGTTTCTTTAATGATATACATCGAAAGATTAATATAACAAGCACCGTATTTAATTATCATATTAGATTTAAAATAAGTGATTACCGAAAACAAAAGGCTATCTGATTAGTTTTTAACGATAGGAGCCATATTCAATTATAACTTTAGATTTAACGTAACGATACAAGTCAATCACCATTTTAGTTCATTTGACGTTGGTAAGTATTGGCCGCCAAATTGAAATCTTTTAGGCCTTTTAATGGATGATCATGGATCAAGTGATTGTTTTTAACTCCTTTACATATTTGCCAATACAATGAATGAAATCATTGTGTGAAAGGATATTGATTTCTTTTATCTTGGCTATAATAAGCCCAGGAATATCCATAACACCATGCTTCTAATTGACTATTTCGAAATGAATGTTATTAATAATAAACTGTTGAATATAACATGAATATCAATATAAGCCCTAGACTCATAGGCCGAGCCAGTGGGAATTAGGGCGCCCGTTCTCCCAATCAAATCCGCTTGAATTTTCAAATTGAACTTGTTATGACACTATGGTAATACGAATATGCAGAATAAACCAAAATATTATATTTTTAAATGATATCGGACTTTATTTAGTTGATATCAGTTAACCTTCCATATCAAATTTAAACGTGATGCATTGAAGGGATGACGATGAGATTTATACCCAAAGTAACGACCCTCATCCGATTACATCAAATTCTCAGTCCCGCCCTTTGGTGGGACATTGCAATCTATTCTGACAAGCTAAATCTCTATCCTATTTTAACAGTAATAAACAGAAACCCACAACACTTGTCTTCATCCTCGTCGTTTTGGAGACCCGCGTTCACACATTCGCATATGCCACTCATGCATGCGAGATCGTCACGGCAACAACCGTCAGGGAACAGCGTGCAGTCGTCTCCGTAAAGAAGTTCCACTGAAATTTAAAGTCAGGATTTACAACCTAAAGGATTTCGAATTGTAGTCTACTCCTACATTTATAACAAATGTAACCCGGCAACCTGCATTAGTGAAAAACGCGTACACACGCACACGCACACACGCACACACGCGCACACGCGCACACACGCACACACGCATACGCACCCGCACACACACGCACACTCACGCAATTACACAAGCACACGCTTGCACGCACGTACGCAAGCACACGCTTGTACGCACGTACACAAGCACACGCTTGCACGCACGTACGCACGCACACACATACGTACTGCATTTAACACTGATGCATCCTAGTTGTATTGTTTTTTTCAGAAAAAGTTTGAGAGGCTTTAACATGTCATAGTAACAATACTATAAATATCAAAGCAGCTCTGATGCGGTAATCATAAAACATCTTAAGTCCTTTCTGTATTCTTTCGGGGCATGCGCACCCAACTTCCTGTAAATTTGATAACGCTCTCGTCATTAGAAACATTACTTCGAACGGCATGTTTTTACAATACCATTCACTCTCTATCCATATATATATTACACCCGTTCATTCGGATAAGTGTTTACTCAAGAAATCTCTCTATTTCACTCTCTTTAAATCAGTTATGTTAACGGCAAGTACTCACCGCATTCGCCTCCGGGCATGCGCACTTCACATCCGACGCACTCGGGAACGCATTCTCCATTTACGCACTCCTGACCATCCTCGCAGGAACACTCTATAGGATTAAGAAAAATAATAAGGACACTTTTTAACAATCAACGAGTGGTTGAAAAACATGAATACCGAAGCGGAGTATTGGTCATCCAAATCAGTGCAATTTTCGAACGACATTTCATAGTTTCCAAATCTTTGAAATACACATGCACGTGCTGAATTAAACACACCAGTTTGTATTAAACAATAAAAGCACAATTTAATCAGAATCAGTAACTCATGTGTTTGAATATTAATAAAAAGGACGGTAATACCCGTATAGAATTTTCAGGTATTATCCGTATAGAGTTATATGTACCCAAAGATCGGGCCCCAATTTCTCGAAACTTCTTTAGTCCCTTATAACAGGATTAAGCTAATCTCACTATTTTTGCTGTTCTATAAAATGTGTTATATTTACTTCTTCAAGAATTTTTAGGAATTATGTAGGAATAATCTGTATGATTATCAGAATAAACACTTTTTTATTAATCAAAATCCTTTTTCAGTATGTATCTTGGCTAATTGAAATAAGCGACTTAAGCCTGTTAAGAGAAATTGGGGCCAGAAGGCTGGAATATAATAATTGAGATATCAATATTGACTTATTTTTGTCAGAGTATTACAACGAAATTTTAGGTAGACATCTTTTAATTCCAACTGTGTTCGCTCTAAAAATAAACATCACGATAAAAACACATTTGCACTCAATTAATGCATGTAACAAACACTTTCCAAAGTTCCACACTTTTACTCACCTGGAAGACACTGTCCACATTGAAAGGCTCCGTTCTTGACAAACGCGTAACCCGGCTCACACATACAGATGTTGAAACAGCCGTACTCCTTACAGATAGCATGCGGGTCGAAGCAGCTTCCGCACCCGGAACAGTCGCCGCCGACATGAGCAGCTTTGAGTAAGGAAATCATAGATTAAAGGTGGCCTAGCTTTGTTTATACGTCTCGATGTTCAGACAGGTTTAAACTGAGATACAGTCAAAACTCGTTATGTCGAAGTCGTAGGGACCTCGGGGAAATACTTCGAGGTAACGAACATTCGTAAAAAAACACAGTTTTTTATCGTTTTTATATGTACATTTGATGACGAACGTGACGAGTGACATAACACGAGGCTACATGAGGAAAACACTTGACACACGTTCACTTGTCAAATTATTGTATGACGTACACTGAGAAATATATCCTATATCGAGCGCTGGTGGCAGAGAGAGATGACGTACACGGAGAAATAAATCCTATATCGAGCGCTGGTGTCAGAAAGATGACGTACACGGAGAAAGATATCATATATTGAGCGGATGTGCTAGTCGATAAAGTTTACGAGGCAGTCTGTAACATATCGAGCGGTGGTGACAGAAAAATGACGTACACGGAGCAATATTTCATTTATAGAGCCCGTGTGGCATAAGATGACGTATACTGAGCAGAACATCGTATATCGAGTGGGTGTTTTAAGAAACTTAGAGATTGGAAATGTTTGTGTATTGCTTATACGTACGATAAATGCCTTGACACGAATTGTTGGTAAAGGTTTTGATATTATCATTTTGTTTCAACTGAAATCGGCAGCAGGCTTATCTGTTTTGTTATAGATTAATACACGGCGTAGTGATACTTGGTCCACACTGGTTATCGAACACTAGCATATCTTTCTAAACTGGTTCGCGCTTGCCTCCCTTTAGGATTTTAATAATAAAATATCTTCAAGCAGTTCAATAATTTTTTATTTATTTAGTCAAGATATTATTTTAAGATCGCCAACATTGGTTTTAAGGCGAAAATTGAATTCACGGGCGAACTTTCTACGGGCCGAAAAATAATAATCGAAAATCGGCCCGGGCCGCAAAACTGATAATCGCTGAGTCATGCTAATAATCGCGAAATCCCTGAACAAATTTGTTATAATATATAGTTACATATGTATTAACAATATGTTTATAATAATGGTTTCGATGTAATATTGTTTTTGATTTATTTTAACACATTGTAGTCATGTTGTAAAGCCCAATCTTATTATAATAAAATGTCTGAATGCATCCATAATTCAAATCATTGGTTAAAGGATTCGTAAAAGATTCTTAATGAAACAAACATACGGCCAGAATGCTGTCCGCCACTGCCGCCGTTCCCACCGTCAACACCTCCAGCACCGCCAGCACCACCAGCACCACCATCACCGCCATTTTCGCCCGTCCCGCCGCCATTAATATCGCCATCTTGAAAATAAAAAGGATGGCGTGAACTTTATTGTTTACAGAGAACTCATTCATACAAAATACTAAATAAAATATTATTTATATTAAATATTTTTAAAAAGACTTGAACTAACGATTTTAGCTTTATAACTTTCACATATAGCCCGTAACGTAGCCGGAATATTCAAATCAGATTAAATTAATACCATGTCCTTTGCTGCTACTGCTGCTGCTGCTGTCGTCACTACTTAAAATACTGCTACACAGGCTGCAATGAGGATCGGTACTGGTGCTTTGCACACCCTCGCTACTACTGTCACTACTGCTGCTGCTGCTGCTGCTACTACTACTACTGCTGCTGCTGCTGCTGCTGCCTCTCGTTAAGTCCGACAGGCTAATTCTGATACGGCCTTCCGATGATGATGATGATGAAGATGATGAAGAGCCCAGGTCAAAGACATTAAGACCATGGACGTTCAACAACTGCACGGCCAAGCATGCAACCTGTGAACAAAGAAGTTATGGTTATATCTATGAACTAACGGATATTGTTATCGCATTTTGTTATTTAAGACAATAGAAACAAAGTTTACGCTTTTTAATACTTTATTTCATGCTTATATTGTTTTGTGTATGTATCACTACAGTGATTCTTTGGTGCAATTTACTGCCTTCCTAATGTTGTTTCCTTTGCGTAAATCTTCATTTTTCCTAAAAGAATATTTTATTCCAAATTAGTCAAACGCAGAAATATAACACAATCCTGTAAAAAGGCGTAATCTTAAACACCATACAGTATGCATGCAAAATATATAAAATGTGTTTTTGACATTATATAAAGTAAAGTAAAGTGTTTGTTTATTATAGTGTCACCCTCTTAGTTAAGGGCCAGCCCGTTGGGCTTATGAGACACCTACATTCGTGAACATCTTTACCCCGATTCCTTATCCCAAATGCCAGGCGCCTGGCAGGAAGGCAATCGGTACCTCTCGATTTAACTAGCTGCTGGGCCGGCAACCGGTCATGTCAGAACAAGCCCCTTTTAAGACTCGAGCCTTCGACCTCCCGCTCCGTAGGCGGACGCCTTAACCACAAGGCCACGGAGACATTATATAAGCTTTTTTTTGCCTGATTTTGTAACTTGAACAAATTTCTTTTTTTACCCATTTTGCAAGGCACAGGCGGTAACAATAATTAAAAAATTCAATGCTCTATTCTACAGTTTAATTATTTTCACAGTAAGTCCTTTGATTATGTATATTGAATATAATACTTAATTAAAAATTGTTTAAGCAAATATGATTGTGTTAGTCGGATGAGTGTTATTGTATCATTTGCAAACGTTATTCCGTTCAAATAATCATTCACTCACGTTCACATAATATATTCATGCAGAGGCGTACCTAGGCCTTAAAAACATGTAGGCCCGATGGATCTATGTGAGTTCGGGAATAAGCCCCCCTCTCTTCCCCAATTTTTTTTTCTAAATAAGAAGCAAAATGGTGAAATTAAGAAGCATTTCAGGAGAAAAACCAAAAGCACAAGTGCATCCATTTTATATGCAAATTACACACACTCTATCAAATATGCAATGACTAAAATAAAATCACCTTACACATAGTTAAAATAAGCACCGAACTTGCATTGGCCATAATTAAACAAACTCTTGAGTGTTTTAGTTTTTATTGCTTTGTCGGGTTATTTGATTTTGTCATTCTCCAAAAAAGCTGTATACCGAGGCTTACAAGGCCTATATGTAGCTACGCCACTGTTCATGAACGTGTACAATCAGACATAAACGAGAGTTTAGAATTAAACATTCTCGAAATTGAAATGATGTCTGTTACAATATGAGTTTGATATATCAACCGCACATATTGAAAGACGCTCGATTTTCCTTTCTGATACCATACAATATCTTTGGTCATACGAATTGCAAACTGAGCGTTAAAATTTGAAAAGCGATATTTCCTTAGTATCATTATCATTAATGTACAAGAAACAGATGTAGGTATTTCTCTTCCCCTCCGGTAACATTTAATATTAGTCAGAATGAAATGAAAAAAAGTATTTAACTCACCAAATATACCCTCATCTTTGAATTATCCGTCGTATTCAAAAATTGTGACTTACTAAATGTTGGCTGGTAAAATATATAGCTGTAATTATAGGAGAAAAAATATTGATTTGAAACGTGGAGTTAACCAATGTCGTTTCAGCTGTCGACACAAACATGATAAAACAAAAATTGTTCATTGGATAGCCATTGTATAAATATATATTAATATCATACCTTACATAAATTATCCCTTCTTTGTGTGATAAAGTTGACCGGTCCGTATATCAATGTATTTTAATAAAAATCCAGTTTTTATGACGTCAGAGGTCCATATTATGTTTTTGGCCGGTCCGGACCTCGCCAAAAATATAATATGGACCGCTGACGTCATAATTATAACAGTTGAGTGCTGCCTGCAAATTTTACAACGACATTTTTATCGCAAGTAAACATTATTAGATTTGATAAATAAAACACATCAAGACGCTTTAAAATTATTAAATGGTAAAAACAGTGTTCGGTATAATATAAGAAATATAACACACCACTTCGGGCCATATGGCATTATAAGGACCGGCCAGTCAGCCCCCTAAGTTGAATGGACCGAGGCTAACGTATACACTTTCGGTGGCTGACTGGCCGGTACTTATAATGTCCTAGGACCAGCAACAACATAATGTGGATTGCTGACGTCATAAAAACTGGATTTTTATTAAAATACATTGATATACGACAATTAACTTTATAAACACATATAAGGGACACATTTATGTAAGGTATAATATAAAAAAAAAAAAAAAATTGAGAAAAAAAGTTTTGCTCGTCTGAGACAGTTTGGTAACACATTTTGTACGTACAGTTAGCATAAGGTAGTTTCGTGAATTTCTCGTAAGAGTGACCATTTGATTCAGTTGACAATGGGAAACAGAGTGACCAAAGGAGTCAGGGTGACAATCATAGCTAAATGTGACCATAGTTGTTTGAGTGACCATAGTAGTAAGAGTGACCATGGGAGTCAGGGTTTCCATTATAGCCAAATGTGACCTTAGAAGGTAGAGTGACCATAGGAGTCAGAGTGACCATAGTAGTCATGGTGACCAAAGGAGTGAGAGTGACCTTAGGTGTCAGGGTGACCATAATAGTTAGAGTGACCATAGGAGTCAGAGTGACCATAGTAGTTAGACTGACCATAGGAGTCCGGGTGACCATAGGAGTCAGTTTGACCATACGATTCCGGTTGGCCATAGGTGTAAGTGTGACCAAAGGAGTCAGAGTGAACATAGGGGTCAGGGTGACCATAGGGGTCAGGGTGACAATAGTATTCAGGGTGACCAAAGAAGTCAGGGTGACCATTGGAGTCAAGGTGACCATAATAATAGGTCTGATCATTGAAGTCAGGGTGACTATAGGAGTCTGTGTGACCATAGTAGTCAGGGTGACCTTAGCAGTGAGGGTGACTAAAGTGTTAGAAGGTACAATAGTTGTTAGGTTGACCGTAAAGGTCAAGGCGACCATAGTAGTCAGGGTGAGCATAGTAGTCAGGGTGTCTGTAATGATCAGTGCGACCATAGTATTACGAGTGATAACAGTGATGAGGGTGATCATATAAGTTATGGTAATCATAGAAGTCATGTTGACTGTAATGGTCACGGCGACCATAGAAGTAGTACGTGATCATAGTAGTCATGGTGACCATATGAGTCAGGGTGTTCATAGTAGTCAGAGTGACCATAGTAGACAGGTTGGCCGTAGTTCAGGGCGACCATAGTAGTACGTGTGATCATAGTAGTCAGGGTGACCATAGTAGTCTGGTTAACCGTAGAGGTCTGGGCGACCATAGTAGTACGTGTGATCATAGTAGTCAGGGTGACCATAGTAGTCAGGTTGGCCGTAGTAGTCTGGGCGACCAAAGTAGTAGGTGTGATCATAGTAGTCAGGGTGACCATAGTAGTCAGGGTGACCATAGTAGTCTGGTTAACCGTAGTAGTCTGGGCGACCATAGTAGTAGGTGTGATCATAGTAGTCAGGGTGATCATAGTAGTCAGGGTCACCATAGTAGTCTGGTCTGTTAACCGTAGAGTTCTGGGCGACCATAGTAGTACGAGTGATCATAGTAGTCAGGGTGACCATAGTAGTCAGGTTGGCCGTAGAGTTCTGGGCGACCATAGTAGTACGTGTGATCATAGTAGTCAAGGTGACCATAGTAATCTTGTTAACCGTAGAGGTCTGTGCGACCATTGTAGCAGGTGTTATCATAGGACCCAGTGTGATCTTTGTCAGGGTGACTATAGTAGTAGGTTTGAACATAGAAGTCAGGGTGACCACAGTAGACAGACTTACGCTAGGAGTCATGGTTACCATTAGACACAGGGTAACACTTGAGTCCGGGTGATCTTTAAAGTCAGGGTGACCATAGACGTCAGTGTGACCATAGGAGTCTGGATGACCGTAGAAGTCCGGATGATCATTACAGTCAGGGTGACCGTTAAACGTACCGATTAACTTTATATACACAAATAAAGGACACATTAATGTAAGGTTTAATATTAAAATTTAAATTATGAGAAAACAGTTCTGCCCGTCTGAGACTTAAAGGCTGGTAGCACATTTTGTACCTGTTAGCAAAAGGTAGTCTCCTGAATTCCTCGTAAGAGTGACCATTTGGGTCAGTTGACAATGGAAGTCAAAGTGATCAAAGGAGTCAGGGTGACAATTATAGCCAAATGTGACCATTGTAGTTAGAGTGACCATAGTAGTAAGAGTGACCATAGGAGTCAGGGTTTTCATTATAGCCAAATGCGACCGTAGAAGTTAGAGTGACCATAGGTGTCTGAGTGACCATAGTAGTCATGGTGACTAAAGGAGTCAGGGGGACCTAAGGTGTCAGGGTGACCATAGTAGTTAGAGTGACCATAGGAGTCAGAGTGACCATATTAGTAAGAGTGACCATAGGAGTCAGGGTGCCATACGATTCCGGGTGACCATAGGTGTTAGGGTGACCAAATAAGTCCGAGTGACCATAGGGGTCAGGGTGACCATAGGGGTTAGAGTGACTATTGGAGTCAGAGTGACCATAGTAGTAAGAGTAACCATAGTAGCCCGGGTTACCATAGGAGTCAAGGTGACCATATTAGTTAAGGTGGCCATAGAAGTCAGGGTCACCATTTGAGAGAGTTTGATCATAGAAGTCAGTCTGACCATTAGAATCAGAGTGACCATAGAAGTCAGAATAACTATTGTAGTCACGGTGGCCATAGTGTTAGGTGTGACCAAAGTAGTAGGTGTGACTATTGTGGTATATGTGACCACAGTATTCAGGGTGACCATAAGATTCAATGTGACCAAAGTAGTAGGTATGACCATAGTAGTAGTAGTTGGTTCGACCATAGTAGTAGATGTGACCATAGTAGTCAGGGTGACCATAGTAGTGAGGGTGACCTAAGTAGTCAGGGTGACCATAGTAGTAGGTGTGACAATATTAGTCAGGTTGACCATAGTAGTCAGGGTGACTATACGAGTCAAGGTGAGCATAGTAGTCAGGATGACCAAAGTAGTCAGGGTGACCAAAGTAGTCAGGGTGACCATAGTATAAGGTGTGACCATAGTAGTAGGTGTGACCACTTTAAACAGGGTGCCCATTGGAGTCAAGGTGACAATAGTTGTCAAGGTGACTATAGTAGTCAGGGTGACCATAGTAGTCATGGTTACACTAGTAGTCACGGTGATCATAGAAGCAGGTGGGACCAAAAGAGTAGGTGTGAGCATAGTAGTCAGGGTGCCCATAGGAGTCAATGTGACCATAGAAGTCAGGGTGAGCATAGTAGTCAGGGTGACCATAGGAGTCAAGGTGACCATAGTAGTCAGAGTGAGCATAGTAGTCAGGGTGACTATAGGAGTCAAGGTGACCATAGTAGTCAGGGTGACCATAGTAGTCATGGTTACACTAGTAGTCACGGTGATCATAGAAGCAGGTGTGACCAAAGTAGTAGGTGTGACCATAGTAGTCAGGGTGCCCATAGGAGTCAATGTGACCATAGAAGTCAGGGTGAGCATAGTAGTCAGGGTGACCATAGGAGTCAAGGTGACCATAGTAGTCAGAGTGAGCATAGTAGTCAGGGTGACTATAGGAGTCAAGGTGACCATAGTAGTCAGGGTGAGCATAGTAATCAAGGTGACCAAAGTAGTCAGTATGACCATAGTAATTAGAGTGACCATAGGAGTCATGGTCACCATTAGAGACAGATTTATTATAGTAGTCAGTGTGAGCATAGGAGTAAGGAGGACCATTTAAGTCAGGGTAATCACTTGAGCCAGAGTCACGATAGGAGTCCAGGTGACCATTGGAGTCAGGGTAATTGTTTTAGCCAAGGTGACGAACGGAGTCCGGGTGACAATAGGAGTAAGTGTGACCATAAGAATCAGGGTGACCATTAGAGTTCGGGCAACCATAGGAGTCAAGGCGACCGTAGGAGTGAGACAGACCATAGTAGTTAGGGTGACCGTTGAACTCAGGATAACCATATGAGTGATGGTGGATATTAGAGTCCGGGCAACCATAGGAGTACAGGCGACCACAGGAATAAGGCAGACCATAGGAACCAAAGTGATCGTTCGTAGATTGGAGTGCAGATGACAAGAGATGTCCGAATGACCATAGGAGTCAGAGTGACAATAGTAATCAAGCTGACCATAACTGTCAGTGTAACTATTGATCTAGGGAATGATCCGACCATAATCATCCCCACCCTTGTTTTGCCCTGCATACTGCAGGTAGCATGAATCAGGCTATCTATTTAACCTTATGTGTCGTCCACTGCATACTACAGGTAGCAAGAAAGAACACACCATATAAAGACCATTTTGTTTTCCCCTGCGCAATGAGCCAAACATAATTGTTCCTGCTTGTGTCGTCCCCTGCATATTACGGAGAACCGTCCATATTCCCCCTATCACCCCTTTTCATTTTCTGCCTACTTAGGATAGCAAGAATGAAGCCTTAAGTCGTACCCTACATACTGCATGTAGCAAGTACGAGCCGATCATAATTAAACTTCCTTTGTCGTCCCCTACATGTCAAGGGTGGCAAAAATTAGCCGACATAAATTATCCCCCCTTTTGTCGTTCCCTGCATAGTAGGAGTAGGCGACTTTAATCTATTCCCCCTTCTGTTTGAAAATATTGTTTTATTTAAAGGGTTTTGAGCATTGTCTGACCGTTGGTTGTGTTCAACATTTATCTATCACGGGAACTCCAATATGTGCTACATCGAATACTGACAATTCTAACGTACCAATGAAATACTTATAACTAAAGGAGGTGAAGTAAAATGGCAAATTATCCATCCATTTAAAGTTTGTATGTGTTAACATAAACTGGCAATTTACTCGAGACTTTTAATAAACCCCTGTGAAGGATAGAAAACCTCACTGAGCGAAATTTCTAGTTTGTTATAAAAATGAGTACCATTTGATTTCAGAGAGGCATTATGATCGTGTTTTTAAGATTTTCTTAAAAAATTGCAAACACATGAAAAATTCTTTTTTACCTGAAATTATTCCATTTCGATCCATATGTTATCTGAAATTATTCCATTTCGATATATAAAAATGATAATATCAAACATAACAAGCTGCTACCTGAAAATAATCCATTTTGATATATAAAAATGAGAATATCAGAAAAACAAGCTGATTTACCAATTTTTAAACACCCACCATCCCATTATTTTACGGTCACTTTTTTAATGGTCAGGGCGAACATAGTAGTACGTGTGATCATAGTAGTCATAGTGACCATATTAGTCAAAGTGTTCATAGTAGTCAGGTTGACCATAGTTGTCAGGTTGGCCGTAGAGTTCTGGGCGACCATAGTAGTACGTGTGATCATAGTAGTCAGGGTGACCATAGTAGTCAGGTTGGCCGTAGAGTTCTGGGCGACCATAGTAGTACGTGTGATCATAGTAGTCAGGGTGACCATAGTAATTTGGTTGGAACCATAGGAGTCAAGGTGACCAAAGTAGTCAGTATGACCATAGTAATCAGAGTGACCATAGGAGTCATGGTCACCATTAGAGACATATTTATTATAGTGGCCAGTGTGAGCATAGGAGTATGGAGGACCATTTGAGTCAGGGTAATCACTTGAGCCAGAGTCACGATAGGAGTCCAGGTGACCATTGGATTCAGGGAAATGTTTTTAGCCAGGGTGACGATAGGATTCCGGGTGACAATAGGAGTAAGTGTGACCATAAGAGTCAGGGTGACCATTGGAGTTCGGGAAACCATAGGAGTAAAGGCGACCGTAGGAGTGAGACAGATTATAGTTGTTAGGGTAACCGTTGAACTCAGGATAACCATACGAGTCATGGTGACCATTAGAGTCCAGGCAACCATAGGAGTACAGGCGACCACAGGAATAAGGCAGACCATAGGAACCAAAGTGACCGTTCGTAGATTGGAGTGCAGATGACAAGAGATGTCCGAATGACCATAGGAGTCAGAGTGACCATAGTAATCAAGCTGACCATAACTGTCAGTGTAATTATTGATCTAGGGAGGCAATACTGAACTTACAAATATTATCCCCCCATCTTTTGTAGTCCCCTGCATACAACGGCTAACAGATATGATCCGACCATAATCATCCCCACCCTTGTTTTGCCCTGCATACTGCAGGTAGCATGAAAGAACATACCATATGAAGCCCATTTTGTTGTTCCCTGCATAATGAGCCAAACATTATTTACCTGATTGTGTCGTCCCCTGCATACTTCGTGGAGCCGTCCATAACTAACCCTATTCCCCTTTTGCCAATCCCTTGAGACTAAGAATAGCCGAACATAACTACCCCTTCCCCCTCTGCTAACCCTTCATGCTACGGAGAGCCGTCCATAACTAACCCTATTCCCACTTTCCCAACCCCTTTATACTACGGAGAGCCGAACATAATCCCCCCTTTTCATTTTCTGCCTACTTAGGATAGCAAGAATGAAGCCTTAAGTCGTCCCCTACATACTACAGGTAGCAAGTACCGGCCGATCATAATTAAACTTCCTTTGTCGTCCCCTACATGTTACGAGTGACAAGAATTAGCCGACATAAATTATCCCCCCTTTTGTCGTTCCCTGCATACTAGGAGGAGGCGACTTTAAATTATTCCCCCCTTCGTCAATTTCTGTATACTACGGATAGCAAGTATGAGCCCACCATATTCAACTCTTTGTGTCGTCCCTTTGCGGGTAGTAAAACTCAGCCGACCTTAATTAAGCCGCATTTTATCGTCTCTTGCATAGTGCGAGGAGCCGACCATCATAACCCCTTGTCAATCCCTTGTCAACTTAAGGATAGCAAGTATAAACCGGCAATATTGAACCATTATTGTTGTCTCCTTCATACTTTGACACTGATTAACCCCCTTTTGACGTTACCTGCGTTCTGCGGGTAGCAACGCTAATAATGATGAGCCTACCATATTATCCCCCAACCCCACCACATGTGTCCTCAACTGCATTATATGGGTAGCAAGATTGAGTCGACCATAAATCAAGCCCCTTTTGTTGTCCCGTGCATTTTAGCGTTAGTAAATGTTTTTTTTTTTTTTTAATAATTCCAGCTTTGTTCTATTCCTTCTGTTTGAAAATATTGTTATTTAAAGGGTTTTGAGCATTGTCTGACCGTTGGTTGTGTTCAACATTTATCTATCACGGGAACTCCAATATGTGCTACATCGAATACTGACAATTCTGACGTATCAATGAAATACTTACAACTAAGGGAGGTGAAGTAAAATGGCAAATTATCCATCCATTTAAAGTTTGTATGTGTTAACATAAACTGGCAATTTACTCGAGACTTTTAATAAACCCTTGTGAAGGATAGAAAACCTCACTGAGCGAAATTTCTAGTTTGTTATAAAAATGAGTACCATTTGATTTCAAAGAGGCATTATCATCGTGTTTTTAAGATTTTCTTAAAAATTTGCAAACACATGAAAAATTCTGTTTTACCTGAAATTATTCCATTTCGATCCATATGTTGTCTGAAATTATTTCATTTCGATATATAAAAATGATAATATCAAAAATAACAAGCTGCTACCTGAAATTATTCCATTTTGATATATAAAAATGGGAATATCAGAAAAACAAGCTGATTTACCAATTTTTAAACACCCACCATCCCATTATTTTACGGTCACTTTTTTAATGGTCAGGGCGAACATAGTAGTACGTGTGATCATAGTAGTCATGGTGACCATATTAGTCAGGGTGTTCATAGTAGTCAGGTTGACCATAGTAGTCAGGTTGGCCGTAGAGTTCTGGGCGACCATAGTAGTACGTGTGATCATAGTAGTCAGGGTGACCATAGTAATCTGGTTGACCGTAGACCATTGTAGTTAGAGTGACCATAGTAGTAAAAGTGACCATAGGAATCAGGGTTTCCATTAAAGCCAAATGTGATCTTAGAAGTTAGAGTGACAATAGGTGTCTGAGTGAGCATAAAAGTCGTGGTGACTAAAGGAGTTGGAGTGACCTTAGGGGTCAGGGTGACCATAGTAGTTAGAGTGACCATAGGAGTCAGAGTGACTATAGTAGTAAGAGTGACCATAGGAGTCCGGGTGACCATAGGAGTCAGGGGGACATTACGATTCCGGGTGACCATAGGTGTTAGGGTGACCAAAGGAGTCAGAGTGACAATAGGGGTCAGGGTGACCATAGGGGTTAGAGTGACTATTGGAGTCAGAGTGACCATAGTAGTAAGAGTTACCATAGTTGCTCGGGTTACCATAGGAGTCAGGATGACCATATTAATTAGGGTGGCCATAGAAGTCAGGGTCAACATTTGAGAGAGTTTGATCATAGAAGTCAGTCTGACCATTAGAATCAGGGTGACAATAGTCAGAATAACTATTGTAGTCACGGTGGCCATAGAAGCAGGTGTGACCAAAGTAGTAGGTGTGACCATTGTGGTATGTGTGACCACAGTATTCAGGGTGACCATAAGATTCAATGTGACCAAAGTAGTAGGTATGACCATAGTAGTACTAGTAGGTGTGACCATAGTAGTTGATGTGACCATAGTAGTCAGGATGACCATAGTAGTCAGGGTGACCTAAGTAGTCAGGGTGACCATAGTAGTAGGTGTGATCATATCAGTCAGGTTGACCATAGTAGTCAGGGTGGCTATACGAGTTAAGGTGAGCATAGTAGTCAGGATGACAAAAGTAGTCAGGGTGACCAAAGTAGTCAGGGTGACCATAGTATAAGGTGTGACCATAGTAGTAGGTGTGCCCACATTAGTCAGGGTGCCCATTAGAGTCAAGGTGACCATAGTAATCAGGGTGACTATAGGAGTCAAGGTGAGCATAGGAGTCAAGGTGACCATAGTAGTCAAGGTGACCATAGTAGTCATGGTTACTGTAGCAGTCACGTGACCATAGAAGCAGGTGTGACCAAAGTAGTAGGTGTGACCATAGTAGTCAGGGTGCCCATAGGAGTCAATGTGACCATATCAGTCAGGGTGAGCATAGTAGTCAGGGTGCCCATAGGAGTCAATGTGACCATAGCAGTCAGTGTGAGCATAGTAGTCAGGGTGACCATAGTAGTCAATGTGACCATAGCAGTCAGGGTGAGCATAGTAGTCAGGGTGCCCATAGGAGTCAATGTGACCATAGCAGTCAGGGTGAGCATAGTAGTCAGGGTGACCATAGGAGTCAAGATGACCATAGTAGTCAGGGTGAGCATAGTAGTCAGGGTGACTATAGGAGTCAATGTTACCATAATAGTCAGGGTGACATAGTAGTCAGGGTGACCATAGGGTGGAGTGGCACGAGTCAGGTGACCATAGAAGTCAGTGTGAGCATAGTAGTCAGGGTGACCATGGGAGTCAAGGTGACCAAAGTAGTCAGTATGACCATAGTAATCAGAGTGACCATAGGAGTCATGGTCACCATTAGAGACATATTTATTATAGTGGTCAGTGTGAGCATAGGAGTATGGAGGACCATTTGAGTCAGGGTAATCACTTGAGCCACAGTCACGATAGGAGTCCAGGTGACCATTGGAGTCAGGGAAATGTTTTAAGCCGGGGTGACGATAGGATTCCGGGTGACAATAGGAGTAATGTGACCATAAGAATCAGGGTGACCATTGGAGTTCGGGCAACCATAGGAGTAAAGGCGACCGTAGGAGTGAGACAGATTATAGTTGTTAGGGTAACCGTTGAACTCAGGATAACCATACGAGTCATGGTGACCATTATAGTCCAGGCAACCATAGGAGTACATGCGACCACAGGAATAAGGCAGACCATAGGAACCAAAGTGACCGTTCGTAGATTGGAGTGCAGATGACAAGAGATGTCCGAATGACCATAGGAGTCAGAGTGACCATAGTAATCAAGCTGACCATAACTGTCAGTGTAACTATTGATCTAGGGAGGCAATACTGAACTTACCAATATTATCCCCCCATCTTTTGTCGTCCCCTGCATACAACGGCTAACAGATATGATCCGACCATAATCATCCCCACCCTTGTTTTGCCCTGCATACTGCAGGTAGCATGAAAGAACATACCATATGAAGCCCATTTTGTTGTCCCCTGCACAATGAACCAAACATAATTTACCTGATTGTGTCGTCCCCTGCATACTACGTGGAGCCGTCCATAACTAACCCTATTCCCCTTTTGCCAATCCCTTGAGACTAAGGATAGCCGAACATAACTACCCCTTCCCCCTCTGCTAACCCTTCATGCTACGGAGAGCCGTCCATAACTAACCCTATTCCCACTTTCCCAACCCCTTTATACTACGGAGAGCCGAACATAATCCCCCTTTTCATTTTCTGCCTACTTAGGATAGCAAGAATGAAGCCTTAAGTCGTCCCCTACATACTGCAGGTAGCAAGTACGAGCCGATCATAATTAAACTTCCTTTGTCGTCCCCTACATGTTACGAGTGGCAAGAATTAGCCGACATAAATTATCACACCCCTTTTGTCGTTCCCTGCATACTAGGAGGAGGCGACTTTAATTTATTCCCCCCCCCCTTCGTCAATTTCTGTATACTACGGATAGCAAGTATGAGCCCACCATATTTAACCCTTTGTGTCGTCCTTTTGCGGGTAGCAAAACTCAGCCGACCTTAATTAAGCCGAATTTTGACGTCTCTTGCATAGTGCGAGGAGCCGACCATCATAACCCCTTGTCAATCCCTTGTCAACTTAAGGATAGGAAGAATAAACCGACGATATTGAACCCTTATTGTTGTCTCCTTCGTAATTCTGACACTGATTAACCCCCTTTTGACGTTACCTGCGTTCTGTGGGTAACAACGTTAATAATGATAAGCCTACCATATTATCCCCCAACCCCACCACATGTGTCCTAAACTGCATTCTATGGGTAGCAAGATTGAGTCGACCATAAATCAACCCCATTTTATTGTCCCCTGCATTTTAGCGGTAGTAAATGTTTTGTGTTTTTTTTTTATAATTCCAGCTTTGTTCTATTCCTTCTGTTTGAAAATATTGTTATTTAAAGGGTTTTGAGCATTGTCTTACCGTGGGTTATGTTCAACCTTTATCTATTACGGGAATTCCGAATAAGTGCTACATCGATTACTGACAATTCTAACGTATTAATGAAAAACTTACAACTAAGGGAGGTCAAGTAAAATGGCACATAATCAATCAATTTAAAGTGTGTATGTGTTAACATAAACTGGCAATTTACTCGAGACTTTTAATAAACCCTTGTGAAAGATCGAAAACCTCACTGATCGAAATTTCTAGTTTGTTATAAAATGAGTACCATTTGATTTCAAAGAGGCATTATGATCGTGTTTTTAAGTTTTCTTAAAAATTTGCAAACACATGAAAAAATCACTTTTACCTGAAATTACTCCATTTCGATCCATATGTTACCTGAAATTATTCCATTTCGATATATTTAAAGGATAATATCAGAAATAACAAGCTGCTACTTAAAATTATTCCGTTTTTACATACAAAAATGATAATATCAGAAAAACAAGCTGTTTTTCGAATGTTTAAACACCCACCATCCCATTAGTTTACCGTCACCTTTTTGAATAATACCAATCACGACAGATGATACGTTATTGACCATATACCATAATTTGAATATTATTTTCCATTTCTCATTACATTGATACATTTATTATAGCTGAAATATTGTAGCTACTACGTTTTTAAGAAAAACCCATATAGACATAACAATGATTCAAATTAATCTCTTTTCATATCCCAATATAATTTCAATATAGAAAATCACCTCAACTAAAATGACATGCAGTTTATATAGGACCAACTTTTCAAACTTTTCATATGTTTGAAGATGTTCAGCTTTTATTTGTTCCATGCTTTGAAAAGCATTCATTTGCAAATCAATGTTTTATTTTGTGTGTTTTTGTGTGTGTGTTTTTTTTTGCATCGATTCATTTTATTTAGGGGTTTATCATTATAAGGTTGGCCCTCGAGTGATTTACAATATGGTCATGAAACAATACATTGCAAATGTATAATTTTTACATGAGTTAATGATTATTTTGATGGTGGTTATTATTTTCAAATATATCAATGTGCTAGGTGCCCAATTTTGAAATGTGTTTAGTGAAGATGAGGGTAAGCACTTCTACTTAGTTTGGAACTCGTTTTCAGGGCTTAAAAAGGTTCGATCTGTTACGTTAATCGTAAGGGTAAATGTGTTTTGCCCGTAGTTACTAAAATATATTGTTTGATTTTGAGACCTAGTCCGAACCGATGATTCAAAAACATAATCATTGATCAACTAGGAAGAAAGGGTGAATGTACTATGCTCACATTCCAATAAGCGTTGTTAAACAGTTGAACACATTTTAAAGAATTTCTAAACGAAAACTATGAATTTTCATGTGTATACAAAAAAAAACATTAATGGTGATTTGACTAACAAATAAACTACAAATTAGCTGTACAAATGACTGTCATTTATACAATTAATAGTAGCTACATAACCTTCGTGTTTAAATCATACCACATCGAATGAAAGGGACATAACACAATTATGAGCAATATAAAACAAACAGTTTAATCGTTCCTTATAAATGAAAGAATAGGAGCAAAGTGAAATCGTTTAACAAACAAGAGGATGTCAATGGCAAATTCATGTTATTAAACTCAATGAGTACATATACACCACAAATAAGACATAGTTGATGCACTCTTGCTGAACGTTTATTCGCAAACAATCATATCAAGATTGTTTATACTAACAAAATATCTAACAATGGTATACAATAGCCACTTCAGTTATGAAATAAAACTTACGGTACTAACAACGCGATGTATTGACAGTTCACACTGTGCTTTAGCGCGAATGTGTTAAGTAAATTTACCCTTAGCGAATCAGATCTAATAGCGGAGCACTCTCTTGTTAAAGACACGTTTTCAAATTAATAAAATTGTACTTTTTTATGAAAATTGGCAATGATTATTTTATCGAACTTCAATATAATCTGTATCAAATGAACGTTAAAAGCAACTGTTTACCTGCCACAGTTGTGCCAGCCTCGTCAGTAGTGTCATTTTGATGGGGCGGAATACCGAGGGGAAAAACCATTTGGGGGCGGAATACCGAGGAGAAACGAAGCCGATTTTGGGGCGCAATACCGAGGAGATAAAAGAAGTTGTATTGAGATGCTCTGCATCCCTCCGTCTGCAGATAGAGTTGGGATCTCTTATCATAGAAGTACTTGGGGTCTACTATACGTTTATTTGTATTTGTTTTATTGATAAGTTTCCTCCAATTAATGCATACTTATTGATTTACCTTTATCTTTTATCTTTATTAAGGATTGTTGGGATAAGAGTGAAGTTTGTGCACATAAACTGGTTTAAACACCCAGTAAATTTACATTTTACTGACCGTTCCAAGGCGGTACCTAACAATTATTGATAAACATACCTATTTTTATACAAAGTATATGTATGCACTTTGCTGTTTGTGGAGTTTTGTGCTTTTCCTCTATGTTTCTTGTTTGTGATTTTGTGTTCTATGTCTTTGGCGTTTGTCCACTGCCACTAAACCGGGTATGTGTTTAATTGTTTTGCTACTGAGCTTGTTTCTGTAGCCCTTTGCATAAATATTGAAGCACATTTTCACCATGGTACACGTGAGAGTTAGTCGAGTTAACCCCTACTCGAGTCCTTAACCTCGACCTCAACCCTAGAGGGTGTGTGGATATTGTCATACGTTACGCGCGCTATAACAGGAGAGGCAACTGCATACTTTGATTTCGCTTTACGCGTGATAGAGTCGCTTACCTTAGATGATTTAGCTTAATAACTTGGTTAATGAATGTGCGTTGTATATAATTGTACCGTCAAACATGTATCTCGGTGTAACCCTTACTTACTGACAGACAACTATACTCCGATTTCGTTAAGGTTTATAATCATATTTTAATTTGAAAACATACATACGATAAATATCAACACATATAGACGCCCATATACAAAAATGTTATAATAATTATCGTTTTAAATGTCCAATTGTTTCAAGATCAACTCGAAAGTTTTTTTTTTTGTTTTTTTGTATTTTTATTTGGAATACTAGTCCGTTTTATAGAAATTGCTGACTTTCCATCATGATGTTTCCGACGTAATCTTAAAAATGACATCACATAATCGTCCATTCTCCACGAGTCATACTTAAATTTGTTAAGCGCTGAAAAAGGTCTTGCATTCGAATTGATGGCGATGTAATTGATAAACCCCTGGCGTAAGCCTTACACATCTTAAATAGTCAAACGCGAAAAAATGATAAGCTGAATAGCTCAAATCTGTCCGAAATATTAGCACAAGGATCGCTTAACACCTCTAAAAATACTTCAGCTGGAGAGCTTCCAACTTCGCTTTGGAATAGTTCCATACTCGCATCATCCAACATATAACGACCGTCCACAAATACCTACACATACACACATATACATATAGTAGTGTAATACATTATATATCACAAAGTGCAATACATTTTCTAGTGCAATAATAATTCCCATTAAGACAATATAGATCACATTATAAACATGTATGTTGTAAAAAAACATCTCTTTGTTGTGTTTGAGTAAGTATCTTTCAAACAGATCATAACGAAATGCATATAAAACAAATAATGTCGTAAAGCAAAATCGAAGTCCTTAAACTAAGTCTAATGTAATCGTATTTTGGAAAGTTATAAACGAGTATCACAATCCTTTAGTCTAGATATCTTTGACTCATCGTTTAACACTTCTGCGGGAGTCGGCGGTGACCGTTCCGATGCAATGGGCTTTTTCCCTTTGTTTGGTGTGTCTTTATTATCTGCTCCGATAACTACAAAAGCGTCGATCGGCTTTTGACCTTTAATCGCCTTTTTCCGCTTTTTCTTTTTTGCCCGTGGACTTGACGGTTCACTGTGTTCCGCTTGTTGGCTACTGTCCTGAATCGGAGTGACTTCTATGTCTGATTGAGGGGTGCTCGAAGGGTTACATTCTAATTCGCATTCGCCCTTTTTGTGACCAATTTGATGACAGTCAAGGCATCGCCAGTCATTTTCATAGTCAATCGTTTTATGCCCAGTTTCTAGACATTTTTTACATTTAAGTTCTTTGTTCTCAGAATTTTGCCCGGGGTGAAATACACGACCCGTAAAATGTCCAAAAGCCATAAACTTTGGTAGGGTTGCTGAGAGCGAGCTGGATTTCACAATGTACAGCCTATCACCATTCTCACAATTCGTTAGTTTATCCTTGACACGAAGTTTCTCCCGAATGATAGTGATAACTTATATATTCTCTGCAACTAGAGATCTTAGAATAACGCCATCGTCAACAGAAAGTGATATATCTTTTACTCTTATTCTAACTGTCTGCTCACCATCTAAGCGATTGGATTGGTATTTAGCAACTTTATCATTTCCCCCTTCATGTTACCCCTTCAGTTAGCAATGAAACTTTATCGTCGATATTTTCGACGTATATTCACCACATACCTCGAACTCTCTGTAGCCCTGTAATGTGGGTGCAGACAATTACATCAGCCAATGCTTCAAATAACTCCTCATGTTTTAGTCATTCTTGTTTTGTAGGCATTCTTTCACCAAACAAACTTGTTTCTCGTATGAAAACAATTGGAGGCCGCCATATTGTTATCTAATGTCATTCACTATAGTATCCATTTTCACTGATATAACACTTTTTTGCAACTATTTCTATCCAGAAAATTATCCACACACTGAGCAAGGAAGACTCTGTTTTAATATCCACTATATTGAATTTAAGAAATATCCGATACGTTTAAATCAGGTATTTATTTATAGACCATACATCCCTACAATAATTACTATGCGATTTGCTAACTAGTGGAAGGGTGCTGTACCGTGTCCTTTTTTGGTAGAACCCTTCTGCCCCTATAGACTCAGCATGTCCAGTTCAAATCGTTGAGATTTTAGCGATATTTATAATACTGCAATAAATACAGTTTCACACTGTACACGTTCGTCTTGCGTTTCTATAACTTTACATATAAAAAAAACCTTTTTTGTGCGCTCAGTTAATGTTTTAATCCCCAGTTATGATCTTGACTGTAAAACCCCGTTTTTATCGACATAATATGACCACCATATCATACCTTTGCCATTTTATACGCTCAGAAATTGACTGTAATACCATGGGAACATTTGAAGCTTGACAAACACCCCTGCAGTACTCACAGTCATTTTAATATACACCGGAAAACAAATGAAGAAGAATTAGATTGGTACTATTAAGTAGTACAGGTAGTTCAACCCCCAAACCTATTTCCCCTATCCGCCAGCGGGAATGTACATTTGTAAGTATTCGTATAAAGCACACGCTATTTTACAGTGTTTTGAGCCGTTTGTTGTGTTCCATGTAAGACCAGAATTTATCAAGTGTCTGGTCCGCTCTCTGATGTGATGTCTTTCAAGATGTGTGTCCCAGTTAAAAGAAAATTTCCCATTTCCATTTCATATCATCAATTTAGTCCCTCTTGTCTTTATCAATAATTCAGCCTGAGATGGTTATCACAGATTTTTTTCAAGGCCGTTCGTTAATAGGTAAAATGTTGCAGTGTACATTAAGTTCTTTTTACGTTTTTAAATAAAGACTTTAAAACATTAATATTTTCATTGAACATCTTGCAAATTTCTGTAATGACACATCGTTTGCGACATCTAGCACTTCTAATAAGACCTTTTCAAAGAAGAATGTACGTTTTTTTTCAATAAGTCCCAAAATCAGCATGTCTGACTTGTTGACTCTGAGGTTTTGGCATGTTTTCTACATTTGTGCGCGCGTAACACAAATAAATTACTGTGTAGTAGTGTTCGTCATTCGTTTCAGAGTTGACATCAAATCAAATTTTGGATTAATTTTATCAAAGTTCATTACTAAAGTATGCTGTTGTTATCACTTCAATCGCCATTGTTACTACTTTTGTAGCTGGCGAATACAATCCTTTCAGTGTTGTGACCCGTCCAATCGCCGTTGTTAACGACATTCTGTTATTATTTTGGAATCAGAAAGTGCTGTGTAACATGACATCGGTCCTTTTGAAAAGGATATTGAACGGAAACATTTGACACTCTTGATCTGACCAATTCGAGTTTCCATTGATCCTAGTCAATTCCATTTTTCATTTTGTATCATATTTTTTATTCATCGCTTAACCTGGCTAACACCAATATGGTAGAAAAAAGAAATAAGTCTCGGAAGAAAAGAATTCCGTTTAGTTACTTTCCATCTTTCTTTACAAAGAATTGGGCCATTTGTATACTACTAGCCAGGAGCAATGTATGCTGGAACAATGTTGGTATTATCGTCCAGAGTAATTATAAAGGAATGTACAAATAATTACTATGCCAATAAATTGCATGGTTAGGCTCGTATCTCTCGTAATCTGGTTTAGGGACAAACTAATGTTTAGTTTCGTACATCATTGCTCCATCCAAATTTCTGATTTCTTGATGAAACTTCATCGTCGTTCAACCTCTTCGCGCGTTTTTGTGACTTACGAACATTTTCGACTAATTGCTTATACATATATGTATGCGTTGAAGTGTTAAACCATGCGTTTATGCACGAATTGCGAACGCCCTCCACATCATAAGTTCAAGTTTCAGTAAACGAGTTTGGAAAACATAATTGTGCAGGTAAATGCAAGTCAGTTTAACTAGCAAAACAACGTTTATGTAGTTATTTATAAATAAAAAAGGTACCGAACATCCTGGACCTTGAAACAGGATGCAGAGCGTAAGTGAAGGCTTAGTGTGTATTAGTTTAATAAACGAAACTGGCCATTAATTGTAAACATAAACATTTCCGGGAGATATTCTGTACCGCGTGAATCTATAACAATGATTTGCACTCGAAACGATCGAAAATTCAAACAGATAATTTTCTAGCCAGAACTAAAAACCTTTTCACCCAGAAGTTTACATGACAATTACTTTTCTAATGTGAAATTTGGAACGTGACGAATTGTGTTCATGTATGGAACATTAATGTCAAGAAATATCATATTTAAGTGTCAAGTTATATTGACCTTGGCCTCAGTCACAGGGCGAAAATAATTAGTGGTAAATATCACTGTAGGAAACTATAATTTTGTTTGTGACCATGACATACAGGCCTTGATGTTAAACGTGATATATAGGTTTTTGCGTGAGACGTTTCCATAAGTGGGTTTAGAGGTGTAGTATCGTCTTCTTTAGGGTGGCATGTCAACATGCTTGGATCCCTTCAGTTTACTTTTTTGTTTACACAAGAATAATGAATGCATTGATGTAATTACAAAAAACTACTTACCTTAGAAACAATATTGCTATATGGAACATAACAACCAAATTGAAGAACAAGAAGAATCTACCGCTTTATGCATATTATTTGTGTCGGTAATAATACACGTATATTGATACATGATTAAATACGTGAATAGAATTAATGTCAACAACATTCAAAACCACGTATCTGAAGTTCAATGTGTTGATTGAAACAAATACATTTCCCATTTACTCTTTCGTATGTATGCTGTTAATTCTTATAAATGATGTTAAACATGTTTTCTAGATCTTTATTTAAAATTGTCTATTTTTGTTGGAAAAAGGTGTGCAATGCGTAAATTATTCCCATTTTTTATATTTAAAAAGAAGATTTTTGCAATGAGGTTTATATCAATGTGTGTACATTTTAATGATTTAAGTTGATGCAGATCTGGTTCCATCTATCAGTTTTCAAAGCATATTCAATTGGTTTTACTCATGATTCTGTTTGTTTAAGCCTCTTTGAACATTGTTATTACAACTGATACTCATATGGGCATAGTTTTGTCTAAAAAAAACAACAACAACTGAAACTGAGCAAAATTCAGAGTTTGGTAAATCATAGTAAAGCTGAACAATCATATGGTTGCAACACAATTAAACAATTAAAAAAATACATACATATTATGACATGCTTAAGAATCTCCCGCCATCTGCATAGGCTCGTATGGCTCTCTGAACGTTGTGTTCTCATACATTTGTAACGTGGTGTAGCTGATGTTTCCTGCGCTGGCCCTAAAATCAACAACTTTGATCTTATCGGTATATTCTTTTGTCATGTAAGAAATCTTGTTATATATCATCAATATACCGTTAAAAACATCATAAAACATTTCATCTATCTAAAAATGATAAAAACTTACTTCAGATTAATTCTGCTACTGGTATTGTCTTTTCCTTGATCTGAACAACAACGAAAAAACAGAAATAGACAAAAAAAACAACATCAAGAATTTAGTTTATCAATTCCAATACAGTATTTAACACCCTACAAAAATCCTTAAAAAACGCCATTAGCATGTAAATTACTGCACATGCCTATCAGTACCTATATTTTCGGAAATCACAAGCTAACATGTAAATAGAAAAAAGAAAATTTTAAATCGTTGATTTAAACACTTCAAGGCTGCTTTATTCGAACAAAATATTTACCGTTTGCTTGATTCACGTGTCCTGAATCATGTGTATGTTCTCGTTGAACGGCTAAAATTTTACATTTATGTATTATCAAACATTTATAAGTATATCCGTTATAAACACTTAAACGACAAATGCACAATATTAGCATTCACAAAAGTTTACATTCATATCGAAGATATCATTATATCTTAAATGAAGATTGTTCAAGCAGTCAATATTGAACACTTCAAAGTGTTTGCTACTGATCATTATGCAATGCAAATACATTTTAAATATTGTCAAACAAACGTACACTTAGGCAAATGACTGAAACGGCGAGACGAAATACTCGAAATATAGAAATAATATACAATCACAATGCAATAATGACAAATACAAAGTAAACAGTTCAAACAAACCAAGTTAAGCAAAACGGATATCAGTTTTAGACTAACATCAGTTATCCTATGACATCGATAAAAGTATAGCATTATTTCTTACCTTTAGATGAACGTAGTTTCATGAATATTAAACATCCGACAATAAAAAAGACTAATGATGTTCCAGTTATAGATGACAGCCCAATTGCAGTCTTTGCTAATGTAGAATCGTAATGACTGTTGTCCGTTTTAAAGTTCTCTGAAACAGAAAAGCTAAATATTCAAATGTTATTATATTAACATCCATAGCAACTACTCATTATTATATTGTTTTGCATAACGCATAAAAAAGGAGAACATTGGATACATTTTAAGGTTTATATATGATTTACGCTAACCTGTTATTTTGTGAACATGAACAGCAGCTCGATTTATTGAAGTCAAAGTTCCAGCAGAGTTACTGGCTGTGCAGTACACGAATGTCCAATCGTCTGAAATACTGAAGGTCAGTGATACCCAACTTCTTGTTACAATTGTCCTGTCCTCCATTTCTGTAGTTGAAGAACTGTCTGCGCTTGTAATGACCTCACTTCCATTGGTCACTTTATACCATGTGATGGATAACGCAGGGCATCCAGGTGACGTAACGCATTCAAAGCACACGCTTTTGTCTTCGTAAGCAGTTACAAACTGTGTACGTGGGTGCGTTACTTTAACAGAAGATGGTAATACTGAAAATTGAAAACAAAACGAGACCAATTTCGATAGCAATTCTGAAGGTACATACATATTCAATGTCTGGTTTCTGATTTAGTTGCATCAGCAGCATAACAAGTATCTTTAACGTATTAATTAGCGTCAGAATGCATTTAGTACAGTTATATCTTCTTAGTTACTTACTATTTTAAGTGCAGGATTTTATAATTAAGTCAATGCAAAAAAATACTTTAAAGTCGTACATAAGACAGCAATGTTTGTGCCATTACTGAAAAGCCAGTTGACATTATCATTGCTGGCCTTGCAGTATAATGAAGTTCCAATAAGCGCAGTGGCTGCTTTGATGGCCACGTAACTCTGTGTTGTTACTGTGTTATCCAATTGTGTGATTGTTTCATTGTTTATCTCAGTAAGAATGGCATCATCACTGACGTCAGCCGGTGTTCCGTTGTCATAAAACCACGTGATATGTCCAGCCGGTATCCCTCCGTGACACACACATTGAACTAACACACTTTCTTTTTCAGATACAGTAACGAATTCTTTTTCGGTAATTAGACTGATGTTAGAAATAGGAACTGAAATGATAAAAGTTAATTTTAATGATTGTTGTTCGGATTTTATAACTCTGTGTTCATTCATAATAATTTAAAAACAAAAGCACATAGAGGAAAATGTTCATTCAACATATATTCACGGGGTACCAACTCGATAACACGAGAGCAAGTCTAATGACGAGTTTGTGTCACGGCTGTCTGTAGATCAGAAATATACTGAACATTGTCTATGTAACGTGCGAATAATTGAGTGAAGAAGTTTCAAGTTATGTTGATTATTAGAGGTGTATAAATAACTTATAAGTTTGTTACATCATTCTAGACAAATCATTAAAAATGTAAACAATTGGAACAGTGTCCTTAAAGACCCAACTGAGGTATAAAAGGGAGGTAATGTCGGGTGTTTTACTCTGTATTTTGAAAGAATTTCAACGCAGGGAAGCATTTTTCAAAATTTAAACCTTAAATCAAATTATTATATCACATACAAATTTAGGCATGTGGTTTGAAAGTGTGCCCATCAATATGTATACACATATCATAGTTTTATGTTAAAAATGGTCTTGATAATAAGAAACGCATATCTTCAATTTTAAAATGTGAATATTTTAGGAGGGGCTAACAAATTGGCTTGATCATGTGATCTTCAGTTTGTTAACAGCAGGGAGCACATGTTGTGCAGGTCTATCTAGAATCAGTGTTTCAATAATGTAAATGGCATGCACAAAACCTTACAGAGTATGGCTTCTTTTTTTCTCTTGAACAGTGAAACATGGACAATTAAATTCCAGTGAATATAACACATTGTTATTATTATTATGGTAATGTCAGCTGGACTTGGGTATTTAGATCTGACCAATTCAACTACACAAGTTGGCCTTATTTCTCTTTGCATTTTGAAGACTGTCTCATCAACGCTGTTCCTTTGCATAAGTCTAGCTTTCGGTTTTAAATACTTTTGATTTGTTCATGCATTTCTGTGATCTTACATTGACCAGAACTTTCTATATCTCAATCTGCTAGATATTCTATTTTGATTATGTGGTATTTCCCCTAAGTCGAGCCATGCCTGTTCATGTTTTGTCACACATGGTGAACACAAACACTCTGTACATGTTCCATTTTTTTTACATCATTTCTCACTTTCCTTTATATTTATAATATCATTTTCCAAAATTATCCCTCTGATGGCGAAGAAAACATATTTTCCGTAACACATCCTTTGATGACTGATCATTCATATCTATTTATTTGTCAATTTTTAACAAAATCCCAATTATTGTGATTGAACAATGATTCAATGGTTATTTGTTGCTCCTCGTTTATTAAAATTGACAGATCAAAAATCTTATTTTAATCCATATTCAGAATGATGTTATCCATCAGAATAGCCGTGAGAGCAATAAAATGGAGCCCAATTCTTCGCGCCAGAAGTATACTTTCCTATTGAAATTTAATAGGGTAGTTCGCTTATACACATGCTAGTTATTAGAGTACTTATGAACAATTATATCTATATAAATTGACCATTCTTTGAAAATGTTCAAGAAAATAGGTTTTAGACATGAGTGTTACGTTTCAAAGCAATTAAAAGCAATTAATATAAAAATGCATTTTACTTCGAAAGAAATGCCACCCATTCAATCCATGGACTGTTCCTACTGGCAAGGCTAAAGACTTCACATTTTGGAGCATTTCTAGGCCAAAGTTGTTAACACTTTGTTTTATAATCTCTTAATTGAGCCCCTATATATCTTACAACATCTGAAAGCATTCCAAAGAATTAGCTACTCATTCAGATATTGGTTATTTTTGTTAACATTCTTGAGCTATAAATACTTCACAGGTACAGACCTTAACTGATAAGCCAGCCCCTTTCAATAGCTCATTTACATCCGATAGTCTGATCGGTTGTTGGGGGTTTAAAATAATGTGGAAATGGTCCATCTGAGTATGTAGTTTAATACAATAAAAACAATCCAGCAGTACTAATTTTCTTTTTAATACTATAACCTTATAAACAATACTTAAATGTTTAAAACTTGTTTATTTCACCAAGGGAAGTAACACTTGTTTGGTAATCGCAAGTATACAGACTTCATATAAGCCATTCGTATCCCAATTTAAACCGACTTCGAGTTTTAGGTTTCAGTAGTATATAAATATGTTGACACTATCAGAAATATCAAACATGCTCACAAATTTGAAGCAATGCATTGTGGTATTCGCTGGGCATGCGCACTTAAAGTAAAGGGAGGCAACAAAGTGTCCCATCATTCAGAGGCTTTAATTCATTTGTCAGCCATAGAATGGGCAGAACAGAGAAAAGTAACCGCGTAT
Source organism: Mya arenaria (assembly GCF_026914265.1). Classification (NCBI taxonomy): domain Eukaryota; kingdom Metazoa; phylum Mollusca; class Bivalvia; order Myida; family Myidae; genus Mya; species Mya arenaria. The sequence continues at coordinate 63,963,741 of NC_069131.1, read as the reverse complement.
AAATGAAATTCGCGCTTCCTATATACATCTTCAATGCGTTTAGTAGAAACAAGGAATACAATTAATCAGTTCTCCTTTAACATTTTGTACTGATTTCTCAATATCAAACATGGATGTATTGGCACTAGAAGCAGGAAACAGAAGTGTGCAAATACAGCTAAGCCAGTCAAGCAAAAGTAAATGTGCCAAACAAGAAAAATACACCCTAAGTACCTTTCACAGAAGAAGAACTGAATGATACTAAAGATGTCAATGAGTTGTGGTGAGATAAACAGTTTTAAATCTTAATGATTTCTTAAATGATGAAGATCTAGTATATGTTTCAAATTTGGCCAGTTGATTTTGCTTAACCATAGAACATTGAGTTTAAATTGAGTATTAAATTTGTAAATTGAATATTACATTTGTATAAACTAATGATATAGAATTTGCGTAAATAGTTTTAACATTTGTTAAAGAAGTCAACTTTCTCTTTCAAATAAATGTTTTGAAATATGCACAAAGGCTTTTAACTAATGTAATAAAATCTCACTTTCAAATCCAAAGTAAAAAAGGGAAGATTTCCTTCAATATTTATAAAATTCGTCGATAAACGATCATGGCCAAAAGCAAATGGATGCAGCATATGTTTGATTCATCTCATGATTAATATCAAAGCCAAGTTTCATGACAATGGTAAGTGGCATCACTTACATTTCACAGTTTGAGAAACTTGATTCATCTCCTTCAGGCTCTTAAACCCTGCTAAGAGGTACAATGAGCCACTTTGTGTCCGGGCGGAACACCTTAGAGTCGAGCCACATCAGTTAAACCTGGAACGATGTGTTAACTGGGTCATCAGTATTTGTATGGTCCTATTTTTTGTGATTGAACATCTATATTTTATCTTTATCTATGATTACTTTATTGTTTTATACAGACCCGTGGGATAATAATAACGAACCATCATGCAAAAGTTTTAATTGATGTACCACAACATGAGGTATGTGTTGTGTATTTCAATATAGCAGTATCCACATCGATTATATACCCATCATAAATCAACACGCAATACCTTTCACAAAATACGGTAGTCTGTAGTAGTCTGTATTCCACTCCAGGGCAATACGGCATAATTCTACTCTGCTGACGTCATATCAAAAACGTTTCTTTGAGCAATATTTAAATGATTTGAAATATCGATTTTGTTGATTTTGCAGATTTCGATTTCTCTCGGCTTGCGAAATAAGAATCTGTAAAAATCCACTTGCGTGGAAAACAACCTTCCAGAAAGAGTAAATACTTAATTATTTAAAGTATGTGTAATTAGATTCACAAAACAGACCAACGATCAATACATTCTGATTTCATCTTCATGATGTACATTAGAAACTTAGTTGACCTTTCAGCTACAGCCACACACATAATGGTTATGACGTTAAGCTAAGTGTTCCTGAGATTTTTTCTGGACGGTTGTTTTCCACTCAAGTGGATTTTTACAGATTCTTATTTATTGAAGTACAAAGAAAACATTGAAAAAGAAGCTATACTGTATTGAAGGTTTCCGTTTATCATTTTTGTTAATAAAAAATGAAAGAGGTAAATAAACAATTAAGAAAACCAAAATTGATAGCCTTTTTCTTTTCCATGATTTAAATTTTAATCACGGAAATCAAAAATAAGGAATTGATTCATTAATTCCGTTTTTTTTATTTTTTGTTTACAAAGCGCAAACGTTTCTGAAAACGTGTCGACCGACCTTTTGGAGATAGTTTAACTGCAACACGATTCAATACGTACGAAACATCTGAGTGTACACATTTGCACCACTCGCTTTTTTGAAATTAAATCGACCTACCTTTTGAAGAAGTCTTACTGCAAAGTGATTCAATACAAACGATACACATGTATTTTTAGTGACACTGTTAGTAGCTGGGGAGGTATGTGATAAACACCCTCAGTGGTTCATACCATGCGAGAGCGAAGCCAAATAACCCCCCCCCAGCTACTAACAGTGTAACGAATATATCTCACGGAGTAATACAATTGTTTAACAGCATATATATTTTCTCAGTAAGGTAACATTAAACTTTAACTGTACAAAAAAGATGTATCACAGTCAATAAATGTAATAATAAGAAAAAAAAAACAAGATCAGTTCACAAATAACTGTTTTTAACATTTATTTTTGAAAATTTCTAGAAGGTAACTGCTCAGCACATTTGCAGATTTATAGTTGCTTCGAAGAGTCTCTTCTGAATTTAGTTTTAACCCTTTTCCGACAGATTCGTCACTTGTTGTTCTTGTAAACCCTTTTTAGTCGCCATTTTGTAACCAATGACTCATGTAAACAGTGGGTTACACTAACATATTGCTTGAATGAAATGTATTTTGAATAACGTGCATGAGTTAGCTCCCCTACAGTGTAAGCCGAGAGAGAAATTACAATATTTTGCCGCCATTTTGTTCCGTCGTCTGCGGAGTATGAAAGTTACAGGGGTGGTATAAAACCTACTTGAAATTACAGGGGGTGTATGGATTATACACGTCGTGCGCGTGACTGCTCTAGGCCAATCGGATAGCGTCATTCATATAGGAGTTGAAATATATGTTTATACATGTGATACACCTTTTACTTGACGTTCATTTAAAAATAAATGCTGTTCAAAGGTAGTGTGTGTTTCACACCTAACATGAATAATTTATTTAAAGTTGTCGACATGTGCAATATTTATGCGAAAAGCTACCGAAACAAGCACAGTAGCAAAACGTTTAAGAATAAACCCGGTTTAATGGCACTGTGTAAACGCCAAAGACATATAACATAAAATTACAAACAAGAAACATGGAAGAACAGCACAAAACTTTACAAGCAGCACAGTGTATACATACTATTTATATAAAATAAACTAGGTATGTTTTTCATGGTGTTTGGTACCGCCTTGGAACGGTCAGTAAAATGTACATTTTTTGAGGGTTTAAACCAGTTTAAGTGCACAAACCACACTCTTATTCCAACAATCCTAAATAAAGATAAATCGCAAAATTTAAATCTTATCAAAGTATGCATTAACTTGAGGAAACCAGTGCTAATCTAACGACTCATGTCATCAGTTATAAGATAAATAATGTTATACAATGAACATACTTTCGTTTCGACTTCCGTTTCGTGCATTACGTAAAGACTACTAAATGTATGCAAATAATTGATTGGTATGGCCTAAAAAGATTAGTTATGCATAAAAACTCAATCGCTTACATTCAGTAGATAATCGGTAATTTGTTATTGTAATGTTTAACCATTAGATCCGTGCATGAATGATATTTCATAAAACACGTCGGATAGTATCTTCAAGAATGCCAGGTACGAACTAAATCGATTATTTTTGTTGATCTAAAAAAATGTCTTAATTGATGTCATTAAATTGATTTTAAAAAAACAAATATTAATTATTTCATGATAGTTTTGAAAACGACCATGTGATATGAGAAAATGATAAGATGTAATCAAGATTGAGAAAATTCTTATTAATAAGAATTTTGTGATTTTAGGGTCTGGCCCCAGATTTTCGAAAGCATTCATATAATTATTCATTTGAGTACATAATTATACAACGTATAAGGTATGGAAACTACAATGTGACTAGAGGTTTAAGAGCCGGCCACAGTGCAAGAGGTCAAAAATCAGAACGTTTCAAAAGTTTTTTTTTTTACTTATGAGGAACAGTCTTTTAGAAGTAAAACTAACATTCTTGGTGAAATATTTTAGGGAGTTGAACAAACTTTACAAATGAAGAGCATATACACTTTTGGATATAAAAGCATTCAGCTTTTTTCGGAATAGTCTGTCGACATTTTTACTTTGTTTCTGTGTCAAAATGCAGCAGACAACCTAAACAACAATGTATTCTTGATGATATCTATTCAAATTCCAACAGTGGAAGAAATATGTTTCCTGGTTACAATAATGCATTTTTTTTCCAAAATAGCTGCAATATCTTTTCAAAGTCTCGATACATTGTTGATTTGGTAGTCCCGATAAATATGACTTATTTAAAGGTCAATGCGTGGAGAAATCTGAATTGAAGAATAGGTTCCAAGTACGCATTAAGGGCACAGGAGATTGAACTGTTCATATATCTTACCACACGCACCAATCATTATCCAAAGAGTCGATGCCTAAAACAATTATTAGCTCGTTCAAAACATACGGGATACGTTATAAGTAGGTTTGAACTATGATGTAACTTTAATCTTTTAAAAGCAACTTAAGCACTAAACGAAAAATTATTGGCTAGAATACTATTCCCATTTATAATTCTGGAGTGCAGCAGTTGACGTTACCGCGGGTGTTTCAGCAATGGTTGGTGCTCCTGTTGCTTTAGGCGCTCTCGGGTTTTGGTCAGCCGGCGTCGTTGCTGGGTCCATCTCGGCTGGTATGCAGGTTTGTAGATTTGCATACATTTGGTACCTTGTTATATAATTATCAATCTTAGTTTTGTTAAAACTGTTTTCCAAAACAAACTACATGCACTTGCAGTGTTGTCAACACACTTGTTCTGATAAGCGATGTAAAGAAGAATAAAGCAACATCACCCAACGGAAGAATCTCGATACAGCCTACAATTAAGTTTTATCAAATCAAGGTCAAATATAAGCGAACGCTGATAATTGATTTGAGTCCTTAACGTCCACTCAATTTAGGTTGAGGAAATAATTTCAATTATCTGTTGTGTGAATCTTAACATGCATTACAACATTATAGGGACCAACCATGGCATCCGGAAGTTTCTTTGAGCTTGCACAGAGTACAGGAGCGACAGGTCTAGCTCTCGGGCAACGGCTGCCTTGTTTGTTGGTGGAGCGGCTGTATGCGCTTTGGGAAGTTTAAATAAGCTATCAGTGGATCAATGCAGGATAGGTTTAATACCGTCTTAGAAACGGCATTGGCTTTCTTTGATTTCGGACAATTCCAAGTGCAAGATGGAATTAATAATTGTTTGTCTTGATGAATATTTATACAATACTTCTTCATTGTACCTGTTTTTTGTATTAATATATGTTAAAATCCAAACAAGGAAAACTATCTTTCAATGCAATTGACATGACACGGCATGTCAGTCAAACTCTACGGTTGATATCCGACTGACCAATGAGCGTCTAGATAAGGCGTGGCTTATCATTTACCCGTTGCTGTCCGCCATGACCTCCGATAATATGCACGTATTAACCGTAGCAATATTACGCTGTTTTCTATACAAAATATGTGATTTAAAATACTGACATATTCCCTTAATGCTGCTCGAGTTTTTTTTTATTTTTATTTGGTAAGAAACTTTCCTTTGATTAGACAATCTTTAGCCCTCCCAATGTATTAATCGTTTATGTTACTGTATTTGATATGCATATACTTTCCTTTACTCTTCAAATAGTATATAGTATTATGAGTTAGTTTTACAAGTGTATAATATTGACGATATCTTGCATTTTTTTATTTTGAAATTTGTCTCCTTGTGCGTAAAGTTTTAAATCCGAAGCATATTCATTGCTTTGTGTAAGTCGGCATCGAGATAGTTTATAACATTGCGTGGAAAGGTAAAAACTTGTTTGCCCTCTTTTAATTATAATTACACAATTAATTAAATAGTTCCGTTTCAGGCAAGGTACTTCTGTTTTGAATGGTCGCAATGATATCATAATTCGTTTTCAGAGACCTGCATCCGTGCTACTTACAATAGCTCTAAAACTGCAATAATACACGTCCAATCGTGACATTCTATAACCATAGATGATTTGATTACACTCTATTTACAATGAATATAGTTGAAAGTCCAAATGATAATGGGTTTATCTGCTTTTTGACTTGATATCACCTACACTCTTTTCCGCTTTTATATTTTGTGATTTAAAGCACGAACTGCTTAAATCAAAAGTATCTGTAATATTAAGATATAATGCTTTTAGTTAAAGACAACCAAGATTAATGATATGGCGTTGTTATGTTGCAGTAATCACCTACCAAGGTAATAACATTATTAAATTATAAAGTTACTCAAACAATTTATAATAGTTAAATCAGGTCTGTTTGCAATCAAAATAGTGCATAAATTGAATTCCGACTGCTTGAAGTATAGTAGGTTTGTTTATTCTTTTAAAAAACAGCACAATAAATCTGCATTTGTAGGTCCACAATGAGAATACAGGTTCTCTGTTACCCATTTTTGAGTTATCTTTGGTGCTAATGTGCAGGGCATGAAAAAGTCATATTTGCATGCATGTTCTATTTTTAGCTCGATTATTCGAAGAATAAGGAGAGCTTTACTACTCACCCTTGGTTCGGCGTCGGCAGCGGCGTCGGCATTCACACCTTGGTAAGGGTTTTGCATGTAAGCATCTTTAAGTCATTATATCAATAAATTCATCGTTTATTGCATTGAAACTTTGGATATGTATTCCCAACTATCTAACCTACTAAATTAACGAATTTAGATAACACTTATTTGAATATAATGCAAATAGTTGGCCTTTATTATAATTGGTCCAACATACTTACTAAATCAAGCTAGAAAACTGAAGTTTGCATTTTTTCAGTTATCCTTGGTGCTGATGTGCCGCGCATGGACTAGTATTTGCATTTTCCATGGACAAGTCTGTCTGTCTTTAATGGTCAGTATCAATGTCGCATAGTGGCATACGGTACTGATACATTAGCTTTTAGAGCCATTAATTGTGTGTTGAAGAATTAAAAAATGGGATTCAGAATGTATATCATGAATATGAATATAAGTAATGAAAAAGTCTTCCAATGAGGCCGCGTTATGTTAAGCTCAAAGTTCCAAATTCTTAGTTCTTAAAGTGCTCAAGTTAAGTTTCAACTCACTTAAAAGTTTTTCCAAAGTTCTTCAAAAGTTCTAACAAAGCTCAAATTTCATGCAGAGGACGCGCTTCTTATATAGTATGTCCAGATGTACCACGTGACCCAAACTAACCAATGACTTTCTGCCCGGAGAGCGCCCATCCAACAAAAAGAAGACCGCTCAGGCGCCAACCAATCAGTGGCTGACCGCATGTGCGCCAACCAATCAGTGGCAGATCGCTCTTGAAGTCCAAGGATGCGTTCCAGACAGACAGTCATGACAGTTTAGGTAACGACCAAAACAAACAAACAAGTAAACTGATAACACATTTATGAAGTGGCTCTTTTAGAACGACAGAAGACAATTGATATGATTATGAATTAAATATTAGTTATAGTTCTAACGATGGAGTAAACATATTCTAAGGAATTACCGTTATGATAAGGAATAAACATATGGTAGAGTTGGGATTTAACCTACTTTGCATAATTAAATCAACATCCCATCGTATATCAACTAATGGATAATGAGGTAAGAAATATTACTTGAATCATGTATGTTCCATATCATTATTAAATAATACGCAACGCTCCACATAATATCAGATTAAATATAATTAGGTGTATGTCATTTCTGTTAAAACTTTAAATGAGACTCCCCAGAAACCTTCTATGAGCAGTATGTCTGGTCAATGAAGAACAATTAATTTCCTCAGGTTTTGAAAATAATACCGATCCTAAGTAGTTTCTTAATGACCATGTTAATTTACCTATATTTACACATCATCTTCCATTCCCTAAACGAATTGCTTTCGGCAATTGCCGTTATCAATCGATGAACACAACATCTTCGTATATGTTTGTATCGCAATGCATCGCATAACAATATACATGGATTTCTTTATCTTGTTATTGTTTGTATTGTGTCAAAAGGTGCCGTTAAATATAAATTAACATTTAAGAAAGTGTTAAATTATGACCTGTTAAGTGCATCATTGCCATACGTTTATAAGTGATTTCAAGTGGTTGATCTTTTCCCGCGTTATCGTGACGTCATTTGATAAAACATTTCCAGTTACATTCGGTTCGTTCTGTTTACAGAATGGGTGAGAAAAGATTATTGAAAGGTTGAGTACAAAAATAGCATTTTTGAACAATTCATGAGTGAAGTAGTGCACTATTGATGTTAATATAATATGAAGTAATGAATTGCGGGATTGATGTCATTATTGGGGATATGAACGCAATTAGGCTGGTCAAAGTACGCCTGGAGTCCTACGAACACCACACACTTTGACCAGCCCAATTGCGTTCATACCCCGATAATGACTCAAGCCCACAACTCATTCCTTAAATAAATTCGTTTGCAAACACATTTTCAAGTCAGTAAATAGCATAGGACGAAACCCCGTGCGTTCATTTCAAACAAACTGCTACACAACATTACATTAGCAAAATATTCCTGGACGACGCTTTCTAACTCCAATCTTTCTTATTATTTCGGAAAAGACGTATACGAATGATCATTAGCATTTCAAATGTACGCAGTAACCCTTGACTGCCATAGTGTGAGCAGTTATCGCGGAGATGTGTGCTTCCGAAATTACAAGGAGTGGGCGGGTTAAGCGGCATTCGTTCCCCAATATACTTTTCATTCGAACATAAAAAACAACAACACAGACGCGTTAGACAATATCAATCGAGTTTTTTGTCTCAAATAAATGACAGAGGCTAACATGACGTAGTTTTGACATGATAAATTCTTATATCTATTTATACGACACTCTTTTTCAAAATCAATATAAACACATGTTTAACAAACATAAATTTTGAGTGATTAACCTTCAATTTCTAACTTAATAATGCATATATGGAAAAATCTTAATAACTGATAACAAGTTTATAACCGTGTATTTAATAGCAGAAAACGCAAACATATTAAATTATTGGTGAATGCTAAAAGATTTACTGTGATCTACTATCGTCTCATAAGGTAGAAATGCCGTGTTTTTTTGCACATTTCTTTCAAATTAAACGCACTATCCTTCATAACCATTTTTTGACATTTATTAAACTTTTTTGGTAAATTAAAATAATTGTTTTAAACATGGTAAATCTTATTTGGGAGTAACAGTACATCTTTAGATAAAATATGGACGATCCAATTGTGTTTGTTTTTATCTTTACGTATAGCAACACCGTGGCTTTAAAAAAGGGACCCTTTCATCGTCACATACATTCAGAAGACTCGCCTGTCTCCGAGCCTCCTGAAGCATGGCACTTAATAATGGACTGACACGTAGAGACCTCACAGCAACATTCTTCTCCCCTGTTCTTATTTTTACACCGTCGCCGTCGCCCTCATCAGTAGAAGGTACAGGTTGAATGGATTCGTCATCACCGCCGCCTGTTACGCCCCCGCTGCCTCCTCCAATATTTCCCATAATTATCTTGGTCTGTAAATACAATAAAAAGACAATATAACACTGTTTCCATATAATATTGATTTTAACACACCACATATAATATCCCTTTCTTGCCGTCATTTCAACCGACATCTACTGAAATACGGCGTGATTGAACTTGCAATGGTTACAACGAGTTGTCTAGAAAATATTTGGTGAACACGTGTTTACAGTTGTTTACGAAATCTTTGCTATGTTAATGTAACAAAGTCAAGTTTCATAATTATTACATTTTATTTTTAATTGAGTTCGATGTAATGTTAGGGATAAAACAAGCAAATCAGCTTTGATGTTATTGACAGAGTTGTCTTTCTTAGTAATATTAAAATATAATTGCTGTTTGGTCATCTGTGACTATAATCCCTAAAGTGAGATTTTGGTGGGAACACTGGATCATTCTGTTCTTTGTTTTCAAGGCAAACACATCATATTTTACTTTATCTGTAATTGTTGGAATTGGCGGCAAAATATATTGAAGGTTAGTCAATTAGTTATACTTCTAGAACCTAGTATTTCTAGAATATTATTTAATAAGAAGTGTAATTGTTATAATTACATTTGAGCAGTTGTATCTAAGTATTTAGTAAGTTAGAAATATGATAGTTAAAATATTTCTAAAAGGTCAAGATAGTGAATCAACCTTGTATGTTAATATTATAAGTAATATTTATAAATCCACTTATTTTAGATTTGCGGCACCGGTTGAATGTATGTGTCAAGGAGAATATAAAGGCAGTTTGGCCTACAGCTGGTGAGTTAGATTATATGTAATGGGATGTGAAATGTGTTTGTACCTGTTTTGTATATCATGTTTGTATTGTTTTAATATGATTATATTATGTAATAGTATGGCCGCTAGAAAATTGTATTAACTCTTGTGTGATATGCTTAAGTTGATGTTTATATACTTTCAGAGCTGTGGATTTATAATATATGTAATAAAAGCCCCTAAAGACTTCCGATGTTTATCCAACTACACTGAGCCCTAACTGCTGAGTTAGACCGTTATTATAGTTGTGGCCATAAGAAACCACCCTGTTACATTAAGACCATGCAAATTTTCAACGACAGCTCACAAATTGTTTCGACATAAGTACGAAACTCCTTCTATCCGTATTATACATTATGATTAAGAGGATTCACAGGAGTATATAGTTTTGTATGATGGGGTGGAGTAAGAGCGGTTTAGTATGAGTATGTATATAAATTGTGTTCGATAATGTGTACGAGTTTATGTAATATGGTACGATTAATTGCGACAAGACTATTAGTACGGTAGGAAAACGACTCCAGTGGAAATATGACAAATACTGTATGGGTTTATTAGCATTTTGTGTATTTGTATTTTAAACAATCATGACATTAAATGTGGATTTAATATGATCTCGATTCATTCGCGTTAAAAAATATGCCTGGAAACGATACAGAACCTCAAGAAGGAATTAAACTATTGTCTTGACTTTCTATGTATGACTGGCGTAGAAAATATCATATATATGTACACTCGAAATACTGCCGCTGTAGTTATCTGTTCTACTTTCCTGACATATGCTAAAAAACTTAACTTGAAACAGGAGTACCGAAATAATATGAGAAACGACGTTACTTAAAACAGGAGAACTGACATTATGCCAGAAACAAGGTATCTTTAAACAGGAGTACTGACATATTGCGAGAAACGACGTAACTTTTAACAGGAGTACTGACATTATACGATAAACGACGTAACTTTAAACAGTCGTAATGACTTTATGCGAGAAACGACGTACTTTTAAACAGTCGTACTGACATAATGCGAGAAACGACGTAACTTCAAACAGTCGTACTGACATTATGCGAGAAACCCCCTATCTTAAAACAGGAGTACTGCATTATGCGAGAAACGAATTTACTTAAAAGAGGCGAACTGACATAATGCGAGATACGAGTAACTTTTGAATTAATGAGACGTGCTGACATTAAGCGAGAAATGGCCTAACTTTATATAGGGGTATGTTAAATTGTAACATTATCTGAGACAGTATCATAGCTTTATAAGCAATTTCAAATTTTTTTTTTATTTAATTAACTATAAAACGTACTTGGACTTTAGTAATAGATACAATATTCTCTTCACCGTATACTGCTTAAGACTTCAATGAAAACGCTGAGTGGTTTGAATAACAGATATTCGCTCCTGAAGTCTATGTATACTAAACCTTAATACTCTTCATTTTTCATAACATGTTTGAAGGTATACTTGTATACTTGTGTCTGTTAAGTGTCTTTATATAGGTACATAACCTTAATACTGCATGGTGGAAAGTCATAGACTGTTTTATCAGATATTCAATGGATCTCTTGAACTACTAGTTAATAATTAATAATTAACCCGATAAAAAAGTGAACTAAGTTGTATTTCTCGAAACCGCGATAAGTGTTCTTACATCCAAGCTCCTTAATGAAAGTGAAGGACATGTGCTGATTTGATTTATTAGCACGGGCTAAAACGAGGTTGGACACATACTGATTATGTATAGCATTATTTTCATACGCGTATTTCCATCATCTCTTACTGATACTGCAACCTTTATGTTAGTCGGTTTTGAAAAAAAAATGATAAGAAGTTATCATGTAGAAAGTTATATACATAATAAATAACATTTTATCACATCTGACGGATACTGCCACCTTTGTATTAGAACAGATCATATATGATTTTAATAATGAAATAAACAACGGTGGTTTTAATATTGAAACTTTTATTGCAATGTTGGCGCCACCTATAGCGAGTTGGTCTTGAAATGAGAGAACTATGAACAGAACGGCAGGTTCTTTGAATTAATAATAATCATTCAATAGCTGAAATGAAAAACGTTTATTGGTACTGTGTACAATGCGGTTAAATAGTATATAATTCTAAATAAACTTACAGAACGAAACCGTTTAAATGTCCCTATGCACTACAATATTATTAACTTCATTTGATTCTCTTCGGGGTTTTATAACAGACTATTCTGAATCCGGATGAATACAACTCATATTGGGAATCCCGAGTGAGGCATTTAAACTGGTTTTGAATGGCTGTCAAAATCGGAATAAAGATACTTAAACCATCGAAGACGTGTGCTCATTTGAAAACCTCCAAAAAACAAAAAACATCGGGCAAGTTTATACCAACTATATTGCTTGACCAGTTCGGAATTTTTTTTCTCATCTTTTACATGAACATAGACTCTATCAAATCTTTACATACATCGTGTAGGAGAGGGGAAATATAAAGAATAACAATATACAGATCAGGCGACAGCCCCTACATAATCAACTCTACCATTTCAATATTTATATAAGAAACTACAGAACAAAGCTAATTAGCGAACATTTAAACATAAACCTCGTTTGATGTCACAGAATAAACGCAAAGGACATATTATGATGTAAACAAACTTAACAAACAAGAAGCATGAAACAACAAGACAAAACTCCACAATCAACACAGTGCATATAAACCATATAAAAAACTAGGTGTGTTTATGAAGGGTTGTAAGGTACGGCCTTGGAACGGTCAGTGAAATGTAAATTTACTGGGGGTTTGATCCAGTTTGCGTGCACAACCTCACTCTTATCCGAACAATCCTGAATAAAGTAAAAACGTAAAAGATAAAACATACACCATAAACACATATTATTGTGATGACAAATGGTCCCTGAGCTGAAACAATTAAAGGTAAACACAATTCACAAACAATGCATATTATATAAATATAAATAAACCGTAAGAAATAATAGTATTCTTATACGCCATTTATTGCGTTTTGTTTACAATATTTAAACAGGACAAACGCGTGATCATGACATTGCACGCAGTGTTATTATGTCATATAGGACAACGACGAATGGAACAAATCGAATCCCATGAAATCAGCAGAAGTCGATCATAGTTTAATTAAGGTTAATTTATATCCGTACATCAACATTGCTTGTTTGAGCGTACACTGCATTTAAATAATAGAACAGTGCTGTAATAAAGGAGATATTGGAACCATTGTTTGTTTTGTATAGATTGCGCTAATGGTGCAGATTATTATCAATCGTGGGCAATATCCGGTCTTAAAGTTATCACTGTAATCAGCGTGACATCTTTTTATTTGTTCCATTCAAATGCTTTATTTAAATAATTATAATAATAAACAATTTAAAGTCACTGGGTAGAGATGGGGATTTAATGAAAAAAGTAATATTTACTAAAACGCATTTACGAAATTGTATTTAAATCGTAGCTAATTCATTTTATATTGTTACGGAGACTTTTAAAATTTAACAATTGGAGAAAGAAACAAACACCAAAAAGAGGAATGATCTTATATTCGCATTGTTTATATTATATGACATTATCTTGTCTTAACGCATGTCAAGCTGAAATCGAACCTAAACAGTTATTGCAGTCCGTTCCTGACAAGTACTTTTATATCATTGTGGCATTCAGATCTTCATCTAAACAATAACATAAAATCATTTCTGAAAATATCTCTTCAGGACCAACCGGTGGGCCCAAAAATAATTTGAGAGCAATGGTCAGACTGAATATGAATAAATACAGTTTTGGAAACTCACTTTCTCGTGAAATTATTTCGTCTGCGTATTTCAAGTATTGACATTAATATGGAAATTGACATTTTTTTGCAGTAAGATTAAAATGTTTTATGATCTTTGAACAGTTTTCCATCGATGTCTTAAATATAACTTTTACTCGTATTTATAATTCCAAGTTCTCTTTATTCGTTTCGTCACCCCAAAACATTCTTCATTTGAAAGCTAATTTGAGACCATTTTTATGAACATCAATATTTCAGAACATCTTTTACGCAGCTGGCCATCTTAAAAGGATAATAAGTATCTGAATTTAAAACAAAATCTTCGAAGCAAACTTAAATATTATTATTATGAAATTATTTGAACCATCAATAGTCGAACTAATATATCGCGTCTCAGGCTGTGATGTAAACTTAAATTTAGAAATACAGTCATGGATTTTTCCTTGACAGAATAATGAGGCAATTGGGGTATTGTTCTTTTGATTACATCACAGATCGTATCATATTGCAAACAAGGTAATTGGCAAAAATACTTTGTAAATGACTGTAAAGATGATTTAAAAAAAAACAAAACAAAAACAGTTTTATTTTTATATTTAAGAAGCGTCATGTAATTACAATTTCTTTTGTTTCGTTTTTTTAATCGTTCTAGATCGACATGTGACAATACCATAATAAACGGTGCCAAAGTTGCAACTTCGTATTCCTCTTTTTGTGTGGTTTTGTTGACAGGTAAACCGAACAAAAATATAACTTATTTAGCTAACGTTAGTTTAAAGAACCTCAATTTTGACGTGCTATTACAAGAATCAACCCAAAAGTGTATTGACACTGGAAAGTGGGCTCAACTACAAAATTTGTGAATATATACATAAAACAAGCTTCTTAAAAATATTCAGAATACAACGACATGACATATTATTAACGTATTTATACATAGATAGTTAGATCTGATGTTTCAATTATTCATTCGTCTAAAGTATTATAGTGTTAATATTACAGCTAGAATGTAACACCGAATCTTTGAAATAATGTTTTCAAACAAACCGAATCGATTGGAGACTTTTCAATTCTGTAAAAATGATAAAATTAATGATATTTCATAAATTTGTTTTAAATTTTATTACTTTTCTTCCAATAGATGTTTAAAATACAAGGAAGCATTTTGCATTCGCACACTCAAACTGTTTAAGATATGAACTTTCTCAAAAGTATAAATTATGATTACAGAAGCTTAAAACTTATAAAGACATGAAAAGTTATGACTTTTAGACTTGCGAGCGTTTGTCCTTTAAACCAATTGTGGCGACGTAGGCTGGAATAAACATGGGAATGGTTAAAAAATAAAGGGCCATAATAGCCATATATCGGTTAGCCTATTAAAAGTATCAACTAGGCAGTGGTTATTTAAAAATGTTGCTGCTTGCATAGAAAGTAGGTGGTGGTAGAGTAGTTTGTTGGTTTATTTGGAGGTCATCATTCACAATAATAGCAATGCAGATGAAAATGACCCAGCTTACCCAGCTTAACGAGTAGTTGGAGTGTAAAACCACTATACATGTACCCGAGGTATATTTTGCTTGATAATGATATAGTTCTTCCATGATATCAACAAAGTAACCCAGAGTCCTATATAGCAGTGCAAAAGGGTGAACATCGCTTTGAATTATTTAGTATTGTATAGTTCAATCCATTGTAGTGGGTTGTACTTTCTCATTTATAGAACTATTGTGCAATTTAGTTACAATGAGGTCACAACAAGAACAGTGTCATAGGAGTCTCTTTTAAATATCTTTGTTTTAAAAGTGTGTGTACTGTTATAATACGCAAACTATTATTCTTCTGAATAATCATGAAACTATTTTATAAATCTAAACATTATTGCAGGCTTTACAAACAATTTTATCAAAATTATTTTCAACTCCATATGGACTCAAACTAGGACTTTAGGCTAAGGCCGAGATTTTAAAAGATACCTTTATATATGAGTATATAGAAAACTTGTGACTTGTGGGGCGGAGCGACTTTCGACCCCGGGAACGTATTTTGAACACTCTTGGTAAAAGAATACTTCCTGAGGCTGCATAGCATATGTCATTGGTCTTGGCCATAGGGCTTCAGAAAGAAAAAAATGAGTATAATGTCCCTGACTGAAAACAAAGATACGCTCCATCTGCTTGTGCAACTCCTTTTTAAATACGTACACCTAATATATGATTCTGTAAGGAAATGCATTTATAAACACCTTGTGTATGATTCAAAAGGAACCTGGAAACTGTCATATTTTCTTCCATACCAAAAGTAGTTGATCTGTCATTCCCTTTTTGATTTTCAAATTTATTGAATAAGTAACTAACTTGAATCAACTTATAACAACAAGTTATACTGTTTCTAACAATAATTAAGCTATTGTATGATATGTATGCCCTAAATTGTGACACCAATGGTTTGAGTTTATTCACTAAACTTATCTTTAAACACAAATTCCTATTTTGACATTACGATTCGTCAATGGCGATTTTACTACCATATTGTTGTATATATTTTATGTTTTAGAACAGTTTACCTCTGATCAAATTAGTCTTGTTAGGAACCAATTGTACGTAACTGCATTGTCAGAAAGGTTTTAGCCATCAGAATGCACACAAACACTTGCATTATATTTGCTTATAATATGCGTGTTTTCACAAAGAAACATCCATGTAAGATGCTTTTATTGTTCCCTTGGTGATACCCTTTCACATTCCGTAAATGTTGAAGAACCCTTGTTGTCATGACGGCCTAAACATAACATATCCTTTTGCAAGATATTTTGTATGAACAAATGCCAACTATTTACAAAATTATTACAAATTTACCAATGGTCAAAGATTGTCCCTGGGAGGTTCACTTGTCAGACATAGAATGGGATTGTGGTATTTTCTCATTAGAATCATCTGATAGATCCATACCAAACTACCTGGAAGTTATGCAGATGTGCGTAGTTAGTTGTTTAACATGGACTTGCATGACTTAGACTTTAACAGTACAAAATGTGTTCGTCCAATGGAATGGATATTTGTTCACAAATGTTCACCACCCCGTGGACCGGAAGTCATTCGTTTTAAACGATCTTATCAGCTGAAACACCTTAACATATTTTTAATCCAAAACTACAAGGCATACAGGTTTCATAATTGGTGCATAGTAATATCGTCTAGAAGGCCATTTGGCTCCGCCCTATTTTAAAATGGTTTACATGAATTTATATAAGAACTTCTTTGTGATATGTTTTGATCAAACCTTTAAGACCAAAATGTTTTATATTTGTTACGAGGAATCGTCTATATTAGTATTTTGAGCGTATGCAACTGGGGGTCAACATAAGCCCACTTATATAAGGAAACTCTTTAAAGCTGTACTCTCACAGATGGATCGTTTTGGCATTTTGTGAGTCTTGAACTGAGCCTATTACTGCATTATTGTCAGGGCAATATTACTGTTTAAGGACTGACTAGAGATCAGATCAGATTTTTATGTTATGCTCGAAAATTAATGGCTAAAAGCGTAACTAACGCTCTAAGAGAATTAAAATATTCGGCCATTTTACGATTAATTGAAAAATGTTCTAAAGTTGGGTATTTGATATGAGTGAATTGATGGCTTTGATGTTTAATTAAACTGATTCTGAGACAAGTGAAATTAAACATGCCAAAACTGTTGATCGGTGAGAGTGCAGCTTTAAGAATTTCTTCAAAACCGCCAGGCCAACAACTTTGATATTTGGTTTGTGGCATCGACTAAAGATCCTCTACAACATAACTTAGAGGTTAATAAACGGCGCCGGTGTGCCGTCTGTCAAAAATGGCCCACCTGGTCCGTTATGGCCCGAGGGCCATTGCGAACCAGGTGTGCCATTATCAACAGACGGCACTGCTTTGTATTGCATATGTTTTATTTTTCCATTTTATATATAAAAAAACCATTTCGGCCTTTACTCTACAGTAAGTTTTCATTTATTGTTAAATTGAAAAATTATCAAATAACGCACTAATTGCCCTATGACGCAGCTATTATATTCGTGACGTCAATAGAGTCATTTTTTCTATGTCATAAACTACAATGTAGTATGGTATGGAGTTATAAATACTGGATAAATTTAAGATATATGTTTTAAGGTAAGGTCATTTAAAGCATATAGCATGTTTAAGCAACATCAGAAGTACACCATGTGTTTGTGTTTTAATGAATACTATATTTAATTATTTTTTTAGCGGTATAAAAACAGCAAAAATGGATGACAAAAATATGTTGATGACACATTCTTGACAATTGTAAATGTAAATGTATTAAAAACTTGGAGTAATTTAAATGCAAGTTACGATCATGTGATGCAAAATGCCACTGCTTGGTTAATGTATCAATTGGTCGTGGATTACACTAGACATGTTTACTAATACTAGAAATGAAAGTGGAAATGATGTTTCAAAGGAATATGTGCCAGGTATAAGCATACTGTCACGTAGGATTTCATTTACTTTGATATGACATTGGCCGAAAAGGTAGCAACTCTCCATTTTTAATAATCCAGATCCTCGAAACTTAACTCTCATGCAAGGGCGATTCTAGGATTTGACGTTTGGGGTGGTGGCTTAACCTAGAGGGCGTAACGTTTACTTGCACAACTCAGAACCGAATTATATTTGGTTTATAGTGTTGGCATGAGGGCTTGGTTATACCTTTTCAAGCAATTTTGAACAATGTCTAGTCCGAAATGATGCATTTAGGGTGTATTTTATTATTTTTCTTCCATGTTGAAGAAAAAGGTGTAACGTTCCGCTGTAGGCGGCGGATGTGCGTTCGTAACAATGTAACGGTCCGCTGTATGCGGCGGTTCCGTTATAGACGATTGTTTCGCTTGAGTACAAGTTTGTTTTTCAGGTAAAGAGTAAATGCCACGCTAGTTTGTTGACAAATGTTGAGGCGAGGGTTGGGTAAATAAATATCATATTATCTGTAAATTGTTCTGTAAATTTTCCGGGAAGCTCGTGCGTATACGTATTACAACGACAACAGTTCAAAATACATTTGATCGATGATATAAATTATATTTATGATCGAACAGTTATTTTCGTCTGTAATTTCTTTGGTATGAAAGCAAATGTTCGAACATTCGATCAGCTTCAAGATGGAAAAAAGGTTTGAAAAACGGGATAAGCGGTAATAAACGGTAAGTTGTTAATTTCCAGAAACATAGGTATTTAAATGTATTAAACAATTCTTCGATCAAGTGGGAGTTATGACAAATATCTAAAGGTAGTTCTGAAAGTTTATATTTCCACTTCTTATTTTGCAGTAAAAATATCATATTGATATTTTCACTGTTGATATTTCACTGATAAAACCCCTATTTTATCGAAAAGCATGAAAGAAAACTTTCCGTTTGAACATTATTTGTGAATATTTTGTAAATAAGATTCTTCTAGTTATACTTTTTTTTTTAAACAACGACCTTTATTTGACTGGTATTGATATGCTTATAAGATGAATATGTTTCTGAATATAAATGATTGAAAATGATGAAACACCACTAAGACAGACAATCAGACTAAGGTTCGAACACAATTCTTAAGATTCTTTATGAAACGCTTTTCATAGTATTTTATTTACTGAACTAAAAACATGTCCTCAATATATATATATCAATATGATTAAACTGTGATGATTTATTGCATTGATTTTTAAATATATTATCAGTTTTAAGGTGCGTGTCGTTCAGGATGCTGATGCCGCGACTAAATTGATATAAACGTGTAATTTGCGCTCCGCGTTCGTGTATGATTTCAATCACCATGATTGTAAATGCATGACTAATAGTTGAATTCAAGGTTATGATGTTAATATTAATTATGTCAAGTCGAATAATATATTTTATATTGTTTAATTAATACGAATTAAAACACAATTTTGAACATGGCTATATTGTATTAGTTATAGATTTTTAATCTATAAGCTCTTGATTTCACTCCTGAATTTCACACCATGCTTTTATTATTCCTTGCTCTTGTATAAAAAGGATGTTTGTTTGGATAAATCAGCTTACTTTTTCTTGAATTGTTAACATAATTTTATTAAACTACTAGTGTGTTGTGGTTATTTGTAAGGGCCCTCTCAGGATATATGCAGTATGTCTACCAAATTGAATATGGCCACCATATGGCATATCTTTTTGTTTTAATTACAGTGCTGCACATTGGCTTGACTGGCTTTAAATGGGCTTTATGGTTGCCAAATGTGTAGTGTTTGTCCATGAAAGACCTTATGTACAAGCCAAATGGGCTAATTTGGCTCTGAATGGGCTAAATAGCCTAAATGTGGTCTTATAGGCAATGCAAATGCTTAATGACAGCTGTACATGAGATTGTATATTTTTGAATGGACTTTATTGATGCAAAAATGTAAACAACGTAGCACTGAGTACGCTAATAGGAGCTGCACAAAGATATGTTTGGCATTGAATAGGGCTAAAATGATTTTGATTTTTTAGTCTTAATCAGAGGTGCATACAGATTTCTTTGGCTCTGAAAAGGCGCCATGGTTGCTCTTGGTCTATTTGACACTGAATATGCATAATAAGAGCTGCGCATGTGTTTGCTTTGCTCTGAATGTTGTTTATTGTCTTTGCTAAGATGTTATGGTTTTATTTCGCATTAATAAGACTTAATAAGAACTGCATATGGGTTTGTTGGGCTCTGAAGGGGCTTCATGGTTGTCAACTTGTGTTATTTGGCTCTGATAATGCTTATTTGGTTGTCAAAATGTGGCGCTTTTAGAACTAGGTATACATTGTTAGAAATGCACATATTACTAGTAAGCTCTGTATGTGCTTGTGGGGGGGGGGGGGGGGGCAGAGTAGACTAAATTAGAGTCATTATTGAAAATGTGATCTATTTGATACTGAGTATGCTTAATTAGGACATGGGCTTGTTTTCGGCCCATTTAGGCTGATGATTGCTTTTGGCACTGCAAAGGACCCTGAAGAAGTAAAGAGTTTGTTTCGCTATGAATCTGGTCTATTTTGCACTGTGGAGTTACACAGTGCTTTGTTATATACGATAAAGTACTGCACTGAACTTAGTATGGACCCTCTATGTTTGTTAATATATCAAAAAGCTTGACTGTGATGACTAAAGGAATTATCAGACACTGGAAGGGTTTGTGTAGATGCCTTCTGTGGTTAGGAATGCCGATTGAAATGTTGCTATGGTGTTTGCTTGCCACATGATGGACATAATCATATTTGCATTTGCGTTTATGAGATGTGGCAGAGGGTGAAAAGATCAGGAAATTCGCCATATGAAAACAAAACATTTTAACTGATTTTGGTTATAAGTATGAGATGAAAGAGATTTTTTGTTGCTATTTGAATAGTTTCATATTGTTTTCTAAAACTGAGACTTAAAATGATATTATCAAATATATGTTATAAATGTTTACAAAACAAATAAAGAAAAATAAACGAACTTCATGAAAAAAAAAACAGAATTTGGGTCCATTACATTGGGTCCAACAATTTTTTTTTTGTAGAAAATGGCTGCCATGGCAGCAAAAAAGCGTATTCTATAAAATAATATTTGACTTTTATAATGTTTCTTTATGAGACTTAAACAATAAAGGAAACTCAATATCAATAATGTACCTACTTAGGTAATACGTACGACATTTCATTTATTTATGACAATTTCACTTCAATAACATGAAGGGTGATGGCGGCAGTCTTGGAGTTTAGCACCGTTTTGGACAAATAAAGGTGGATCCTGAAACATGCATATGTGACATCAGGCAACGTTTCATAGTTCTAACCCAAAATGCACAACTTGGTATAGTTTTGTCAAGATATGACTGCACTATATTGATTCAATACAATTTGAAGTATTTTTGAATTGCAAAATAAAAAAAAAAAAATTACAATCTTACATATTATCGCTTGTTGTATATCTCGTTGAGTGTGTATTATGCTTCTAAGGCGACCGAAAAATACGTTATGGGAGACCGGATAGGTGATGCTGACTGGGCGGCGTTCGGTATCTTGTCCCAGGTCCGCTGGTGCACGCCGTCAGCCTGTTCGGGAGCTGCTATGTTACAAGATGAGATAAATACTTCCGATAGGACGTCATACGGCACAATAAACATTTATGCTTATTTTCGTGCATTCGGGATTTATTTTTATGTTATAACACACGTAATTTGTATAAATTACCTGTTCTAAAATCGTTATACCAAAAACCGTTTGTTGCAAATCCATCTGTTCAAAAATATGTTTAAGGTGCTGAATTAAAGAATATCACAGACTACATGGACAGAATAAAGAACGACTTTTGGCCAGACTGGGAAGAAATAACAAGTCAGGCGGCACAGAACGCTTTATGATGATGGAACTATACAAATTATTCAAAAGTTTGAGGACAAGCAACGGAAAAAATACCATCGATGTCTTTGGTTTGCAGAAATTCAATAGGGCACCTTATTGAGTCGAATTCGTAAAGCATCTTGGGGAACATTACTTTGCAAACTTTGCAAAAGCAAAACAAAGATGTCTAAATCATAAATGAATATATGACTGAACAAATTATACATTTTTCCATAATGTTAAAACTCGGCACCATTGCGACTTCTGTCTGTGCTAAAAAACGGCGCGAGTTTGCCCACTGTCCATAATGGCAACGCACGGGTCCAGTGTGCCCTCTGTGCATTATGCTTAAACACGGCGCGAGTTTGCCCACTGTCCATAATGACAACACACGGGTCCTATATGCCCCCTGTCCATAATGGCAACACACAGCACTGCTGTTTTCTCTGTCCGTAATGGCAACTCATGGGTCCAATGTGCCATCTGTCCAAAATGGCAACACACGGCGCAAGTGTTTCCTCTGTCCATATTGTTCAATTGCTTAACAATATTATTGGTTTGATGGACTGGTCTGACCCTCGGTGGCGAAAACTCTCAGCTCCCTCTCACATATCCCTTCCCTTGCCCACACCGGCTGAATGGTCATAAAACTAGCTGAACTATACAAACAACTGTTTAAAAGTAGTAGAATACGAGGGACGATACCATTTCAATAAACACGATAACTAAACCCTGATGCATATTGCAGACACATCATACTGGATGTACTGTGATAATTATTGTGTGTTTATTGTTATTAATGGTTATCATTCGAATGCCCCTTATGTACGCGTCATTTGTAATTGGAAATACATATTTGAACATGAATAAGTCTGAATACTTGAAGACTAGTTTACCCCCTCATTTATTTTTTTCGCTAACCGTTCCAAGTCGGTAACCCCAACTCTTATTAATATTTTAATGCACGCATGTGTCGTCTGTATAAATGGAGGTTCTGAAGTGTAAAAAACACCATTTTCTTTAAAGAAAACCATATCTTCATTGTTATAATAAGCATAACAGAAAAAACTTGATTTTTTTTAATCTCTATTTTTGGTTGTCAATGGCCAGCAAAGAATAACCATCGTATTTGTTTAATTTGTATGTCATAATAAAACGCATATGACCATTTAATCGTCGATTTTCTAAGACAAAAACAACGATACAATGAATAACACATGTGAATACAACGGCGTAAATGATAAAAATAGTCAAGTTATAATAATCAGGTCTTAAAAAATAGCATTATGACTTTTTATTATATGACTGTAAATTGTACAAGTTTATGCTTATTTTAAAGTACTTTTGTAACAAATTCGTACTTGTTTGTCATATTGAGTTTGTTTTTATATTAAATAAAATTAAGATACATAATATCCGTGAGATAATACCATTTATATGCTACAAAGTATCATTTAACTTACTTTCTAAAGGTTTAGGTGAGGAATCTTAAAATTAAATTATAGTCAAATCAACACATTTCAATTTCGATAGCTTCGGTTTCTTCTACCATTTTAGCAAGGTCTTTTGTAGTATGATTATATAACATGCTTTCATGCACCGTACCCGGTAACTTTGCGTTTCTTCACCATCTTAAAAGCAGGAAAAACGAGCGCGCTGTCTTGTATACTCTTTAACACGAGGGTTTGTTGTAGTAATTGTTTAGTACCATATTCTGAAGCTTACCATACAATAACTAGCGTGTATTGAAATATCGTTGTAATTTGTCAGCTACCTGTTGCATTATAAGGAGCTCGGCTTACACTACTTATTGCACGGGTTAAAGCTCTGCCTCCGATTCTAATTGCACGGTAAAACCTCTTCCTACGCTACTTATTGCACGGTAAATCCTATGCCGTCGCTAATTTTATCACTGTTAAGAATTCTGCATAATCTACTCATTGCACTTATAGCATAATAAAAGCTCTGCCCATTCTAGTTAATACACGGTCAGGGCTCTGCCTACGCTACTTATTGCACAGTATATAGCTTTGCTTACGCTACTCATAGCACGGTTAATAGCTCTGCTTACGCTATCCGTTGAACGGTAAATACATATTCTTACGCTACTTATTGCTCAGTAAATAGCTCTGTTTGCGCAACTTATTTCACGGAAAATATCTCTCTGCTTATTTTACTTAGTGCACGGTAAATAGCTCTGCTGTTACTAATTGCACAGCAAATAGCTTTGTTTACGCTACTTATTGCACAGTAAATAGCTCTGCTTACGCTACTTATTGCATAGTTAATAGCTCTGCCTACGCTACTTATAACATGGTAAATAGCTCTGCTTTCGCTACTCATTGTACGGTAAGAGTTCTGACTTCGATTCGTATTACACGGTAAAGAGCCATGTCTTCAAAAATATAAACTTCCTTGTGGGACACGTATCGTAAATACAGCAATAGTATTGATAAACTTATTTGACAATATACAATTAAAGATCATATTCATTTATAATGATACAAAAATTCACTTACTGCTTAATTTAATTTGTGGTTCATTCTGTACCAATGAAGGTCCAAACACTGGGTGTCGCAGTAATTGAACACCTGCGGTTGGAGGTAGTTTGGCCTTTACCAATGAAGGCCAAGAAAAAAGGTGCGTTTAAATTTGTTTGCAATAGTTAA
The DNA here is from genome assembly GCF_026914265.1 of Mya arenaria. Classification (NCBI taxonomy): domain Eukaryota; kingdom Metazoa; phylum Mollusca; class Bivalvia; order Myida; family Myidae; genus Mya; species Mya arenaria. The sequence continues at coordinate 63,938,809 of NC_069131.1, read as the reverse complement.
AATATTTCAGTCTGATGATGGTTTATCTTGCACCAATGTAGGCCCAGCAACTTACAAGCAAATTATACTGGTTCTATCACTGCAGTTATTCCTTATGGAATATAATTGTTCAAATCACAATTTAATTAATTTTATAGTGGCGTTTCTGCCTAAATGTTGTTGTTGTTGTTTTTTTAAAATACTGAAATCACTTTCTTTACATTTTTTGAATTGACATGAACAATTATGTTTTAAAGAATGATATTATACAGAACACATATATGTATAATATCATTCTAAATATTACATTATACATAAAAAGTCTAAAAATGGAAAAAATAATCACCTTATTAACAATTAAAAGAAGCCTTTATGCCGAAGTGTCGATAAAATATTATGATTAGTACTGCGTTTGATCCGGGAGGTTGTATTCGACTCGATTGGATTTCTGCAGATTCGGATCAATATCTACAAAATTCCAAGAGAGTCGAATAGGACGTTCCGTATCATTACGAAGTTCTAACAACGCTTTAAGTATATGCATCATTAGATAAATCACGTTCAAGACTCTTGGTTTCATCACGAATGTCATTATAATGACTCACTATTTTTACGCCGTCATTTAAAAATCGCACAATGATACACTTCTGACGTGACGTCAGCAGAATGAAACGGACTCCCGTATTTTTCGATATGTATTGCGTGTGGATTTATGATTGGTATACAATAAAGAGATTGCTCTATTTTACTGCACGAACAATAAAAATGCAAAAGTTAATTCTTGAAAAGGTCAATGTATATTGAGTAATTTCTCAAAGATTTTTTAACCAATCGTCAACGTGTATTTGCAGATAAGGGTATTTAGTACCCTATATCCGTCCAAGCCCTATAATACGTCTATATCCACGTACATATATTGTCTTGCTTCCTCTTTTATTATTTCCTATTACAGGTTGAACACGTTAACGCGACATTTCCCATTACAGGTTGAACGCGTTTACACGACATTTCCCATTACAGGTTGAACACGTTAACACGACATTTCTCATAACAGGTTGAACGCGTTTACACGACATTTCCCATTACCGGTTGAACGCGTTTACACGACATTTCCCATTACAGGTTGAACGCGTTTACACGACATTTCCCATTACAGGTTGAACACGTTAACACGACATTTCCCTTTACAGGTTGAACGCGTTTATACGACATTTCCCATTACAGGTTGAACGCGTAAACACGACATTTCCCATTACAGGTTGAACGCGTTTACACGAAATTTCCCATTACAGGTTGAACGCGTTTATACGACATTTCCCATTACAGGTTGAACGCGTTTATACGACATTTCCCATTACAGGTTGAACGCGTTTACACGACATTTCCCATTACAGGTTGAACGCGTTTACACGAAATTTCCCATTACAGGTTGAACGCGTTTATACGACATTTTCCATTACAGGTTGAACGCGTTTACACGACATTTCCCATTACAGGTTGAACGTGTATACACGATGGGGGGTTTTCGTTGACGATATGTTTAAAATGCAATCATCTTTCCCCGCTTGGCTGAAAATACCACTTGGCAGGAAGTTAACATCCATGTTGTATGCTGTCGGAAATAGTCGCCATTCCAACGAAGAAGTGCACGCGATGATGGTCAACGATTTAAAGCAGTTTTCGGCAATTCTAGGTACTTATTGGTCACTTATTTCAGTCTATTATGATTATGATTTTATAATTATGATTCTTACTATTTGAAACACGCTAGAATATTGGAATTATTTTTATACAATACTGATTAATTTATTCATTATGTCAAAAGGTTACTAAGTAGCTCGATAAGCGTCAATAACATCCATGAAGACAAGTATCAATAGTGTCAATATTAAAATTAGTTGTTCAATGCAATTTCAGTTGATATTGTGTAAAACGTTTGCACAATGGGTTAAAATTTTGAAACTTTGTACTTTGCATAAAATATGTTTAAGATTGAAAAAATTCAGGACCCACTCTTAATTTATCCAACATGACTTCCAAAAATCAAGATGGCCGCCATTACTGTAATTATGTTAATATATAGTTATGGTGCTTCATGCGACCTTTATATATGCCTTGAAATAGTGATACTTAATGAGTATTATGATGTTAAAAGAAAACAGTTTGAAAACTTCATACAGATAATCATCGAAATAAGATTTGTGTTTCCTTGGCAACTCAGATATCCTTGGAAATGATTAATATAACGATGTTAAGGGCAAATAACACTATATTTTCACAAGATGATGCATTATACGACCGACGAAATGTTCCATTTAATGTGTTGCAGTATTGCAGTCGTGTTATGTAACCTATGTATGATAAGGACCAAGAAGTTCAAGATGGCGTTTAAGATAATCGCAGTAAACATTGATTGAGTATATTCTATCTCTAAATATCGCAAATATTTTAATAGATAGGACTGTTAATTTCAATGTGCATTGCTCTTATTCCCAATGTACCTTAAATTTGCTGCGTTGACTACCTCCAGCCTCACGGCCATTTAAGTGTCAAGGAACGAAAATGCCATAAATTTAATATTTCCTGAATATATTGTTTTAGTTTTTGATACTAACGCACGTTGAATGTATCGAATTTGGGATGACATAAATTAAATATTTGTTTTTAAATCAGCGTACTTTTTCTTAAATTGTTAACATAATTTTAGTAAACTACTAGTGTGTTGTGGTTATTTGTAAGGACCCTCTCAGGATATATGCAGTATGTCTACCAAATTGAATATGGCCACCATATGGCATATACTTTTTGTTTTAATTACAGGGCTGCACATTGGCTTGGCTGGCTTTAAATGGGCTTTATGGTTGCCAAATGTGTAGTGTTTGTCCATGAAAGACCTTATGTACAAGCCAAATGGGCTAATTTGGCTCTGAATGGGCTAAATAGCCTAAATGTGGTCTTATAGGCAATGCAAATGCTTAATGACAGCTGTACATGAGCTTGTATATTTTTGAATGGACTTTATTGATGCAAAAATGTAAACAACGTAGCACTGAGTACGCTAATAGGAGCTGCACAAAGGTATGTTTGGCATTGAATAGGGCTAAAATGATTTTGATTTTTTAGTCTTAATCAGAGGTGCATGCAAATTTCTTTTAAAAAGGCGCTATGGTTGCTATTGGTCTATTTGACACTGAATATGCTTAATAAGAGCTGCGCATGTGTTTGCTTTGCTCTGGAAGGTTGTTTATTGTCTTTGCTAAGATTTTATGGTTTTATTTCGCATTAATAAGACTTAATAAGAACTGCATATGGGTTTGTTGGGCTCTGAAGGGGCTTCATGGTTGTCAACTTGTGTTATTTGGCTCTGATAATGCTTAACAAAGGTTTCGCAAGTGTTTCTGTTGCTCTGAATGGGGTTTATGGTTGTCAAAATGTGGCGCTTTTAGAACTAGGTATACATTGTTAGAAATGCACATATTACTAGTAAGCCCTGTATGTGCTTGTGGGGGGGGGGGGCAGAGTAGACTAAATTAGAGTTATTATTTAAAATGTGATCTATTTGATACTGAGTATGCATAATTAGGACATGGGCTTGTTTTCGGCCCATTTAGGCTGATGATTGCTTTTGGCACTGCAAAGGACCCTGAAGAAGTAAAGAGTTTGTTTCGCTATGAATCTGGTCTATTTTGCACTGTGGAGTTACACATTGCTTTGTTATATACGATAAAGTACTGCACTGAACTTAGTATAGACCCTCTATGTTTGTTAATATATCAAAAAGCTTGACTGTGATGACTAAAGGAATTATCAGACACTGAAAGGGTTTGTGTAGATGCCTTCTGTGGTTAATAATGCCGATTGAAATGTTGCTATGGTGTTTGCTTGACACATGATGGACTAAATCATATTTGCATTTGCGTTTATGAGATGTGGAAGAGGGTGAAAAGATCAGGAAATTCGCCATATGAAAACAAAACATTTTCACTGATTTTGTTTATAAGTCTGAGATGAAAGAGAATTTTGTTGCTGTTTGAATCGTTTCATATTGTTTTCTAAAACTGAGACTTAAAATGATATTATCAAATATATGTTATAAATGTTTACAAAACAAATAAAGAAAAATAAACGAACTTCATGAAGAAAACAGAATTTGGGTCCATTACATTGGGTCCAACAATTTTTTTAGGTGGAAAATGGCTGCCATGGCAGCAAAAAAGTGTATTCTATAAAATAATATTTGACTTTTATAATGTTTCTTTATGAGACTTAAATAATAAAGGAAAATCAATATCAATAATGTATCTACTTAGGTAATACGTACGACAATTCATTTATTTATGACAATTTCACTTCAATACCATGAAGGGTGATGGCGGCAGTATTGGAGTTTAGCACCGTTTTGGACAAATTAAGGTGGATCCTGAAACATGCATATGTGACATCAGGCAACGTTTCATAGTTCTAACCCAAAATGCACAACTTGGTACAGTTTTGTCAAGATATGACTGCACTATATTGATTCAATACAATTTGAAGTATTTTTGAATTGCAAAAGAAACAAAAACAACTTACAATCTTACATATTATCGCTTGTTGTATATCTCGTTTAGAGTGTATTATGCTTCTAAGGCGACCAAAAAATACGTTATGGGAGACCGGATAGGTGATGTTGACTGCGCGGCGTTCGGTATCTTGTCCCAGGTCCGCTGGTGCACGCCGTCAGCCGTTTCGGGAGCTGCTATGTTACAAGGTGAGATAACTACTTCCGATAGGACGTCATACGGCACAATAAACATTTATGCTTATTTTCGTGCATTCGGGATTTATTTTTATGTTTTAACACACGTAATTTGTATAAATTACCTGTTCTCAAAACGTTATACCAAAAACCATTTGTTGCAAATCCATCTGTTCAAAAATATGTTTAAGGTGCTGAATTAAAGAATATCACAGACTACATGGACAGAATAAAGAACGACTTTTGGCCAGACTGGGAAGAAATAACAAGTCAGGCGGCACAGAAAGCTTTATGATGATGGAATTATACAAATTATTCAAAAGTTTGAGGACAAGCAACGGAAAAAAATACCATCGATGTCGTTGATTTGCAGAAATTCAATAGGGCACCTTATTGAGTCGAATTCGTAAAGCATCTTGGGGAACATTACTTTGCAAACTTTGCAAAAGCAAAACAAAGATGTCTAAATCATAAATGAATATGTGACTGAACAAATTATACATTTCTCCATAATGTTAAAACTCGGCACCATTGCGACTTCTGTCTGTGCTAAAAAACGGCGCGAGTTTGCCCACTGTCCATAATGGCAACGCACGGGTCCAGTGTGCCCTCTGTGCATTATGCTTAAACACGGCGCGAGTTTGCCCACTGTCCATAATGACAACACACGGGTCCTATATTCCCCCTGTCCATAATGGCAACACACAGCACTGCTGTTTTCTCTGTCCGTAATGGCAACTCATGGGTCCAATGTGCCATCTGTCACAAATGGCAACACACGGCGCAAGTGTTTCCTCTGTCCATATTGTTCAATTGCTCAACAATATTATGGGTTTGATGGACTGGTCTGACCCTCAGTGGCGAAAACTCTCAGCTCCCTTTTACATATCCCTTCCCTTGCCCACAACGGCTGAATGGTCATAAAACTAGCTGAACTATACAAACAACTGTTTAAAAGTAGTAGAATACAAGGGACGATACCATTTCAATAAACACGATAACTAAACCCTGATGCATATTGCAGACACGACATACTGGATATACTGTGATAATTACTGTGTGTTTATTGTTATTAATGGTTATCATTCGAATCCCCCTTATTTACGCGTCATTTGTAATTGGAAATACATATTTGGACATGAATAAGTCTGAATACTTGAAGACTAGTTTACCCCCTCATTTATTATTTTCGCTAACCGTTCCAAGTCGGTAACCCCAACTCTTATTAATATTTTAATGCACGCATGTGTCGTCTGTATAAATGGAGATTTTGAAGTGTAAAAAACACCATTTTCTTTAAAGAAAACAATATCTTCATTGTTATAATAAGCATAACAGAAAATGCTTGAATTTTTTTCATCTCTATTTTTGGTTGTCAATGGCCAGCAAAGAATAACCATCGTATTTGTTTAATTTGTATGTCATAAAAAAACTCATATGACCATTTAATCGTCGATTTTCTAAGACAAAAACAACGATACAATGAATAACACATGTGAATACAAAGGCGTAAATGATAAAAATAGTCAAGTTATAATAATCAGGTCTTAAAAATAGCATTATGGCTCTTTATTATATGACTGTAAATTGTACAAGTTTATGCTTATTTTAAAGTACTTTTGTTACAAATTCGTACTTGTTTGTCATATTGAGTTTGTTTTTATATTAAATAAAATTAAGATACATAATATCCGTGAGATAATGCCATTTATATGCTACAAAGTATCATTTAACTTACTTTCTAATGGTTTAGGTGAGTAATCTTAAAATTAAATTAAAGTCAAATTAACACATTTCAATTTCGATAGCTTTGTTTTCTTCTACCATTTTAGCAAGGTCTTTTGTAGTATGATTAAATAACATGCTTTCATGCACCGTACCCGGTAACTTTACGTTTCTTCGCCATCTTAAAAGCAGGAAAAACGTGCGGGATGTATTGTATACTCCTTAACCTCCTTAACACGAGGGTTTGTTGTAGTAATTGTTAAGTACCATATTCTGAAGCTTACCATACAATAACTAGCGTGTATTGAAATATCGTTGTAATTTGTCAGCTACCTGTTGCATTATAAGGAGCTCGGCTTACATTACTTATTGATCGAACCTAAATTATGGATGTCTCAAGAAGAGGTTAATAAGTTTCAACCTTTGACGCTGATTTCTGATCAAGTAAAGCCGTATCCAATGTTTATGATAGACTGGATCAGCAACGGCAAAATAGAATTTAGCATGTAAGATCACTGCTTACCGCAGATTGATTTAACAAAGGACTACAACATAAGTTGTCGACCGCATCAGCAATATAATTTGACTATCAACAACGTTACAAGGATAAATTATGGCGATATATGGTACTATCGCGGAGATCGTCACCAAAGCAAAGATGTAGACATTCAGGTCAAAAGTTTGTGGGTTAATCGGTTTCACCACTATCCGTAAAATAGTTTGCATAGTTGTTGAGCTCTATAAACCTTTGAGGACATTGCCTGAAGGTTAAAAAAAAGGTGAAAATAACATTGTTCTTAAATTTCTTTCGTGTGTTTTATGTTAACTTAGAAAGCATTTGTTCAAAACAAAATTGTCCCGAGAAATATACAATAACAGAAAGAGGGATAACTGCATATGCACGTTTATTCTTTGTTAAATAAAACACATGCATGTATATATGAAGTCATCATAACCCGTCTTTTGAAATTATTTTGAATCGTACAAAACCCAATACAATATATCGGCGCTCCAACTCTGTTACAAGTTGAATTATGAGTTTTCATGACAATATGTCCGAAATAAATAAACATATAAATAAAGTAGTAAAGTAGTATTAAACAGCATTTAACTTTTCTCATTTCAGTTCCCATTTCCAACATCAGTCTATTTACCGAAAAGCTGTATCTGAATTAGTTCAATGTGTATATCACGGAGGGATCCCGGCTGGAAAAATCACGTGGTTTTATGACAAAGGCACACCGGATGACGTCAGTGATGATGTCATTCTAACTGAGACGAAAAATGAAACAATCACACAAACGGATAACACAGTAACAACACAGAGTTACGTGACCATCAAAGCAATCACAAAGCTTATTGAAACTTTATTATACTGCAAGGCCACCAATGATAATGTCAACTGGCTTGTCAGTAATGGCGCAAACATTGCTGTTTTATGTATGTACGATTTTAAAATAGTTTCTCGCATTTACTAAATTGTAAACGCCTGCACTTAAAATAGTTATTATCTACATAGATTTGTAATCGATACATACTGTACCAAATGCAGTTCTGAACGAGTATTACGTTAATTTTTTTGTTATGCTGCTTATGCAAATAGGAACCAACCATGTTACGTACACCTTCACTTTATTCTCTAATGTCATTATGCTGCTTCAGAATTGCTAACGAAATTGTTTTTGTTTTGTTTCATTTTTCAGTATCATTATCTTCTGTCGACATAACGCACCCACGTACACAGTTTGTAACTGCTTACGAAGAAAAAAGCGTGGACTTTGAATGTGTTACGTCACCTGGATACCCTGCGTCATCCATCACATGGTTTAACGTTCAGAGAGCCATACGAGCCTATGCAGATGGCGGGAGATTCTTAAGCATGTAATATGAAGTCATTTTTTAACTGTTTAATTGTGTTGCAAACATATGGTTGTTCAGCTTTACTATGATTTACCAAACTCTGAATCTTTCTCAGTTTCAGTTGTTGTTGTTTTTTAAACAAAACTATGCCCATATGAGTATAATTTGTAATAATAATGTTCAAAGTGGCTTAAACAAACAGAATCATGAGTAATACCAATTGAATATGTTTTGAAAACTGATAGATGGAAACAGATATGCATCAACTTAATTCATTAAAATGTACACACATGGATATAAACATCATTGAAATAATCTTCTGTTTAAATATAAAGAATTGGGAATAATTTACGCATTGCACACCATTTTCTTACAAAAATAGACAGTTTTAAATGAATATCTAGAAAACGTGTTTAACATCATTTATTAAAATGAATAGTATACATACAAAGTGTAAATGGGAAATGTATTTGTTTCAATCAACACATGGAAAAAAAATGATTGGACTTCAGATACGTGTTTTTGAATGTTGTTGACATTTATTCTATTCACTTTTTTCATCATGTATCAACAATATAAGTGTATTATTAACGACACAAATGATATGCATAAATCGGTAGATTCTTCTTGTTATTCTTGTTATTCAATTTGGTTGTTATGTTCTATATAACTTTTGGCAATATTTTTTTCTAAAGTAAGTAGTTTTTGTAATTACATCAATGCATTCATTATTATCGTGGATACATTTAAAAATATCTGAAATAAACAGCTCTTACGTTGTAATTAAATAAATAATAAAAATGATATTTGAACAGTTTACGTACTAACACATACCGTTGATTTTTATTTATTCAAATTTGTCATGCTTCCGTCCGTTTTTGCACTGAATAACCATCAGAAAAGTAAACTGAAGGGATCCAAGCATGTTAACATACCACCCTAAGAAGACGATACTACACCTCTAAAACCCACTTAGGGAGACGTCTCACGCATAAACGTATATATCACGTTTAACATCAAGGCCTGTATGTCATGGTCACAAACAAAATTATAGTTTCCTACAGTGATATTTACCACTAATCATTTTCGCCCTGTGACTGTGGCCAAGGTCAATATACATTGACACTTAAATATGATATTACTTGACATTAATGTTCAATACATGAACACAATTCGTCACGTTCCAAATTTCACATTAGAAAAAGTAATTGTCATGTAAACTTCTGGGTGAAAAGGTTTTTAAGTTCTGGCTAGAAAATTATCTGTTTGAATTTTGATCGTTTCGAGTGCAAATCATTGTTATAGAATCACGCGGTACAGAATATCTCCCGGAAATGTTTATATTTACAATTATTGACCAGTTTCGTTTATTAAACTAATACAAAGTAAGCCTTCACTTACGCTCTGCATCCTGTTTCAAGGTCCAGGATGTTCGGTACCTGTTTTTTTATTTATAAATAACTATATAAACGTTGTTTGGCTAGTTTAACTGACTTGCATTTACCGGCACAATTATGTTTTCCAAACTCGTTTACTGAAACTTGAACATATGATGTGGAGGGCGTTCGCAATTTGTGCATAAAACGCTTGGTTTAACACTACAACGCATACATATATTTATAAGCAATTAGTTGAAAATGTTCGTAAGTCACAAAAACGCTGAAGAGGTTGAACGACGATGAAGTTTCATCAAGAAATCAGCAATTTGGATGGAGCAATGATGTACGAAACTAAACATTATTTTGTCCCTAAACCAGATTACGAGAGATACGAGCCTAACCATGCAATTTATTAACATAGTAATTATTTGTACATTCCTTTATTATTACTCTGGACGATAATACCAGCATTGTTCCAGCATCCATTGATCCTGGCTAGTAGTATACAAATGGCCCAATTCTTTGTAAAGAAAGATGGAAAGTAACTAAACGGAATTCTTTTCTTCCGAGACTTATTTCTTTTTTCTACCTTATTGGTGTTAGCCAGGTCAAGCGATGAATAAAAAATATGATGCAAAATGAAAAATGCAATTGACTAGGATCAATGGAAACTCAAATTGGTCAGATCAACAATGTCAAATGTTTTCGTTCAATATCCTTTTCAAAAGGACCGATGTCATGTTACACAGCACTTTCTGATTCCAAAATAATAAAAGAATGTCGTTAACAACGGCGATTGGACGGGTCACAACAGTGAAAGGATTGTATTCGCCAGCTACAAAAGTAGTAACAATGGCGATTGAAGTGATAACAACAGCATACTTTAGTAATGAACAAATGTAGAAAACATGCCAAAACTTCAGAGTCAACAAGTCAGACATGCTGATTTTGGGACTTATTGAAATAAACAACGTATATTCTTCTTTGAAAAGGTCTTATTAGAAGTGCTAGATGTCGCAAATGATGTGTCATTACAGAAATTTGCAAGATGTTCAATGAAAATATTAATGTTTTAAAGTCTTTATTTAAAAACGTGAAAAGAACTTAATGTACACTGCAACATTTTACCTATTAACGAACGGCCTTGAAACAAATCGGTGATAACCATCTCAGGCTGAATTATTGATAAAGACAAGAGGGACTAAATTGATGATATGAAATGGAAATGGGAAATTTTCTTTTAACAGGGACACACATATTGAAAGACATCACATCAGAGAGCGGACCAGACACTTGATAAATTCTGGTCTTACATGGAACACAACAAACAGCTCAAAACACTGTAAAATTGCGTGTGCTTTATACGAATACTTACAAATGTACATTCCCGTTGGCGGATAGGGGAAATAGGTTTGGGGGTTGAACTACCTGTACTACTAAATAGTACCAATCTAATTCTTCTTCATTTGTTTTCCGGTGTATATTAAAATGACTGTGAGTACTGCAGGGGTGGTTGTCAAGCTTCAAATGTTTCCATGGTATTACAGTCGATTTCTGAGCGTATAAAATGGCAAAGGTATGATATGGTGGTCATATTATGTCGATAAAAACGGGGTTTTACAGTCTAGATCATAACTGGGGATTAAAACATATATCGCTAAAATCTCAACGATTTGAACTGGACATGCTGGAGTCTATAGGGGCAGAAGGGTTCTAACAAAAAAGGACACGGTACAGCACCCTTCCACTAGTTAGCAAATCGCATAGTAATTATTGTAGGGATGTATGGTCTATGAATAAATACCTGATTTAAACGTATCGGATAATTTCTTCCTTGCTCAGTGTGTGGATAATTTTCTGGATAGAAATAGTTGCAAAAAAGTGTTATATCAGTGAAAATGGATACTATAGTGAATGACATTAGTAAACAATATGGCTGACCTCCAATTGTTTTCATACGAGAAACAAGTTTGTTTGGTGAAAGAATGCCTACAAAACAAGAATGACTAAAACATGAGGAGTTATTTGAAGCGCTGGCTGATGTAATTGTCTGCACCCACATAACATGGCTACAGAGAGTTCGAGGTATGTGGCGAATATACGTCGAAAATGTCGACGATAAAGTTTCATTGCTAACTGAAGGGGTAACATTAAGGGGGAAAATGATAAAGTTGCTAAATACCAATCCCAATCGCTTAGATGGTAAGCAGACAGTTAGAATAAGAGTAAAAGATATATCACTTTCCGTTGACGATGGCGTTATTCTAAGATCTCTAGTTGCAGAGAATATATAATTTATCACTATCATTCGGGAGAAACTTCGTGTCAAGGATAAACTAACGAATTGTGAGAATGGTGATAGGCTGTGCATTGCGAAATCCAGCTCGCTCTCAGACACCCTACCAAAGTTTATGGCTTTTGGACATTTTACGGGTCGTGTATTTCACCCCGGCCAAATTCTGAGAATAAAGAACGTAAATGTAGAAAATGTCTAGAAACTGGGCACAAAACGATTGACTATGAAAATGACTGGCGATGCCTTGATTGTCATCAAATTGGTCACAAAAAGGGCGAATGCGATAAGAATTTAACCCTTCGAGCACCCCTCAATCAGACATAGAAGTCACTCCGATTCAGGACAGTATCCAACAAGCGGAACACAGTGAACCGTCAAGTCCACGGGCAAAAAAGAAAAAGCGGAAAAAGTCGATTAAAGGTCAAAAGCCGATCGACGCTTTTGTAGTTATCGGAACAGATAGTAAAGACACACCAAACAAAGGGGAAAAGCCCATTGCATCGGAACGGTCACCGCCGACTCCTGCAGAAGAGTTAAACGATGAGTCAAAGAAATCTAGACTAAAGGATTGTGATACTCGTTTATAACTTTCCAAAACACGATTACATTGGACTTAGTTTAATGGACCTAGATTTTGCTTTACGACATTATTTGTTTTATATGCATTTCGTTATGATCTATTTGAAAGATACTTACTCAAACACAACAAAGAGATGCTGTGTTTTTACAACATACATGTTTATAATGTGATTTATATTGTCTAAATGGGAATTATTATTGCACTAGAAAATGTATTGCACTTTGTGATATATAATGTATTACACTACTATAAGTATATGTGTGTATGTGTAGGTATTTATGGACGGTCGTTATATGTTGGATTATGCGAGTATGGAACTATTCCAAAGCGAAGTTGGAAGCTCTCCAGCTGAAGTATTTTTAGAGGTGTTAAGCGATCCTTGTGCTAATATTTCGGACAGATTTGAGCTATCCAGCTTATCATTTTTTCGCGTTTGACTATTTAAGATGTGTAAGGCTTACGCCAGGGGTTTATCAATTACATCGCCATCAATTCGAATGCAAGACCTTTTTCAGCGCTTAACAGATTTAAGTATGACTCGTGGAGAATGGACGATTATGTAATGTCATTTTTTAAGATTACGTCGGAAACATCATAATGGAAAGTCAGCAATTTCTATAAAACGGACTAGTATTCCAAATAAAAATACAAAATCAAAATATGATTATAAACCTTAACGAAATCGGAGTATAGTTGTCTGTCAGTAAGTAAGGGTTACACCGAGATACATGTTTGACGGTACAATTATATACAATGCACATTCATTAACCAAGTTATTAAGCTAAATCATCTAAGGTAAGCGACTCTATCACGCGTAAAGTGAAATCAAAGTATGCAGTTGCCTCTCCTGTTATAGCGCGCGTAACGTATGACAATATCCACACACCCTCTAGGGTTGAGGTCGAGGTTAAGAACTCGAGTAGGGGTTTACTCGACTAACTCTCACGTGTACCATGGTGAAAATGTGCTTCAATATTTATGCAAAGGGCTACAGAAACAATCTCAGTAGCAAAACAATTAAACACATACCCGGTTTAGTGGCAGTGGACAAACGCCAAAGACATAGAACACAAAATCACAAACAAGAAACAAAGAAGAAAAGCACAAAACTCCACAAACAGCACAGTGCATACATATACTTTGTATAAAAAATAGGTATGTTTATCAAGAATTTTTAGGTACCGCCTTGGAACGGTCAGTAAAATGTAATTTTACTGGGTGTTTAAACCAGTTTATGTGCACAAACTTCACTCTTATCCCAACAATTCTTAATAAAGATAAAACTCAAAAGGTAAATCTTATCAAAGTATGCATTAATTGGAGGAAACTTATCAATAAAACAAATACAAATAAACGTATAGTAGACCCCAAGTACTTCTATGATAAGAGATTCCAACTCTATCTGCAGACGGAGGGATACAATTCAGAGCATCTCAATACAACTTCTTTTATCTCCTCGGTATTGCGCCCCCAAAATCGGCTTCGTTTCTTCTCGGTATTCCGCCCCCAAATGGGTTTTTCCCCTCGGTATTCCGCCCCATCAAAATGACACTACTGACGAGGCTGGCACAACTGTGGCAGGTAAACAGTTGCTTTTAACGTTCATTTGATACAGATTATATTGAAGTTCGATAAAATAATCACTGCCAATTTTCATAAAAAAGTACAATTTTATTAATTTGAAAACGTGTCTTTAACGAGAGAGTGATCCGCTATTAGATCTGATTCGCTAAGGGTAAATTTACTTTACACATTCGCGCTAAAGCACAGTGTGAACTGTCAATACATCGCGTTGTTAGTACCGTAAGTTTTTATTTCATAACTGAAGTGGCTATTATATACCATTGTTAGATATTTTGTTAGTATAAACAATCTTGATATGATAGTTTGCGAATAAAAGTTAAGCAATAGTGCATCAACTATGTCTTATTTGTGGTGTATATGTACTCATTGAGTAAAATAACATGCATCTGCCATCCTCTTGTTTGTTAAACGAGTTCACTTTCTATCATTTATAAGGAACGATTAAACTGTTCGTTCTAGATTGCTCATAATTGTGTTATGTCCCTTTCATTCGATGTGGTATGATGAAAACACGAAGATTATGTAGCTACTATTAATTGTTTAAATGAGAGTCATTTGTACAGCTAATTTGTAGTTTATTTGTTAGTCAAGTCACCATTAAAGTGGGTTTTTTTTGTATACACATGAAAATTCATAGTTTTCGTTTAGAAATTCTTTAAAATGTGTTCTTGAAAAAACAACTGTTTAACAACGCTTATTGGAATGTGAGCATAGTAAATTCCCGCTTTCTTCCTAGTTGATCAATGATTATGTGTTTGAATCATCGGTTCGGACTAGGTCTCAAAATCAGACAATATATTTTAGTAAATATGGGCAAAAACACATATACCCTTACAGTTACATAATACTTACATAACTTTTGTGTAACAGATCGAACCTTTTTAAGCCCTGGAAACGAGTTCCAAACTAAGTAGAAGTGCTTATCTTAATCTTCACTGAACACATTTCAAAATTGGGCACCTAGCACATTGATATATTTGAAAATAATAACCACCATCAAAATAATTATTAATTCATGTAAAAATTATACATTTGCAACGTATTGTTTCATGACCATATTGTTAATCACTCGAGTAGGCCAACCTTATAATGATAAACCCCTAAATAAAATGAATCGATGCAAAAAAAACACACACAAAAAAAACACAAACAATAAAAACATTGATTGCAAATGAATGCTTTTCAAAGCATGGAACAAATAAAAGCTGAACATCTTCAAACATATGAAAAGTTTGAAAAGTTGGTCCTACATAAACTGCATGTCATTTTAGTTGAGGTGATTTTCTATATTGAAAATATATTGGGATATGAAAAGAGATCAATTTGAATCATTGTTATGTCTATATGGGTTTTTCTTAGAAACGTAGTAGTTACAATAATTCAGCTATAATAAATGTATCAATGTAATGAGAAATGGAAAATAATATTCAAATTATGGTCATTAACGTATCATCTGTCGTGATTGGTATTATTCAAAAAGGTGACGGTAAACTAATGGGATGGTGGGTGTTTAAACATTCGAAAAACAGCTTGTTTTTCTGATATTATCATTTTTATATGTAAAAACGGAATAATTTTAAGTAGCAGCTTAGTTATTTCTGATATTATCCTTTAAATATATCGTATTTATACTTACTTTGTAAGTTCAGTATTGCCTCCCTAGATCAATAGTTACACTGACAGTTATGGTCAGCTTGATTACTATGGTCACTCTGACTCCTATGGTCATTCGGACATCTCTTGTCATCTTCACTCCAATCTACGAACGGTCACTTTGGTTCCTATGGTCTGCCTTATTCCTGTGGTCGCCTGTACTCCTATGGTTGCCTGGACTCGTATGGTTATCCTGAGTTCAACGGTCACCCTAACTACTATGGTCTGTCTCACTCCTATGGTCACCCTGACACTTATGGTCACATTTACTCCTATTGTCACCCGGAATCCTATCGTCACCCTTGGCTAAAACATTTCCCTGACTCCAATGGTCACCTGGACTCCTATCGTGACTCTGGCTCAAGTGATTACCCTGACTCAAAGGGTTCTCCATACTCCTATGCTCACACTGACCACTATAATAAATATGTCTCTAATGGTGACCATGACTCCTATGGTCACTCTAATTACTATGGTCATACTGACTACTTTGGTCACGTTGACTACTATGCTCACCCTGACTATTATGGTAACATTGACTCCTATAGTCACCCTGTCTACTATGCTCACACTGACTGCTATGGTCACCTTGATTCCTATGGTCACCCTGACTACTATGCTCACCCTGACTGCTATGGTCACATTGACTCCTATGGGCACCCTGACTACTATGCTCACCCTGACTGCTATGGTCACATTGACTCCTATGGGCACCCTGACTACTATGCTCACCCTGACTGCTATGGTCACATTGACTCCTATGGTCACCCTGACTACTATGCTCACCCTGACTGCTATGGTCACATTGACTCCTATGGGCACCCTGACTACTATGGTCACACCTACTACTTTGGTCACACCTGCTTCTATGGTCACCGTGACTACTAGTGTAACCATGACTACTATGGTCACCTTGACTACTATGGTCACCTTGACTCCTATGCTCACCTTGACTCCTATAGTCACCCTGACTACTATGGTCACCTTGACTCCAATGGGCACCCTGACAAATGTGGGCACACCTACTACTATGGTCACACCTTATACTATGGTCACCCTAACTACTATGGTCACCCTGACTACTTTGGTCATCCTGACTACTATGCTCACCTTGACTCGTATAGCCACCCTGACTACTATGGTCAACCTGACTAATATGGTCACACCTACTACTATGGTCACCCTGACTACTTAGGTCACCCTGACTACTATGGTCATCCTGACTACTATGGTCACATCTACTACTATGGTCACACCTACTAGTACTACTTTGGTCATACCTACTACTGATTCTAATGGTCAGACTGACTTCTATGATCAAACTCTCTCAAATGTTGACCCTGACTTCTATGGCCACCTTAATTAATATGGTCACCCTGACTCCTATGGTAACCCGAGCTACTATGGTCACTCTTACTACTATGGTCACTCTGACTCCAATAGTCACTCTAACCCCTATGGTCACCCTGACCCCTATTGTCACTCTGACTCCTTTGGTCACCCTAACACCTATGGTCACCCGGAATCGTATGGTCCCCCTGACTCCTATGGTCACCCGGACTCCTATGGTCACTCTTACTACTATGGTCACTCTGACTCCTATGGGAATTCTAACTACTACAGTCACCCTGACCCCTAAGGTCACTCCAACTCCTTTAGTCACCATGACTTCTATGATCACTCAGACACCTATGGTCACTCTAACTTCTAAGTTCACATTTGGCTTTAATGGAAACCCTGATTCCTATGGTCACTCTTACTACTATGGTCACTCTAACAACAATGGTCTACGGTCAACTAGATGACTATGGTCACCCTGACTACTATGATCACACGTACTACTATGGTCGCCCAGAACTCTACGGTCAACCTGACTACTATGGTCACCCTAACTACTATGATCACACGTACTACAATGGTCGCCCAGAACTCTACGGCCAACCTGACTACTATGGTCAACCTGACTACTATGAACACCCTGACTAATATGGTCACCATGACTTCTATGATCACACGTACTACTATGTTCGCCCTGACCATTAAAAAGTGACCGTAAAATAATGGGATGGTGGGTGTTTAAAAATTGGTAAATCAGCTTGTTTTTCTGATATTCTCATTTTTATATATCAAAATGGAATAATTTCAGGTAGCAGCTTGTTATTTTTGATATTATCATTTTTATATATAGAAATGGAATAATTTCAGATAACATATGGATGAAATGGAATAATTTCAGGTAAAAAAGAATTTTTCATGTGTTTGCAAATTTTTAAGAAAATCTTAAAAACACGATCATAATGCCTCTTTGAAATCAAATGGTACTCATTTTATAACAAACTAGAAATTTCGATCAGTGAGGTTTTCGATCTTTCACAAGGGTTTATTAAAAGTCTCGAGTAAATTGCCAGTTTATGTTAACACATACACACTTTAAATTGATTGATTATGTGTCATTTTACTTGACCTCCCTTAGTTGTAAGTTTTTCATTAAAACGTTAGAATTGTCAGTAATCAATGTAGCACTTATTCGGAATTCCCGTAATAGATAAAGGCTGAACATAACCCACGGTAAGACAATGCTCAAAACCCTTTAAATAACAATATTTTCAAACAGAAGGAATAGAACAAAGCTGGAATTATTAAAAAAAAAACACAACATTTACTACCGCTAAAATGCAGGGGACAATAAAAGGGGGTTGATTTATGGTCGACTCAACCTTGCTACCCATACAATGCAGTTGAGGACACATGTGGTGGGGTTTGGGGATAATATGGTAGGCTTATCATTATTAACGTTGCTACCCACAGAACGCAGGTAACGTCAAAAGGGGGTTAATCAGTGTCAGAATTACGAAGGAGACAACAATAAGGGTTCAATATTGTCGGTTTATTCTTCCTATCCTTAAGTTGACAAGGGATTGACAAGGGGTTATGATGGTCGGCTCCTCGCACTATGCAAGAGACGACAAAATGCGGCTTAATTAAGGTCGGCTGAGTTTTGCTACCCGCAAAGGGACGACACAAAGTGTTAAATATGGTGGTCTCATACTTGCTATCCGTAGTATACAGAAATTGACGAAGGGGGGAATAAATTAAAGTCGCCTCCTCCTAGTATGCAGGGAACGACAAAAGGGGTGTGATAATTTATGTCGGCTAATTCTTGCCACTCGTAACATGTAGGGGACGACAAAGGAAGTTTAATTATGATCGGCTTGTACTTGCTACCTGCAGTATGTAGGGGACGACTTAAGGCTTCATTCTTGCTATCCTAAGTAGGCAGAAAATGAAAAGGGGTGATTATGTTCGGCTCTCCGTAGTATAAAGGGGTTGGGAAAGTGGGAATAGGGTTAGTTATGGACGGCTCTCCGTAGCATGAAGGGTGAGCAGAGGTGGAAGGGGTAGTAATGTTCGTCTATCCTTAGTCTCAAGGGATTGGTAAAAGGGGAAAGGGTTAGTTATGGACGGCTCCACGTAGTATGCAGGGGACGACACAATCAGGTAAATTATGTTTGGCTCATTATGCAGGGTACAACAAAAGGGGCTTCATATGGTATGTTCTTTCATGCTACCTGCAGTATGCAGGGCAAAACAAGGGTGGGGATGATTATGGTCGGATCATATCTGTTAGCCTTGTATGCAGGGGACGACAAAAGATGGGGGGATAATATTGGTAAGTTCAGTATTGCCTCCCTAGATCAATAGTTACACTGACAGTTATGGTCAGCTTGATTACTATGGTCACTCTGACTCCTATGGTCATTCGGACATCTCTTGTCATCTGCACTCCAATCTACGAACGGTCACTTTGGTTCCTATGGTCTGCCTTATTCCTGTGGTCGCCTGTACTCCTATGGTTGCCAGGACTCGTATGGTTATCCTGAGTTCAACGGTCACCCTAACTACTATGGTCTGTCTCACTCCTACGGTCGCCTTGACTCCTATGGTTGCCCGAATTCCAATGGTCACCCTGACTCTTAGGGTCACACTTACTCCTATTGTCACCCGGAATCCTATCGTCACCCTGGCTAAAAACATTTCCCTGACTCCAATGGTCACCTGGACTCCTATCGTGACTCTGGCTCAAGTGATTACCCTGACTCAAATGGTCCTCCATACTCCTATGCTCACACTGACCACAATAATAAATATGTCTCTAATGGTGACCATGACTCCTATGGTCACTCTGATTACTATGGTCATACTGACTACTTTGGTCACCTTGACTCCCATGGTCACCCTGACTTCTTTGGTCACCTTGACTCCTATGGTCACCCTGACTACTATGCTCACACTGACTACTATGGTCACCTTGACTCGTATGGTCACCCTGCCTACTATGCTCACCCTGACTATTATGGTAACATTGACTCCTATAGTCACCCTGTCTATTATGGTCACCTTGACTTCTATGGTCACCCTGACCACTATGCTCACCCTGACTGCTATGGTCACATTGACTCCTATGGGCACCCTGACTACTATGCTCACCCTGACTGCTATGGTCACATTGACTCCTATGGTCACCCTGACTACTATGCTCACCCTGATTGCTATGGTCACATTGACTCCTATGGTCACCCTGACTACTATGCTCACCCTGACTGCTATGGTCACATTGACTCCTATGGGCACCCTGACTACTATGGTCACACCTACTACTTTGGTTACACCTGCTTCTATGGTCACCGTGACTACGATAGTAACCATGACTACTATGGCCACCTTGACTACTATGGTCACCTTGACTCCTATTCTCACCTTGACTCCTTTAGTCACCCTGACTACTATGGTCACCTTGACTCCAATGGGCACCCTGACTAATGTGGGCACACCTACTACTATGGTCACACCTTATTCTATGGTCACCCTGACTACTTTGGTCACCCTGACTACTTTGGTCATCCTAACTACTATGCTCATCTTGACTCGTATAGCCACCCTGACTACTATGGTCAACCTGACTAATATGGTCACACCTACTACTATGGTCACCCTGACTACTTAGGTCACCCTGACTACTATGGTCATCCTGACTACTATGGTCACATCTACTACTATGGTCACACCTACTAGTACTACTATGGTCATACCTACTACTTTGGTCACATTGAATATTATGGTCACCCTGAATACTGTGGTCACACATACCACAATGGCCACACCTACTACTTTGGTCACACCTGCTTCTATGGCCATCGTGACTACAATAGTTATTCTGACTATTGTCACCCTGATTCTAATGGTCAGACTGACTTCTATGATCAAACTCTCTCAAATGTTGACCCTGACTTCTATGGCCACCTTAATTAATATGGTCACCCTGACTCCTATGGTAACCCGAGCTACTATGGTCACTCTTACTACTATGGTCACTCTGACTCCAATAGTCACTCTAACCCCTATGGTCACCCTGACCCCTATTGTCACTCTGACTCCTTTGGTCACCCTAACACCTATGGTCACCCGGAATCGTATGGTCCCCCTGACTCCTATGGTCACCACGACTCCTATGGTCACTCTTACTACTATGGTCACTCTGACTCCTATGGTCACTCTAACGACTACGATCACCCTGACCCCTAAGGTCACTCCAACTCCTTTAGTCACCATGACTTCTATGATCACTCAGACACCTATGGTCACTCTAACTTCTAAGGTCACATTTGGCTTTAATGGAAACCCTGATTCCTATGGTCACTCTTACTACTATGGTCACTCTAACTACAATGGTCTACGGTCAACCAGATTACTATGGTCACCCTGACTACTATGATCACACGTACTACTATGGTCGCCCAGAACTCAACGGCCAACCTGACTACTATGGTCACCCTGACTACTATAATCACACGTACTACAATGGTCGCCCAGAACTCTACGGCCAACCTGACTACTATGGTCAACCTGACTACTATGAACACCCTGACTAATATGGTCACCGTGACTTCTATGATCACACGTACTACTATGTTCGCCCTGACCATTAAATAAGTGACCGTAAAATAAAGAGATGGTGGGTGTTTAAAAATTGGTAAATCAGCTTGTTTTTCTGATATTCTCATTTTTATATATCAAAATGGAATAATTTCAGGTAGCAGCTTGTTATTTTTGATATTATCATTTTTATAGTTAGAAATGGAATAATTTCATATAACATATGGATCGAAATGGAATAATTTCAGGTAAAAAAGAATTTTTCATGTGTTTGCAAATTTTTAAGAAAATCTTAAAAACACGATCATAATGCCTCTTTGAAATCAAATGGTACTCATTTTTATAACAAACTAGAAATTTCGCTCAGTGAGGTTTTCTATCCTTCACAAGGGTTTATTAAAAGTCTCGAGTAAATTGCCAGTTTATGTTAACACATACAAACTTTAAATGGATGGATAATTTGCCATTTTACTTTACCTCCCTTAGTTATAAGTATTTCATTGATACGTTAGAATTGTCAGTATTCGATGTAGCACATATTGGAGTTCCCGTGATAGATAAATGTTGAACACAACCAACGGTCAGACAATGCTCAAAACCCTATAAATAAAACAATATTTTCAAACAGAAGGAATTGAACAAAGCTGGAATTATTAAAAAACAACAACATTTACTAACGCTTCAATGCAGGGGACAACAAAAGGGGGTTGATTTATGGTCGGCTCAATCTTGCTAACCATAGAATGCAGTTGAGGACACATGTGGTGGGGTTGGGGGATAATATGGTAGGCTCATCATTATCAACGTTGCTACCCGCAGAACGCAGGTAACTTCAAAAGGGGGTTAATCAGTGTCAGAAGTATGAAGGAGACAACAATAAGGGTTCAATATTGTCGGTTTATACTTGCTATCCTTAAATTGACAAGGGATTGACAAGGGGTTATGATGGTCGGCTCCTCGCACTATGCAAGAGACGATAAAATGCGGCTTAATTAAGGTCGGCTCAGTTTTGCTACCCGCAAAGGGAGTATAAAGAAATTGACGAAGGGAGGAATAAATTATAGTCGCCTCCTCCTAGTATGCAGGGAACGACAAAAGGGGGGATAATTTATGTAGGCTAATTCTTGCCACCCTTGACATGTAGGGGACGACAAAGGAAGTTTAATTATGATCGGCCGGTACTTGCTACCTGCAGTATGTAGGGGACGACTTAAGGCTTCATTCTTGCTATCCTAAGTAGGCAGAAAATGAAAAGGGGGGATTATGTTCGGCTCTCCGTAGTATAAAGGGGTTGGGAAAGTGGGAATAGGGTCAGTTATGGACGGCTCTCCGTAGTATAAAGGGTTAGCAGAGGGGAAAGTTGTAGTTATGTTCGGCTTTCCTTAGTTTCAAGGGATTGGCAAAAGGGGAATAGGGTTAGTTATGGACGGTTCCCCGTAATATGCAGGGGACGACACAAGCAGGAACAATTATGTTTGGCTCATTGCGCAGGGGAGAACAAAATGGTCTTTATATGGTGTGTTCTTTTTTGTTACCCGTAGTATGCAGTGGACGACACATAAGATTAAATAGATAGCCTGATTCATGCTACCTGCAGTATGCAGGGCAAAACAAGGGTGGGGATGATTATGGTCGGATCATTTCTGTTAGCCGTTGTATGCAGGGGACGACAAAAGATGGGGGGATAATATTTGTAAGTTCAGTATTGCCTCCCTAGATCAATAGTTACACTGATAGTTTTGGTCAGCTTGATTACTATGGTCACTCTGACTCCTATGGTCATTCGGACATCTCTTGTCATCTGCACTCCAATCTACGAACGGTCACTTTGGTTCCTATGGTCTGCCTTATTCCTGTGGTCGCCTGTACTCCTATGGTTGCCTGGACTCGTATTGTTATCCTGAGTTCAACGGTCACCCTAACTACTATGGTCTGTCTCACTCCTACGGTCGCCTTGATTCCTATGGTTGCCCGAACTCCAATGGTCACCCTGACTCTTATGGTCACACTTACTCCTATTGTCACCCGGAATCATATCGTCACCCTGGCTAAAAACATTTCCCTGACTCCAATGGTCACCTGGACTCCTATCGTGACTCTGGCTCAAGTGATTACCCTGACTCAAATGGTCCTCCATACTCCTATGCTCACACTGACCACTATAATAAATATGTCTCTAATGGTGACCATGACTCCTATGGTCACTCTGATTACTATGGTCATACTGACTACTTTGGTCACCTTGACTCCTATGGTCACCCTGACTACTATGCTCACACTGACTACTATGGTCACCTTGACTCGTATGGTCACCCTGACTACTATGCTCACCCTGACTATTATGGTAACATTGACTCCTATAGTCACCCTGACTACTATGCTCACCCTGACTACTATGGTCACCTTGACTCCTATGGTCACCCTGACTACTATGCTCACCCTGACTGCTATGGTCACATTGACTCCTATGGGCACCCTGACTACTATGCTCACCCTGACTGCTATGGTCACATTGACTCCTATGGTCACCCTGACTACTATGCTCACCCTGACTGCTATGGTCACATTGACTCCTATGGTCACCCTGACTACTATGCTCACCCTGACTGCTATGGTCACATTGGCTCCTATGGGTACCCTGACTACTGTGGTCACACCTACTACTTTGGTCGCACCTGCTTCTATGTTCACCTTGACTACTATAGTAACCATGACTACTATGGTCACCTTGACTACTATGATCACCTTGACTCCTATGGTCACCTTGACTCCTATAGTCACCCCGACTACTATGGTCACCTTGACTCCAATGGGCACCCTGACTAATGTGGGCACACCTACTACTATGGTCACACCTTATACTATGGTCACCCTGACTACTTTTGTCACCCTGACTACTTTGGTCATCCTGAATACTATGCTCACCTTGACTCGTATAGCCACCCTGACAACTATGGTCAACCTGACTAATATGGTCACACCTACTACTATGGTCACATTGACTACTTAGGTCACCCTGACTACTATGGTCATCCTGACTACTATGGTCACATCTACTACTATGGTCACACCTACTAGTACTACTATGGTCATA
Source organism: Mya arenaria (assembly GCF_026914265.1). Lineage (NCBI taxonomy): Eukaryota > Metazoa > Mollusca > Bivalvia > Myida > Myidae > Mya > Mya arenaria. Next base: position 63,913,987 of record NC_069131.1, on the reverse strand, counting down.
CCTACTCCTTTGGTCACATTGAATCTTATGGTCACCCTGAATACTGTGGTCACAAATACCACAATGGTCACACCTACTACTTTGGTCACACCTGCTTTTATGGCCACCGTGAATACAATAGTTATTCTGACTATTGTCACCCTGATTCTAATGGTCAGACTGACTTCTATGATCAAACTCTCTCAAATGTTGACCCTGACCTCTATGGCCACCTTAATTAATATGGTCACCCTGACTCCTATGGTAACCCGAGCTACTATGGTCACTCTTACTACTATGGTCACTCTGACTCTAATAGTCACTCTAACCCGCTTTAGTCACCCTGACCCCTATTGTCACTCTGACTCCTTTGGTCAACCTAACACCTAAGGTTACCCGGAATCGTATGGTCCCCCTGACTCCTATGGTCACCCGGACTCCTATGGTCACTCTTACTACTATGGTCACTCTGACTCCTATGGTCACTCTAACTACTACGGTCACCCTGACCCCTAAGGTCACTCCAACTCCTTTAGTCACCATGACTTCTATGATCACTCAGACACCTATGGTCACTCTAACTTCTAAGGTCACATTTGGCTGGAAACCCTGATTCCTATGGTCACTCTAACTACAATGGTCTACGGTCAACCAGATTACTATGGTCACCCTGACTACTATGATCACACGTACTACTATGGTCGCCCAAAACTCTACGGCCAACCTGACCATTATGGTCACCATGAATACTATGATCACACGTACTACTATGGTCGCCCAGAACTCTACGGCCAACCTGACTACTATGAACACCCTGACTAATATGGTCACCATGACTTCTATGATCACACGTACTACTATGTTCGCCCTGACCATTAAAAAAGTGACCGTAAAATAATGGGATGTTGGGTGTTTAAAAATTGGTAAATCAGCTTGTTTTTCTGATATTCTCATTTTTATATATCAAAATGGAATAATTTCAGGTAGCAGCTTGTTATTTTTGATATTATCATTTTTATAGTTAGAAATGGAATAATTTCATATAACATATGGATCGAAATGGAATAATTTCAGGTAAAAAAGAATTTTTCATGTGTTTGCAAATTTTTAAGAAAATCTTAAAAACACGATCATAATGCCTCTTTGAAATCAAATGGTACTCATTTTTATAACAAACTAGAAATTTCGCTCAGTGAGGTTTTCTATCCTTCACAAGGGTTTATTAAAAGTCTCGAGTAAATTGCCAGTTTATGTTAACACATACAAACTTTAAATGGATGGATAATTTGCCATTTTACTTTACCTCCCTTAGTTATAAGTATTTCATTTATACGTTAGAATTGTCAGTATCCGATGTAGCACATATTGGAGTTCCCGTGATAGATAAATGTTGTACACAACCAACGGTCAGACAATGCTCAAAACCCTATAAATAAAACAATATTTTCAAACAGAAGGAATTGAACAAAGCTGGAATTATTAAAAAACAACAACATTTACTAACGCTTCAATGCAGGGGACAACAAAAGGGGGTTGATTTATGGTCGGCTCAATCTTGCTAACCATAGAATGCAGTTGAGGACACATGTGGTGGGGTTGGGGGATAATATGGTAGGCTCATCATTATCAACGTTGCTACCAGCAGAACGCAGGTAACTTCAAAAGGGGGTTAATCAGTGTCAGAAGTATGAAGGAGACAACAATAAGGGTTCAATATTGTCGGTTTATACTTGCTATCCTTAAGTTGACAAGGGATTGACAAGGGGTTATGATGGTCGGCTCCTCGCACTATGCAAGAGACGACAAAATGCGGCTTAATTAAGGTCGGCTCAGTTTTGCTACCCGCAAAGGGACGACACAAAGCGTTGAATATGGTGGGCTCATACTTGCTATCCGTAGTATACAGAAATTGACGAAGGGAGGAATAAATTATAGTCGCCTCCTCCTAGTATGCAGGGAACGACAAAAGGGAGGATAATTTATGTCGGCTAATTCTTGCAACCCTTGACATGTAGGGGACGACAAAGGAAGTTTAATTATGATCTGCCGGTATTTGCTACCTGCAGTATGTAGGGGACGACTTAAGGCTTCATTCTTGCTATCCTAAGTAGGCAGAAAATGAAAAGGGGGGATTATGTTCGGCTCTCCGTAGTATAAAGGGGTTGGAAAAGTGGGAATAGGGTCAGTTATGGACGGCTCTCCGTAGTATGAAGGGTTAGCAGAGGGGGAAGGGGTAGTTATGTTCGGCTATCCTTAGTTTCAAGGGATTGGCAAAAGGGGAATAGGGTTAGTTATGGACGGTTCCCCGTAATATGCAGGGGACGACACAAGCAGGAACAATTATGTTTGGCTCATTGCGCAGGGGAGAACAAAATGGTCTTTATATGGTGTGTTCTTTCTTGCTACCCGTAGTATGCAGTGGACGACACATAAGGTTAAAAAAATAGCCTGATTCATGCTACCTGCAGTATGCAGGGCAAAACAAGGGTGGGGATGATTATGGTCGGATCATTTCTGTTAGCCGTTGTATGCAGGGACGACAAAAGATGGGGTGATAATATTTGTAAGTTCAGTATTGCCTCCCTAGATCAATAGTTACAATGACAGTTATGGTCAGCTTGATTACTATGGTCACTCTGACTCCTATGGCCATTCGGACATCTCTTGTCATCTGCACTCCAATCTACGAACGGTCACTTTGGTTCCTATGGTCTGCCTTATTCCTGTGGTCGCCTGTACTCCTATGGTTGCCCGGACTCTAATGGTCACCATGACTCGTATGGTTATCCTGAGTTCAATGGTCACCCTAACTACTATGGTCTGTCTCACTCCTACGGTCGCCTTGACTCCTATGGTTGCCCGAACTCTAATGGTCACCCTGATTCTTATGGTTACACTTACTCCTATTGTCACCCGGACTTCTATCGTCACCTTGGCTAAAAAAATTACCCTGACTCCAATGGTCACCTGGACTCCTATCGTGACTCTGGCTCAAGTGATTACCCTGACTCAAATGGTCACTCTTACTACTATGGTCACTCTAACTACAATGGTCACATTTGGCTATAATTGTCACCCTGACTCCTTTGGTCATTTTGACTTCCATTGTCAACTGACCCAAATGGTCACTCTTACGAGGAATTCAGGAGACTACCTTTTGCTAACAGGTACAAAATGTGCTACCAGCCTTTAAGTCTCAGACGAGCAGAACTTTTTTCTCATAATTTAAATTTTAATATTAAACCTTACATAAATATGTCCTTTATTTGTGTATATAAAGTTAATCGGTACGTTTAACGGTCACCCTGACTGTAATGATCATCCGGACTTCTACGGCCATCCAGACTCCTATGGTCACACTGACGTCTATGGTCACCCTGACTTTAAAGATCACCCTGACTCAAGTGTTACCCTGTGTCTAATGGTAACCATGACTCCTAGCGTAATTCTGTCTACTGTGGTCACCCTGACTTCTATGATCAAACCTACTACTATGGTCACCCTGACCTTAATGGTCAACTTGACTACAATGATCACACTGGGTACTATGATAACAGCTGCTACAATGGTCGCACAGACCTCTACGGTTAACCAGATTACTATGGTCACCCTGACTACTATGATTACACGTACTACTATGGTCACCCTGACTACTATGATCACACGTACTACTATGGTCGCCCAGACCTCTACGGTTAACAAGACTACTATGGTCACCCTGACTACTATGATTACCCTGACTACTATGATCACACGTACTACTATGGTCACCCAGACTACTACGGTTAACCAGACTACTATGGTCACCCTGACTACTAGGGTCACCCTGACTACTATGTTCACACGTACTACTATGGTCGCCCAGAACTCTACGGCCAATCTGACTACTATGGTCACCCTGACTACTATGATCACACGTACTACTATGGTCGCCCAGACCTCTACGGTTAACCAGACTACTATTGTGACCCTGACTACTATGATCACCCTGACTACTATGATCACACGTACTACTATGGTCGCCCAGACTACTACGCTTAACCAGACTCCTATGGTCACCCTGACTACTATGATCACACCTATTACTTTGGTCGCCCAGACTATTACGGCCAACCTGACAACTATGGTCACCCTGACTACTATGATCACACGTACTACTATGGTCGCCCAGACCCTTACGGTTAACCAGACTACTATGGTCACCCTGACTACTATGATCACACTTACTATTATGGTCGCCCAGAACTCTACGGCCAACCTGTCTACTATGGTCACCCTGACTACTATGAACACCTTGACTCATATGGTCACCATGACTACTATGATCACACGAACTACTTCTATGGTCGCCGTGACCATTACAGTCAACATGACTTCTATGATTACCATAACTTTTATGATCACCCTCATCACTATGATCACTCGTAATACTATGGTCGCACTGATCATTACAGACACCCTGACTACTATGCTCACCCTGACTACTATGGTCGCCTTGACCTTTACGGTCAACCTAAAAACTATTGTACCTTCTAACACTTTAGTCACCCTCACTGCTAAGGTCACCCTGACTACTATGGTCACACAGACTCCTATAGTCACCCTGACTTCAATGATCAGACCTATTACTATGGTCACCTTGACTCCCATGGTCACCTTGACTTCTTTGGTCACCCTGAATAGTATTGTTACCCTGACCCCTATGGCCACCCTGACCCCTATGTTCACTCTGACTCCTTTGGTCACACTTACACCTATGGCCAACCGGAATCGTATGGTCAAACTGACTCCTATGGTCACCCGGACTCCTATGGTCAGTCTAACTACTATGGTCACTCTGACTCCTATGGTCACTCTAACTATTATGGTCACCCTGACACCTAAGGTCACTCTCACTCCTTTGGTCACCATGACTACTATGGTCACTCTGACTCCTATGGTCACTCTAACTTCTAAGGTCACATTTGGCTATAATTTAAACCCTGACTCCTGTGGTCACTATTACTACTTTGGTCACTCTAACTACAATGGTCACATTTGGCTATAATTGTCACCCTGACTTCTTTGGTCACTCTGACTCCTATTGTCAACTGAACCAAAAGGTCACTCTTATGAGAAGTTCAGGAGACTACCTCTTGCTAACAGTACGTACAAAATGTGCTACCAGCCTCAGCCAAGCAGAACTTTTTTCTCATAATTTAAATTTCAATATTAAACCTTACATAAATGTGTCCCTTATTTATGTATATAAATTTAATCGGTACGTTTAACAGTCACCCTGACTGTAATGATCATCCGGACTTCTGCGGTCATCCAGACTCCTATTGTCACACTGACGTCTATGGTCACCCTGACTTTAAAGATCACCCGGACTCAATTGTCTAATGGTAACCATGACTAGAGTAAGTCTGACTACTGTGGTCAACATGACTTCAAAGGTCACAAGGACTTAATTGCGCACACCTCCTAACATGGTGTCCTTGACTCATATTGTCACCTAGACTACTATGATCACACCTACTACTATGGTCACCCTGAGCTATACGGTCAACATGACTACTATGGACACCCTGACTAGTATGGTCACTCTGACTACTATGGTCACCATGACTACTTTGATCACACCTACTACTATCGACAAGACTGACTACTATGATCACACCTACTACTATGGTCACCCTGAGCTTTACGGTTAACCTGACTACTATGGTCACTCTGATAACTACAGCACCCTGACTACTATGATCAAACCTATTTCTATGGTCACCCTGACTACTATGGTCACCCTAACTACTATGATCACACCTTAAACTATGGTCGCCATGGCAATTACGATTAACTTGACAACTATGGTCATCCTGACAACAATGGCATCCTGACTACTGTAATCAAACCTATTTCTATTGTCACCCTGACTACTACGGCCTCCCTAACTACTATGGTCACCTTGACTACTACGGTCATCTTGACTACTATGATCACACATTATTCTATGATCGCCATGGCCATCAATGTTAACCTGACTACTATGGTCATACCTAATTCTTTGGTAATCCTAACTACTGGCACCTTGATTCCTTGTATCACACCTTATTCTATGGTCGCCATGGCCTTTACGGTCAATTTGACTACTATCATCACCCTGACTATTATGATCACCCTCACTAAAATAATCAAACCTATTACTCTGGTCACCTTGACTACTATTGTCTTTTAACTTCTACGGTCACTCTGACTACTATGGTCACCATGACTACTATTATCACATCTTTTACAATAGTCGCCATGACCATTACAGTCAACCTGACTACTATGATCTCACCTGTTATTATTGTCGCCATGACCTTTACGGTCAACCTGACCACTATGGTCACATTGACCACTTTGGTCACCCTGACTACTATGGTCACCCTGACTACTATGGTCACCTGGACTCGTATAGTCACCCTGACTACTATGGTCAACCTGACTACTATGGTCAACCTGACTACTATGGTCACCTTGACTCGTATAGTCATCCTGACTACTATGGTCACCCTGACTACTATGGTCGTACTGACTCCTATGGTCGCTCTGACAACTATGCTCACTTCTACACCTATGATCCATGCTACAACTTTGGTCACCCTGACTATTATGGTCACTCCGACTACTATGGCCACCCCGACTACTATGGCCATCCTGACTGCTATGGTCACCAAGACTACCATGGTCACTCTGACTCCTATGATCACACTGAATACTATGGTCACACTGACACCTATAGTCACCCTGACATTTATGATCAGACCTACTACTATGGTCACCTTGACTCCCATGGTCACATTGACTACTATAGTCACCCTGACTACTATGGTCACCTTGACTCCATGGTCACCCTGACTACTATGGTCACCCTGACTTCTATGGTCACCTTGACTCCTTTGGTCACCCTGACTTCTATTGATATATCTACTACTATGGTCACACCTTGACTACTATGGTCACACTTAATACTACGGTCACACCTACTTATATAGTCATCCTGACTATTTTGGTTACTTCTACTACAATGGTCACACCTTTTATGGTCACCCTGACTAAAACAGTCACCCTGACTGCTATGGTTATCCTGACTACTATGGTCACACCTACAACTATGGTAACACCTGCTACTTTGGTCACACTGCTATTTTGGCCATCGTGACTATTATAGTTACCCTGGCTACTATGGCCACCGTGACTACTATTGTTACCCTAACTACTATGCTCACCTTGACTTCTATAATCACCCTGACTACTATGGTCATACCTATCACTATGGTCACACCTACCACTATGGTCACACATGCTACTATGGTCACCGTGACTACTATGGTCACACCTACTTCTTTGGTCGCCCTGACCACTACGGCAAACCTGACTACTATAATCACACCTACTACTATGGTCGCCTTGACCTCTACGGTCAACCTGACTACTATGATCAGTTCTACTTATATGGTAGCCCTGACCATTACAGTCAACCTAACTAATATGGTCACCTTGACTACTTTGGTCAACCTGACTACTTTGGTCACCCTGACTACTTTGGTCACCCTGACTACTATGATCACACCTTCTACTTTGGTCGCCCAGACCTTTACGGTCAACCTGACTACTATGGTCACCCTGACTACTTTGATCACCCTAACTACTATAGTTACTCTAACTACTATGGTCACTCTAACTACTATGGTGTTATTTGGCTATAATGGTCACCCTGACTCCTATGGTCACTCTAACTACTATGGTCTCATTTGGCTATAATGGTCACCAATGGTCTACAATTATAGCCAAATGTGACCATAGTAGTTAGAGTGACCATAGTAGTTAGAGTGTCCTACTATGGTCACTCTAACCACTATGGTCACATTTGGCTATAATTGTCACCCTTACTCCTATGGTCACTCTAACTACTATGGTCACTCTAACTACTATGGTCACATTTGGTTATTATGGTCACCCTGACTCCTATGGTCACCCTGACCCCTATGGACACTCTAACTACTATGGTCACTCTAACTATTATGGTCATATTTGGCAATAATGGCCACCCTGACTCCTATGGTCACTCTAACTACTATGTCCACGCTAACTACTATGGTCACTCTAACTACTATGGTCACATTTTGCTATAATGGTCACTCTGACACCTATGGTCACTCTAACTTCTATAGTCACTCTAACTACTATGGTCACATTTGGCTATAATGGTCACCCTGACTCCTATGGTCACTCTAACTACTATTGTCACTCTACTTACTATGGTCACATTAGGCTATATTGGTCACCCTGACCCTTATGGTCACTCTAACTTCTAAGGTCACATTTGGCTATAATGGAAACCCTGACTCCCATGGTCACTCTTACTACTATGGTCACTCAAACAACTATGGGCACATATGGCTATGATTGTCACCCTGACTCCTTTGGTCACTCTGTTTCCCATTGTCAACTGAATCAAATGGTCACTCTTACGAGAAATTCAGGAAACTACCTTATGCTAACGGTGCGTACAAAATGTGCTACCAAACTTTAAGTCTCAGACGAGCAGAACATTTTTTCTCAAATTTTATTTTTTTATATTACACCTTACATAAATGTGTCCCTTATATGTGTATATAAAGTTAATTGTCGTATATCAATGTATTTTAATAAAAATCCAGTTTTTATGACGTCAGCGATCCACATTATGTTGTTGCTGGTCCTATGACATTATAAGTACCGGCCAGTCAGCCACCGAAAATGTATACGTTAGCCTCGGTCCATTCAACTTAGGGGGCTGACTGGCCGGTCCTTATAATGCCATATGGCCCGAAGTGGTGTGTTATATTTCTTATATTATACCGAACACTGTTTTTACCATTTAATAATTTTAAAGCGTGTTTTATCTATCAAATCTAATAATGTTTACTTGCGAAAAAATGTCGTTGTGAAATTTGCAGGCAGCACTCACCTGTTATATGACGTCAGCAGTTCATATTATATGAAGTCAGCGGTCCATATTATATTTTTGGTGAGGTCCGTCCGGTGACGTCAAAAAAACTGGATTTGTATTAAAATACATTGATATACGGACCGGTCAACTTTATACACACAAAGAAGGGATAATTTATGTAAGGTATAATATTAATATATATTTATACAATGGCTATCCAATGAACAATTTTTGTTTTATCATGATTGTGTCGACAGCTGAAACGACATTGGTTAACTCCACGTTTCAAATCAATATATTTTCTCCTATAATTACAGCTATATATTTTACCAGCCAACATTTATCAAGTCACAATTTTTGAATACGACGGATAATTCAAAGATGAGGGTATATTTGGTGAGTTAAATACTTTTTTTTTCATTTTATTCTGACTAATATTAAATGTTACCGGAGGGGAAGATAAATAACCACACCTGCTTCTTGTACATTAATGATAATGATACTTAGGAAATATTGCTTTTCAAATTTTAACGCTCAGTTTGCAATTCGTATGACCAAAGATATTGTATGGTAGCAGAAAGAAAAATCGAGCGTCTTTCAATATGTGCGGTTGATATATCAAACTCATATTGTAACAGACATCATTGCAATTTCGAGAATGTTTAATTCTAAACTATCGTTAATGTCTTATTGTACACGTTCATGAACAGTGGCGTAGCTACATATAGGCCTTGTAAGGCTGGGTATACAGCTTTTTTGGAGAATGACAAAATCAAATAACCCGAAAAAGCAATAAAAACTAAAACACTTATAACAACTCAAAAGTTTGTTTAATTATGGCCAATGCAAGTTCGGTGTTTAATTTAACTATATGCAAGGTGATTTTATTTTAGTCATTGCCTATTTGCACTTGTGCTTTTGGTTTTTCTCCAGAAATGCTTCATAATTTCACCATTTTGCTTCTTATTTAGAAAGAAATTTTAGAGTTTTTAAGGCATAGGTACGCCTCTGCATGAATATATTATGTGAACGTGTGTGAATGATTATTTGAACGGAATAACGTTTGCAAATGATACAATAACACTCATCCGCCGAACACAATCCTATTTGCTTAAACAATTTTTAATTAAGTATTATATTCAATAAACATAATCAAAAGATTAACTGTGAAAATAATTAAACTGTAGAATAGTGCATTGATTTTTTTTTAATTATTGTTACCGCCTGTATCTTGCAAATTGTGCAAAAAAAAAGAAATTTGTTCAAGTTACAAAATCAGGCAAAAAAAGCTTACATAATGTCTCCGTGGCCTTGTGGTTAAGGCGTCCGCCTACGGAGCGGATGGTCGAAGGTTCGAGTCTCAAAAAGGGCTTGTTCTGACATGGCCGGTTGCCGACCAAGCAGCTAGTTAAATCGAGAGATACCGATTGCCTTCCTGCCAGGTGCCTGGCATTTGGGATAAGGAATCGGGGTAAAGATGTTCACGAATGTCGGTGTCTCATAAGCCCAACGGGCTGGCCCTTAACTAAGAGGGGTGACACTATAATAAACAAACACTTTACTTTACTTTATATACTGTCAAAAACACATTTTTATATATTTTGTATGCATACTGTATGGTGTTTAAGACTAAACCTTTACAGGAGTGTGTTATATTTCAAGAAATTCATTGTTGTTTTTTTTCAAATCTGCGTTTGACTAATTTGGAATAAAATATTATTTTAGGAAAAATGGAGATTGCGCAAAGGAAACAACATTAGGAAGGCAGTAAATTGCACCAAAGAATCACTGTAGTGATACTTGTTTCTATTGTCTTAAATAACAAAATGCGATAACAATATCCGTTAGTTCATAGATATAACCATAACTTCTTTGTTCACAGGTTGCATGCTTGGCCGTGCAGTTGCTGAACGTCCATGGTCTCAATGTCTTTGACCTGGGCTCTTCATCATCTTCATCATCACCATCATCCTCATCATCGGAAGGCCGTATCAGAATTAGCCTGTCGGACTTAACGAGAGGCAGCAGCAGCAGGAGCAGCAGCAGCAGCAGCAGTAGTAGCAGCAGCAGCAGCAGTAGTGACAGTAGTAGCGAGGGTGTGCAAAGCACCAGTACCGATCCTCATTGCAGCCTGTGTGGCAGTATTTTAAGTAGTGACGACAGCAGCAGCAGCAGCAGCAGTAGCAGCGAAGGACATGGTATTAATTTAATCTGATTTGAATATTCCGGCTACGTTACGGGCTATATGTGAAAGTTATAAAGCGGAAATCGTTAGTTCCAGTCTTTTTAACAAATATTTAATATCATAGAGGTATTTTGTATGATAAGTTCTCTGTAAATGTTGCAAATATCTTCATAATAAATTCTATATCCTCGTCCTTACAAACAAAAATGTCCATTTCACGCCATCCTTTTTATTTTCAAGATGGCGATACTAATGGCGGCGGGACGGGCGATAATGGCGGTGATGGTGGTGCTGGTGGTGCTGATGGTGCTGGAGGTGTTGACGGTGGGAACGGCGGCAGTGGCGGACAGCATTCTGGCCGTATGTTTGTTCCATTAAGAATCTTTTACGAATCCTTTAACCAATGATTTGAATTATGGATGCATTCAGACATTTTATTATAATAAGATTTGGTTTTACAACATGCATACAATGTGTTAAAATAAATCAAAAACAATATTACATCGAAATCAATATTATAAAGTTTATAATATAAACATATTGTTAATACATATGTAACTATATATTATAACAAATTTGTTCAGGGATTTCGCGATTATTTGCATGACTCAACGATTATCAGTTTTGTGGCACGGGCCGATTTTCGATTATTATTTTACGGCCCGTAGAAAGTTCGCACGTGTATTCAATTTTCGCCTTTATATCAATTTTGGCGATCTTAAAATAATATCTTGACTAAATAAATAAGAATTTATTGAACTGCTTGAAGAAAGTTAATAGTAAAATCCTAAAGGGAGGCAAGCGCGAACCAGTTTAGAAAGATATGCTAGTGTTCGATAACCAGTATGGACCAAGTATCACTAGGCCGTGTATTAACCTCCAACAAAACTGATAAGCCTGCTGCCGATTTCAGTTGAAACAAAGAACAAAATGCTAATATCAAAACCTTTACCAACAATTCGTGTCAATGCATTTATCGTACGTATAAGCAATAAGCAAACAATTCCAATCTCTAAGTCTCATAAAACACCCACTCGATATACGATGTTCTGCTCAGTATACGTCATCTTATGCCACACGTATAAATGAAATATTGCTCCGTGTACGTCATTTTTCTGTCACCAACGCTCGATATGTTACAGACTGCCTCGTAAACTTTATCGACTAGCACATCCGCTCAATATATGATATCTTTCTCCGTGTACGTCATCTTTCTGACACCAGCGCTCGATATAGGATTTATTTCTCCGTGTACGTCATCTCTCTCTGCCAGCAGCGCTCGATATAGGATATATTTCTCAGAGTACGTCATACAATAATTTGACAAGTGAACGTATATCAAGTGTTTTCCTCATGTAGCCTCGTGTTATGTCACTCGTCACGTTCGTCATCAAATGTACATATAAAAACGATAAAAAAAACTGTGTTTTTTTACGAATGTTCGTTATCTCGAAGTATTTCCCCGAGGTCCCTACGACTTCGACATAGCGAGTTTTAACTGTATCTCAGTTTAAACCTGTCTGAACATCGAGACGTATAAACAAAGCTAGGCCACCTTTAATCTATTATATCCTTACTCAAAGCTGCTCATGTCGGCGGCGACTGTTCCGGGTGCGGAAGCTGCTTCGACCCGCATGCTATCTGTAAGGAGTTCGGCTGTTTCAACATCTGTATGTGTGAGCCGGGTTACGCGTTTGTCAAGAACGGAGCATTTCAATGTGGACAGTGTCTTCCAGGTGAGTAAAAGTGTGGAAGCAATGTTTGTTACATGCATTAATTGAGTGCAAATGTGTTTTTATCGTGATGTTTATTTTTAGAGCGAACACAGTTGGAATAAAAAGATGTCTACCTAAAATTTCGTTGTAATACTCTAACAAAAATAAGTCAATGGTGATATCTCAATTATCATATTCTAGCCTTCTGGCCCCAATTTCTCTTAACAGGCTTAAGTCGCTTAATTCAATTAGCCAAAATACATACTGAAAAAGGATTTTGATTAATAAAAAAGTGTTTATTCTGATAATCATACAGATTATTCCTACATAATTCCTAAAAATTCTTGAAGAAGTAAATATAACCCATTTTATAGAACAGCAAAAATAGTGAGATTAGCTTAATCCTGTTATAAGGGACTAAAGAAGTTTCGAGAAATTGGGGCCCGATCTTTAGGTACATATAACTCTATACGGATAATACCGGAAAATTCTATACGGGTATTACCGCCCCTTTTATAAATATTCAAACACATGAGTTACTGATTCTGATTAAATTGTGTTGTTATTGTTTAATACAAACTGGTGTGTTTAATTCAGCATGTGCATGTGTATTTCAAAGATTTGGAAACTATGAAATGTCGTTCGAAAATTGCACTGATTTGGATGACCAATACTCCGCTTCGGTATTCATGTTTTTCAACCACTCGTTGATTGTTAAAAAGTGTCCTTATTATGCCCCCTTTTGAAAAAAGTGGGGTATATTGTTTTGCACATGTCGGTCGGTCGGTCTGTCTGTCTGTCGGTCGGTCGGAATACCAAATGGTTTCCGATCAATAACTTGAGAACGCTTTGACCGAGGGACCTCATACTTGGTATGTGTATTGGTCATCACCAGCAGATGAACCCTATTGATTTTGAGGTCAGTGGGTCAAAGGTCAAGGTCAGTGTGACCTTTACATGAAAAACGGTTTCCGATCAATAACTTGAGAACGCTTTGACCCAGGAACCTCATACTTGGTAGGTGTATTGGTCATGACCAGCAGATGAACCCTATTGATTTTGAGGTCAGTGGGTCAAAGGTCAAGGTCAGTGTGACCTTAACATGAAAAACGGTTTCCGATCAATAACTTGAGAACGCTTTGACCCAGGGACCTCATACTAGGTAGGCTTATTGGTCATGACCAGCAGATGAACCCTATTGATTTTGAGGTCAGTGGGTCAAAGGTCAAGGTCAGTGTGACTGTAAGCTGAAAAAAGGTTTTCTGATTGCCCATATTTTATTTAAGTGTCCAAATCCTACTAACAATTTGGCTCCCAAGGGGGCATAAATGTTTCACTAACATCTCTTGTTTTTTTTCTTAATCCTATAGAGTGTTCCTGCGAGGATGGTCAGGAGTGCGTAAATGGAGAATGCGTTCCCGAGTGCGTCGGATGTGAAGTGCGCATGCCCGGAGGCGAATGCGGTAAGTTAACCCCGTTAACATAACTGATTTAAAGAGAGTGAAATAGAGAGATTTCTTGAGTAAACACTTATCCGAATGAACGGGTGTAATATATATGGATAGAAAATGAATGGTATTGTAAAAACATGCCGTTCGAAGTAATGTTTCTAATGACGAGAGCGTTATCAAGTTTACCGGAAGTTGGGTGCGCATGCCCCAAAAGAATACAGAAAGGACTTAAGATGTTTTATGATTACCGCATCAGAGCTGCTTTGATATTTATAGTATTGTTACTATGACATGTTAAAGCCTCTCAAACTTTTTCTGAAAAAACAATACAACTAGGATGCATCAGTGTTAAATGCAGTACGTATGTGTGTGCGTGCGTACGTGCGTGCAAGCGTGTGCTTGTGTACGTGCGTACAAGCGTGTGCTTGCGTACGTGCGTGCAAGCGTGTGCTTGTGTAATTGCGTGAGTGTGCGTGTGTGTGCGGGTGCGTATGCGTGTGTGCGTGTGTGCGCGTGTGTGCGTGTGTGCGTGTGTGCGTGTGCGTGTGTACGCGTTTTCCACTAATGCAGGTTGCCGGGTTACATTTGTTATAAATGTAGGAGTAGACTACAATTCGAAATCCTTTAGGTTGTAAATCCTGACTTTAAATTTCAGTGGAACTTCTTTACGGAGACGACTGCACGCTGTTCCCTGACGGTTGTTGCCGTGACGATCTCGCATGCATGAGTGGCATATGCGAATGTGTGAACGCGGGTCTCCAAAACGACGAGGATGAAGACAAGTGTTGTGGGTTTTTGTTTATTACTGTTAAAATAGGATAGAGATTTAGCTTGTCAGAATAGATTGCAATGTCCCACCAAAGGGCGGGACTGAGAATTTGATGTAATCGGATGAGGGTCTTTACTTTGGGTATAAATCTCATCGTCATCCCTTCAATGCATCACGTTTAAATTTGATATGGAAGGTTAACTGATATCAACTAAATAAAATCCGATATCATTTAAAAATATAATATTTTGGTTTATTCTGCATATTCGTATTACCATAGTGTCATAACAAGTTCAATTTGAAAATTCAAGCGGATTTGATTGGGAGAACGGGCGCCCTAATTCCCATGGGCTCGGCCTATGAGTCTAGGGCTTATATTGATATTCATGTTATATTCAACAGTTTATTATTAATAACATTCATTTCGAAATAGTCAATTAGAAGCATGATGTTATGGATATTCATGGGCTTATTATAGCCAAGATAAAAGAAATCAATATCCTTTCACACAATGATTTCATTCATTGTATTGGCAAATATGTAAAGGAGTTAAAAACAATCACTTGATCCATGATCATCCATTAAATGGCCTAAAAGATTTCAATTTGGTGGCCAATACTTACCAACGTCAAATGAACTAAAATGGTGATTGACTTGTATCGTTACGTTAAATCTAAAGTTATAATTGAATATGGCTCCTATCGTTAAAAACACATCAGATAGCCTTTTGTTTTCGGTAATCACTTATTTTAAATCTAATATGATAATTAAATACGGTGCTTGTTATATTAATCTTTCGATGTATATCATTAAAGAAACACCCTTATCAAAATAACAAGATTGCTTAATATAGTCACACATATGTTTTCCTTAGTGGGTGATGACCTCGGTGAGCCTTGCGATGATAATGATGAAACCGACCTATGCACAATCAAAAACAATCGTACCGTGTGTGTCAGTGACGGGGATGGCAACCCGGTGTGTAGCTGCTCTGAACCATTCCTTGAAGAAAACGGCATCTGTGGTAAGTATTTCATAACCGTTTTTGAAGCAAATACGTATATGGTAGGTAGGTGTGAGCCACGAACAGTACGTGCAAATCACGATATATTTATGCGCACGGTATATCAGTTCCAATCAGTGCAAAAGACAATCTTTATAAAGCGTATGTCTGCTTCGAATTTTCAACGAGAAAGATGACATCTAATGTAGTTCTGCTTCGGGAATAAAGTTTGAATAGACGATACCTGCTGGTTGTTCTGCTCGAGTGCCTACGAGAAAATAGACTGCAACTCCGGCAAAATCTTCTTCGAGGTGAGCACGACAATGGATGGCTTCCATTTGTATCTGCTCCGAGGCCAACGTTCAAACAGTTATTTTCTGCTGTAAATGTTCGGTGTTAAACGTTGAAATAATCGGCATCTGCTTACATATCGGCTCGGTGTCTTACGTTGAAATATGTGATGTCTGCTGTAAGATCGACTCGTAGTCTTACCTTGAACGATCAAAAAAAAATAAGGCCCAAAGTCAGCGTTGAAATATTTCTACATCAGCATTAAGATCGGTTCCGTGTCATAGTTTGAACCATACGGCATCTGCTGAAAGATCTTATCCAAAACCTTCGATAAGATGTACGGCACCTGCTGAAATATCGGTTCTAAATCTTACTTTTAAATATGTGACATCTACTGAAAAATCGGTTCTGAGTCTTACGTTAATGTATGCGAAATCTGCCTTTAGATCGGGTCCGAGGCCTACATTGAAATATGTGGCATCTGCTGTTAGATCGGCTCCGTGTAAAACGTTGAAATATGCGTCATCTAGTGTAATATCAGCCTCGAGTCTTACTTTGAAATATACGGTATCTAACACAGTTCAGCTCCGGGGATAACGTTTAGATATACGGCACTTTCTGCTTGAAACATATACATATGCTGTAATGTCCGTTCGGAGTCCAATGTTAATATAAACGGTATAAACTGCGAGATCTGGTTCGAGACCTACTTAAAAATATGCCCTATCTGCTGTAAGATCGGGTCCGAATTCTACGTTCGAAGATGCGCATCTGCTGATATGTCGGGTCCGAGTCCTACGTTCGAAGATGCGCATCTGCTGATAGATCGGGTCCGAATTCTACGTTCGAAGATGCGCATCTGCTGATATGTCGGGTCCGAGTCCTACGTTCGAAGATGCGCATCTGCTGATATATCGGGTCCGAGTCCTACGTTCGAAGATGCGCATCTGCTGATATGTCGGGTCCGAGTCCTACGTTCGAAGATGCGCATCTGCTGATAGATCGGGTCCAAATTCTACGTTCGAAGATGCGCATCTGCTGATATGTCGGGTCAGAGTCCTACGTTCGAAGATGCGCATCTGCTGATATGTCGGGTCCGAGTCCTACGTTCGAAGATGCGCATCTGCTGATAGATCGGGTCCGAATTCTACGTTCGAAGATGCGCATCTGCTGATATGTCGGGTCCGAGTCCTACGTTTGAAGATGCGCATCTGCTGATAGATCGGGTCCGAGTCCTACGTTCGAAGATGCGCATCTGCTGTTAGATCGGGTCCAAGTCTTACGTTGAAATGTATTGCGCCTGCTGTTATGATCAGCTTCGTAGCCTACATGAAAAAACGGCATCTACTGAGTTCGGCTCCGATGCCAAAGTTGAAACATGAGGCATAAGCTGTATGTTTTTTTGGCTTCACATCCTGAGTTGAAATGTTCGGCATTTACTTTAACATCGGCTCCCAGGACAACTTGCATTTAATTTGCATTTGCTGATATATGCTCCGAGTTCTCCTTTGGAAAATACGGCATCTGCATAAGGATCGGCACCAAAACATAGATTGAAGTGTGATGCAAATGCTATAAATCGGCTCTGAATCCTTCGTTGAAACATATTGAATAAACTTAAGATCCGTCCCGAAGCCATTTTAGTAATATGCAGAATATCCTGTTATAATATCTGCACCATGTAAATAGACAAAATCAGCTGAAAGTTCTGTTCCGCGGCCTTCGTTTAAATTATAAGGTATTCTCTGTGAGTTCTCCTCCGGCATCATCTTAAAAGTGTTAGCTTTTAATAAAGACTTGCTAAAAATAGATACCTCTTCCGTCTCTCATATCAATATTCAAATACCAAACACATCAATTGCCGAATGTGATTAGGTCGTCTTGTATTTGTTTTGTACTAGTTGGTTGGTTAAATTATGTCGTATCTGAAAGGTTTTGGAACAATGAAATGTCTTTCGAGATTTACTCATACTTGGATGACCAAAATTTTACTTTTATATTCATTTTTTCTGAACAACTCTGTGATTAATATTCTTTATCCTTCAGAGTGTTCATGTGACGATGGTTGCCCTTGCGGCAATGGTCAGGAGTGTATAAATGGAGAATGCGTTCCCGAGTGCGTCGGATGTGAAGTGCGCATGCCCGGAGGCGAATGCGGTAAGTTAACCCCGTTAACATACTGATTTTAAAAGAGTATATAAATATAGAGAGATTTTTTCGAGGTAACACTTATCCGAATGGACGGGTGAAATAAACGCGTGTTTGAAATAAGATGGTGAAAAGTACGTGGTGAAGGATTGACGGCTGTGAATGAATTTCTCAATAAAAAGTGCCATCTGAAATGCACTTGATGTTGGGTGCGCTGTCCAAGTGAAGGATATTGTAATCATAACCATTTGCATGCCTCTGGAGTAGTGTTTTAATACGAGGGTGTTCTCAAATACACCGGAAGTCGGGTACACTTTCCCCGGAAAGAAGATTTGAAATTTCATGTCGACTGCTTTGCGTTGGTTGAGTGCACATATGACGAGAGCGTCCTAAAACTTGAAGTGAGAGTGGTGCGCATGGCCAAAATGTTTGTGTTGTTATCACGTGCCGTCTTCTTGTGGATGCTGAAGAAGAATGAATGTGTGAATTTTCAGAATACATACTATGTGGGATGCGCGTTCACTGACGTATGAAATAAATTGACTTGTATGTCAATAACATATATTTATGTGCTGTTTGTAAATGTCCCTAAATGTCCCTTAAACGTTGGGTTAATTTAGGGTCCAATTCGTCGGTTTCCATGCTCTTGGCAATTGATTTTTCGTTTAAATACTGTGATTGTTATATCACAAGACTGCTTAAAAATGTACATATTAATGCACCAATCAATTGTAAAACCCCTCCCCCCCCAGGTCCGGGGAATAGCGGGAACTTTGACTTTCGGTCCAGCCAACCCCGGTTAAAATCTCCGCGTTGCGGGGACGAACTGATGGTCAATTCCCCGCAAAATGCCCCCGCACCCCAGGGATATATTTTGTGCGAAGACAAAACCACCGCATTCACCCGTCACTGTGTAACGTAACAGCCACAGATACTCTCTAAGTGTTCACTTAAACTGTTGGAAGTCTTTAAGTTATTAAACAACAACCGTTCGAATGTCAGTTCTTTATTGTTCCACGTTCTTTCTAAGTATAATAATAAGTTCTAAATACAGCATGACATTTAAGGTAATCCCGCATCCTAACTGCCGTCCATTAGGGACCCAAGGCCGCTTTCCTTGCCTTGCCTAACCCAACTCTGTTTTCACATCCCAAATCATCTCTCTTATACTAATTTGTTGTCTACATATTACAGCTTTACAACCACAGGAATACACGTTTTTGTAATTAACATGACCATTTTGTACATTTGTACCAGGTCGGCTGTCAACCATCTCCATATTCAAATGACAATCAAATATGCCCTACATTACTAAACATACAGTATGTAGACACATATACATTTAATTAAATCTTAATTATATCTTAAATATAACTTTGATTAAAGTATTACGGTATTACGTCACAACTGCAGGGCCACCTGCAATCTCAAAACACGGCCCGTTTCTCCGGCAATCCCCCCGAATCTGGGGGGGGGGGCGTGGTCCCAATTGACTGGTGCATAAACGATATCTATGGAATTGAGCGTTAGCAGATGTTTGAGTTTTTGTCATTTATTTTGTGTTTTTTTATGTAATTGATACACTTGAATAATATGCGCCAACACAGAAAGTATTAAATTGCATCGAATTCTTTCGCAGAAACATATGATGCATACTTTATGGGGTTTTCATTTAGATTATTTTTTATAATGTTTTGCAACAGTATTGGATGCGTTTGATTATTACAGTCGAAACCCGTTGGTTCGAATTTGCTTTGCTCGATTATCTCGTTGACTCGAAGTGTATGTAAAGAACTTATTTCTTTTAACACAATGTAAGCATATCCACTTGGCTCGAATTTTCCGAGGCTTGAGGTATTTTTGCCGGTCCATAGGAGTTTGAGCCAATGGGGTTCGACTGTAGTTAGTTTTATCCTCACCAAATTTCATTGAAAAATCAAAAATAATTGCCATTTGCCTCAAAAGAGGAACGATGTATGTTAGATTATTTTACGAATTTGGCGACGATATTTCTTCGACACATTTATAATATATATCAAAAGCGCTTTGGGTAACTTATCATTTTAATTCAGAAACGACTTCAATAATCAGTTTTCATTAAAGATTCAACGATTACTTTCGTTTATACATGTGCGTGCGTGCGTGCGTGCGTGCGTGCGTGCGTGCGTACGTGCGTGCGTGCGTGCGTGCGCGCGTGTGTGCGTGTTTGTGTTTGTGTGTGTGGAGGGGTGTGGGTGGGTGCGTACGTGCGTGCGTGCGTGCGTGCGCGCGTGTGTGTGTGTGTGTGTGTGTGTGTTTAACACTAGAGCAGGTGTCAGGGTAACATTTGTAATGAATGAAGGTTTTAACTACATATTCGAAGTTTTTTAGGCTGTAAACTTTTACATTATCGTTTCAGTGGAACTTCTTTACGGGGACAACTGCACGCTTTTCCCTAACGACTGTTGCCGTGACGATCTCGCATGCATCAATGGCACATGCGAATGTGTGAACGCGGGTCTCCAAAACGACGAGGATGAAGACAAGTGTTGTGGGTTTTTGTTAATTAATGTTGAAAAAAAATGAGATATAGCTTGTAAGAATAAGATTGCAAGTACAACCAATGTCCCACCAAAGGGCAAGATCCAGAATTTGATGTCATCGGGTGAGGGTCGTTTCTTTGGGTACAAATCCTATCCTCATTCCCTCAATGCATAACGTTTTAATTTGATATGGGAGGTTTACCGATACCAACTCAAAAAAAGTCCGATATCATTTTAAAATATAACATTTTGGTATATTTAATACCATAGTGTCATAATAACAAGTTCATTTTGAAAATTAAAGCGGAGTTGATTGGGAGGCCAATGGGCTTTAGAGTCTTGGGTTGATATTGGTATTCATGTTATGTTCAACAGTGTATTATAAATAACATTCGTTTCGAAATAGTCACTTAGAAGCGTGATGTTTGGGATACTCCTGAGCTTATTATAGCCAAGATAAATAAATTAGTATCCTTTAACACAATGATTTCATTCATTGTATTGGCCAATAAGTAAAGGAGTTTAATATTATCACTTTTTCCATGCTTATCCATAGAAAGGCCTAAAAGATTTCAATTTGGTGGCCAATACTTACCAACGTCAAATGAACAAAATTGGTGATTGACTTGTATCGTTACGTTAAATCTAAAGTTATAATTGAATATGGCTCCTATCGTTAAAAACACATCAGATAGCCTTTGTTTTCGGTAATCACTTATTTTAAATTTTATATGAGAAATTAATACGGTTCTTGTTATATTAATCTTTCGATGTATACCATTAAAGAAATACCCTTATCAAAATAACAAGATTGCTTAATATAGTCAAAAATATGTTTTCCTTAGTGGGTGATGACCTCGGTGAGCCTTGCGATGATAATGATGAAACCGACCTATGCACAATCAAAAACAATCGTACCGTGTGTGTCAGTGACGGGGATGGCAACCCGGTGTGTAGCTGCTCTGAACAATTCTTTGTAGAAAACGGCATCTGTGGTAAGTATTTCATAACCGTTTTTGAAGCAAATACGTATATGGTAGGTAGGTGTGAGCTACGAACAGTACGTGCAAATCACGACATATTTCATGCGCACGGTATATCAGTTCCAATCAGTGCAAAAAAAACAACCTTTATAAAGCGTATGTCTGCATCGAATTTTCAACGAGAAAGATGACATCTAATGTAGTTCTGCTTCGGGAATAAAGTTTGAATAGACGATACCTGCTGGTTGTTCTGCTCGAGTGCCTACGTGAAAATAGACTGCTACTTCGGCAAAATCTTCTTCGACGTGAACACGATAATGGATGGCTTCCATTGGTATCTGCACCGATGCCAACGTTCAAACAGTAATTATCTGCTGTAAATGTTCGGTGTTAAACGTTGAAATAATCGGCATCTGCTTACATATCGGCTCGGAGTCTTACGTTAAATATATGTGATGTCTGCTGTAAGATCGACTCGTAGTCGTACCTTGAACGATCCGACATATGTGTTAAATAAGGCCCAAGGTCAGCGTTGAAATATTTCTACATCTGCATTTAGATCGGTTCCGTGTCATAGTTTGAACCATACGGCATCTGCTGTAAGATCTTATCCGAAACCTTCCCTAAGATATACGGCACCTGCTGAAATATCGGTTCTAAGTCTTACTTTTAAATATGTGACATCTACTGAAAAATCGGTTCTGAGTCTTACGTTAATGTATGCGAACTCTGCCTTTAGATCGGGTCCGAGGCCTACATTGAAATAAGTGGCATCTGCTGTTAGATCTGCTCCTTGTAAAATGTTGAATTATACGGTATCTACCACAGTTCTGCTCCGGGGATAACGTTTAGATATACGGCACCTACTGCTTTAAACATACGTCATATGCTGTAATATCCGTTCGGAGTCCAATGTTAATATAAACGGTATAAACTGCGAGATCTGGTTCGAGACCTACTTAAAAATATGCCACATCTGCTGATAGATCGGGTCCAAGTCTTACGTTGAAATGAACTGTGCCTGCTGTTATGATCAGCTTCGTAGCCTACATGAAAAAACGGCATCTCCGATGCCAACGTTGAAACATGAGGCATAAGCTGTATGCTTTTTTGTCTTCACATCCTGCGTTGAAATATTTGGCATTAACTTTAACATCGGCTCCCAGGACAACTTGCATTTAATTTGCATTTACTGATATATGCTCCGAGTTTTACGTTGGAAAATACGGCATCTGCATAAGGATCGGCACCAAAACATAAATTGAAGTGTGATGCAAATGCTGTAGATCGGCTCTGAATACTTCGTTGAAACATATTGAATAAAGATCTGTCCCGAAGCCATTTTAGTAATATGCAGAATATCCTGTTATAATATCTGTACCATGTAAATAGACAAAATCAGCTGAAAGTTCTGATCGCGGCCTTCGTTTAAATTTTAAGGCATTTTCGGTGAGTTCTCCTCCGACACCATCTTATATGGGTTAGCTTTTAATAAAGACTTCCTGAAAAAAGATACATAAATACATAGCTACAGATACTAACCGAAACCACTTCCGTCTCTTATTTCAATATTCAAATACCAAACACATCAATTGCCGAATGTGATTAAGTCGTGATGTATTTGTTTTGTACTAGCTGGTTGGTTAAATTATGTTGTATCTGAAAGGTTTTGGAACAATGAAATGTCTTTCGAGATTTACTCATACTTGGATGACCAAAACTCTACTTCTATATTCATTTTTTCTAAACAACTCTGTGATTAATATTCTTTATCCTTCAGAGTGTTCATGTGACGATGGAGATAGTTGCCCTTGCGGCAATGGTCAGGAGTGTATAAATGGAGAATGCGTTCCCGAGTGCGTCGGATGTGAAGTGCGCATGCCCGGAGGCGAATGCGGTAAGTTAAACCCGTCAACATACTGATTTTAAAAGAGTCTATGAATAAAGAATTCTTGAGGTTACACTTCTCCGATATATTTTTCAATAAAAAGAGCCATCTGAAATGAACTTGATGTTGGTTGCGCTGTCCAAGTGAATGATATTGTAAATATAACCATTGACATACCTTTGAAGAAGTGTTTTAATACGAGGGCGTTCTCGAAAACACCGGAGGTTGGGTACGCTTTCCCCGGAAAGGAGATTTGAAATTCATGTCGACTGCTTTGCTTTGGTTGAGTGTATATATGGCGGGGCGTTCACAAAGTAAGCGGATTTCGGATGCGCTTGCGATTGGTGATTTAAGTAAATACCGTTTTCTTGCAACTGGCATTACATGGCAACTACTTACCGTTGTTGGAGTGCATATATGTCGAGTGCGTCCTAAAACGTGAAGTGAGAGGTGCACATGGCTGGGAGGTTTGTGTTGTATGCACGTGCCGTCTTCTTGTGGGTGCTGAAGACGAATGAATGTGTGAATTTTCAAAATACATACAATGTGGAATGTGCGTTCACTGATATATGAAATAAATTGACTTGTATGTAAATTACATATTTCTATGAGCTGTTTGTAAATATCCCTAAAACGTTCGTATATTGAATGTTTGGATTAGTTTAGGGTTCAATTCGTCGGTTTCCATGCTCTTGGCAAATGATATTTTCGATTTAATACTGTGATTATTATATCACACGACTGCTTATGAATGTACATATTAATGCACCAGTCAATTGTAACCATGCCTCCCCCCGATCCGGGTAATAGCGTGGACTTCCGGTCCAGCAAACCCCGGGTCAAATCTCCGCCCTGCGGGGACGAACTTCTTGTCTATTCCCCGCCAAATGCCCCCGCAGCCCAGGGATCATAGGTAAGGCAACTTCCCCGCTATATTTTGTGCGAAGACGAAACCACCGCATTCACCCGGCACTGCGGGGCCACCTGAAATGTAAAAACAAGGCCCATTTCCCCGGATATTTCCGGTATACCCCCGGACCTCGTGGTGTGGTTATAATAGACTGATGCATAAACGATATCTATGGAATTGAGCGTTAGCAGATGTTTGAGTTTTTACATTTATTCTGTGTTTTTATGTAATTGATGCACTTAAATAATAAAACGCCAGCACAGAAAGTATTAAATTGCATCGAACTCTTCGCAAATGCTTATGATGCATATTTTATGGGGTTTTCATTTAAATTATTTTTGATAATGTTTTGCAACAGTATTGGATGCGTTTAATTATTACAGTCGAAACCCGTTGGTTCGAATTTGCTTTGCTCGATTATCTCGTTGACTCGAAGTGTATGTAAAGGATTTATTTCTTTTAACACAATGTAAGCATATCCACTTGACTCGAATTTTCCGAGGCTCGAGGTATTTTTGCCGGTCCATTGGAGTTTGAACCAACGGGGTTCGACTGTAGTTAGTTTTATCTTCACCAAATTTCAATGAAAATTTAAAAATGATTGCCAATTGCCTCGAAAGAGGGACAATGTATGTTAGATCATTTTACGAATATGGCAACGATAATTCTTCAACGCATTTCTTATATATATGCAAAGCGATTTAGTAAACTTATCAATTGAATTTCAGAAACGAATTCAATTATCAGTTTCCATTAAAAAGTTAAGCGATTACTTTTTAATTATACATGTGCGTGAACATATGTTAGATTTTTGCATATCTATCATTATCATCAGTCGCTACATAAGCATAATGATATATGTAATGAAACAGGCATGGTATAAACATTAAATATGAAACCCCCAAACATATAAGGAAATGTGTTCTTAAATCCATAATATTGTACTTTCCAAGAGAACGTATATTTACATATATCTTTGATGGGACGAAAATAAAACGGGAGCGGTATTCATAAAACATCTTAAACATTTCTGAATTCATGTTAATTTCCTAGAATGTTCGTAGTCAGCTTAAAATGAGAAAAAAGTTTGTTTCAAGACTTTATTATGCATTTTGAACCAATAGAAAATAATTATTTCAGGAACATTTTAATGATTCGAATTCATGTGAAATAGCATACCTTACTAAGGGAATGACTTTGTTTTCCCCAGAAGCAAACTTGAAATAATGAAAGGACAGTTTTTTAGTATTAATTGTAACTATGACACTTAAATGCCCGCCAACAATTTTTTCCTTGACACACAATAATGCAGTGCGTGTGTGCGTGTGTGCGTGCGTGCGTGCGTGCGTGTGTGCGTGCCTGCGTGCGTGTGCGTGCGTGCGTTTTACACTAATGGAGGTTATCGGGTTACATCTGTAATAAATGTAGGAGTAGACTACAACTTGAAATCCTTTAGGTTGTTAACTCTAACATTATAATTTCAGTGGAACTCGGTCACGGAGACGACTGCACGCTGTTCCCTGACGGTTGTTGCCGTGACGATCTCGCATGCATGAGTGACAAATGCGAATGTGTGAACGCGGGTCTCCAAAACGACGAGGATGAAGACAAGTGTTGTGGGTTTTTGTTTATTACTGTTAAAATAGGATAGAGATTAAGCTTGTCAGAATAGATTGCAATGTCCCACCAAAGGGCGGGATCGAGAATTTGATGTTATCGGATGAGGGTCGTTACTTTGGGTACTTTGGGTACAAATCTTATCGTCACCCCCTCAATGCAAACCGTTTAAATTTGATATGGAATGTTTACTGATATAAACTCAAAAAAAGTCTGATATCATTTTGAAATACAATATTTTGGTGTATTCTTCTTATTCTTAATACCATAGTGTCATAACAATATTTAGAATTTAAAGCAGAGTTGGTTGATTCCAATGGGCTCGGCCAATGGGTTTTAGAGCCTAGGGTTTATATCGGTATTCATGTTATATTCAAAAGTGTGTATTTATCAATATTTTTTTTTTTCAAAATAGGCAATTAAAAGCGAGCCCTTTTGGATACTCCTCAACCCATTATAGATAAGATGAAACTAATAAATATCCTTACATAAAATGATTTCATGCATTGCATAGACCATTAAGTAAAAGAGTTAAATACAATCGCTTTGGTCCATGCTCATCTATAGACAGACCTAAACAATGTTAATGAGGTGGCAAAGTCTTGCCGATGTTAAATGAACACATGGGTATTTACTTGTATCGTTACATTAAATCTTATGTTCTTATTGAATATGGCTCCTGTCGTTCGAAAAACATTTGTCAGATAGACTTTTGTTGTTGGTAATCACTTACTTTTAAATTGAAAATGAGAGTTGAATACATTCGTTGTTCTTTTAATACCTGCGATGTATATCATTAAAGAAATACCCTTAACAAAGTAACAAGATTGCTTAAGATAATCACACATGTGTATTCCTTAGTGGGTGATGACCTCGGTGAGCCTTGCGACGATGATGATGATGAACCCGACCTATGCACAATCAAAAACAGTCTTACCGAATGTGTCAGTGACGGGGATGGCAACCCGGTGTGTAGCTGCTCCCAACAATACACTCTAAAAGACGGCATCTGTGGTAAGTATTTCATAACCGTCTTTGAAGCAAATACGTATATGGTAGGTGTGAGTTACGAGCAGTACGTATACATGACGGCATATGTTAAGCGCACGCTGTATCAGTTCCAATCAATGCATCAAAACAACCTGTGTAAAGCGTATGTCTGCTTCAAACATTCTACCTTGAAATATACGGCTTCTGCTGTAAGTTTGGCTTAGGGTCCTGCATGGAAATAGACGGCATATATACATATCGAGTCCGAGGCCACGTTAAAATATGCGGCATCTTGTTTACGATCGGCTTCGCTTCGTTTGTTTAAATATTCGGCATCTGCCTTTTAATCGGCTCTAATGACCATTTGCAAATATACGGCATCTACTTATATCGGCTCTGTGTTATCTGTTGAAATATGAGGCACCTGCATTAAGATTACCTACGAGCCCTAGTTTGAAATATTACGCCTTCATGGTTTAAGAAAGACGCTGAGCCCTTCGTTAAATCATACCGTCTTAACTGAAGATCTGCTCACAGGCCAAATTAGTAATATCAGGACTATTATGTATGATCCGCACTAGAGAAATAGACGAAATAACCTTGAAGTTCTGCTCCGAGGCATTCGTGTAAATATGAGGCATCTTCTGTGAGCTCTCCACGAAGACCATCTAACAAGTGTTTGCTTGCCCCAAAGCGTTCTTGAAATTTTAAGGCATTTAATTAAGGTATGTTTGCTACTATGCTTACAGGAATATTACGGCATCTAATGTGTGTTTTTCTGCTCCGTGGAGCTTCTGAAAAGATAAGGCATCTAAGTAGAGTTTCTCGCTCCGAGGACTAGCTGGAAGTTATTGCATCTAAAAAGTATGTAGCTGCTGAAATATAACATGTAATCTTGTATGCCTTTATCAAAATATTCTTAGAAATAGGAAGCTACTAAGTAGTGTGTTTCTATTTCGAGTCCTTGATTAAAAATAAACAGCAAGTTGTTTTAGTTCCCCCGGAAATATACAGCATCTGTTGTAAGTAGAATTCGTCCGCTTCGAGGCTTAAAGGGACTGTACACCAGATTGGCACCAAAAAAGGTTTTGTTCTGCAACGAATCTCAGAACAATTATCTAATAGAATGTGTTACGCTTTGATATCATAATTGTAAAAAAAGTACCAAAATGTAAAAAAATAATTGTGTAGGAGACCGGGTTCGAACCCGTGTCGCCAAAATTGTAGTCTAGCGTCGTATCTACTGAGCCACGCAGCTTACTCTATTTGATTGACATAATTAAGCTAAACAACTACCTCGGTAATATCACGTTATAAAACCGAATCGCCAATCACGCATAAGGAATGAATTCTGCCTAGTAGACATACCCATGTAATCTGTTTTAATGGAAAAATACGAAATAACTGCTAAACTTGAATGAATTGTAAACTATGTGGTACTTCAGTTAGCAAGTTTCAAAGCCATCGATGTCAGTTTTCGACAATGTTCTTCTTTTTTCCCCCGCTATTTTATCATACGTAGTACAGCCCCTTTAACGGGAACAAAACAAAAAATAAAGTCTGGATTTTTCGTCTTCTTCCTAGCTTACTTGGAAATACATATAATATCTGATTTTTTCCGCTGCTTCGGGGCTAACTTGGAAATAAACGTCATATGTTGTAAGTAGTGTCTGTCTGCTTTGATGCTAGCATGGAAATATACTCCATCTGGTGTAGGTAGTGTACGGCTGCTTCGTTTCTTACATGTTAAAGACTAACCTTAAAATATACATACGTCATTTAAGTACTGCCTGTCTGCTACGTGGCTTACCTTGAAATAGAGTGGCGTCTACTGTTAGTAATATCCACAGTGGCTTGATGACAAAGGCTCATTATAGTCTCAATAAATAATTTCAACTAGCCAAATTTATATTTTATACATACTTGAACATGTATGTCATCAATATAATACATTGCCATAAACAAAAAATGAGATTTGACAAAATTCAAAAATACCCTATACTGTAATATGAAACAAGTGAAGAATGTTCGCCCAGCGAAAATGTAAACAAACACAGATTCTCGTTGAAAATTATAACTTTTTCGTAAGCTACAAACAAAATACCTATGGCAATGTATTTTATTGCTGACATACATGTTCAAGTATGTATAAAATATACTTTTGGCTAGTTGAAATTACTTATTGTGACTTTAATAAGCCTTTGTCATCAAGCCACTGTGGTAATATCCATTTTAAAACAGAAGTCATATAAGTTGTCTGTATCTGCTTCGTTGCCTACATGGAAACAGATGACATCCACCTCTAGAAAGTCAGATCGAATGCCCAATTTAAGAAGCAGTGGTCTATGACATCTATGAGCCCTACTTGGGATTGGAAGGTGTCTAAGTAGTATGTTTATATTCTTAAACCTACTTGTAAACAATGACATTAAACAGTGTCAAACGTTAATTAAATAGAATCTACCGATTTCACAATTTTAGAAACAATAAAATGTCGATCGAGATTTACCCTTATTTAGACGTTGCTTCGGTAATCATATTGTGTGAACACATCTTTAATTGTTAAAACGCATTTATTATTATTCTATAGAGTGCTTATGCTCCTCGGGAGGTATCTGTGCATGCGACGAAGGTCTGGAGTGCGTACAGGACAATTGCGTTCCCGAATGCGGCCGATGTGAAGAGCGCGTGTCCGGAGTTTGTAGTAAGTATATGCCGTCTACTTTCTGATTTGAAATGTACATGACAAGCAATGTCTTGAGTACACATTGTATATGCGAGTCGGATCAGTCTATCTTGAAATATACATATTTTATCTTGTAATATCAGTTTTAAAACGGTTTAGATATGCGGCAAAGGGCTATCTTGAAATGAACACCTTCTTGGTTCAGTATGAATGATCAAATTTGTATCTAAAGATAGACACATTATAAACGGTGTACACATATTACAAGGTTTATCGGTTAGTATTTATATTCTAAATATAGGGTGTAAGATCATATGTATTAATGGTCAGTGACAAATCATAAATGGTTTACTAAAGTCTATCGGGACAGATTCTAAGTAGTAGTAGTAGTAGTAGCAGTAGCAGTAGCAGTAGCAGTAGCAGTAGCAGTAGCAGTAGCAGTAGCAGTAGCAGTAGTAGTAGTAGTAGTAGTAGTAGTAGTAGTAGTAGTAGCAGCAGTAGCAGTAGTTTTAGGAGTCATCATCATCATCATCATCATCATCATCATCATCATCATCATCATCATCATCATCATCATTATTATTATTTCTATTATTATTATTATTCAGGTCCACAATGTAACGATTCGCAAGTGTGCAATGAAAATGAACAGTGTGTAACTCCACGTAAGTAACTGTATCCTTCAATTCGTTAAAGTTCAAAGGTAGTTCATCCATTATTTATCATCGACAAAATTAGTACCGCTGACAAAACGATAGATAAAAAACCTGTTTATGAATGCAACGGAGATGGGGTATGAACTTTTTTCTTATGAAGAAAAGTATTCATGACGCCAAACATGTGTTGTGTAATTTTTTTGCGATAAGATTCCGAAGGTCCCCAGTCTGCATCAATGAAACTGCCCCATTAGAGCGTACTGTGGCGGTGTACGTTTGTTTACATATTTCAAAGGGCATATCGATGTATAAGATGTTTTAATAAAGAAATGTTTACAAGACGGCAATAAACTAAAACACAAACATTATTCGAATCTTTTTATTTAGGCTGGTCGCTGGTCATTGGGTATTTCCTTTCGTCAAGGGAAAGTACTGCGCTTCACAGATTGCTAAATGCTCACACGTATAATTAAATGTTTAAAGGATATGAAGGAAGGGTGAGGAAAGACCTTAAAAATTAAAGGAATGCGATTACGCATCTAGATAGAAAACTGCCCGCAGAGATTAACTGCGAGGTGACCAGTTGGCTTCCATACGAGTGGTGGAGGATAACGTTTTTCTTGCAACATCTTATCCTGGTTTATTATGATGTACATCAATTCATGCTTTCCCTGATTATTGAATTGCTTTTTAGAAAGAATAAACTCATTTTTACTCTCATTCAAATCATGATAGAATATGTATTCACACTAACACCTATTGAACCGCGTCTTCGATGTCCTGTATCCAAACTCGTTTTTTTAAGTATTCATAGCCATTCAATATGGGCAGTACACATCCAACGTGTCAAACAGCCGTCCAACATGCACAGTACCCATCCAACATGAACAATAGCCAGCCAACATGAACAGTAGCAATCCAACTTGAACAGCAGCCAACCAACATGGAAAGTTGCATCCACCATGACAAATAGCCATTCAACATGACAAATAGCTATCCAGCATCACCAATTACCCTTTATATTGAGCAGTTGCCATCCAACATGACCAGTAGCCATCAAGTATGGACAGAAGCCATCCAATATAAGCAGTATTCATCCAACATGACCAGTGGCCATCCAACATAAACAGTAGCCACTCATCATAAACTGTAGTCATTCGATATGGACAGTTACCATCCGACATTAACATAAACATCCAACATTGACAGTAGCCAGTCAGCATGAGCTGTAAACATTCAACCAGAGCAGTAACCTTATACCCGGAACAGTTACCGTCCAGCCCGAACTGTATCCGTCTAACATGAACAGTAACTATCCAATATGAAGAGTGCCATTCAACATACACATTATCTTTCAGACATGATCAGCATTCATCAATAGTTACGATCCAACATCAACAGGTTGATTAGTAACCATCTAACTTTGAACAATGACCATGCAACTTATACAAAAATCAAACACGATCAGCATTCATCGAACATTAACAGTTGCAATATGAACAATAATAATGTTTGTCGAATAATGATTTATATTTAGTAGTATTTTGTATTTTGTAAAGTATTTTCAGTCCTACATTTCGGCATGTAGTAGTGCGTGAAAATGCATTGCTTTGTCACTGTGGTATTTGATTCATAATCAGCGCAGGTGGTATTCATTACCGGTAAAAAGACAGGTGTTGGAAGTGAACTGACAATTTCCATCATATGATACAACAAAATATGGATCACTTACAGGAAATAATCTAGTCAGCTTGTCATAGGCTGACTTACTAACAAAATTCATGAACATATTAAAACGTATTAAGTATTGTCTGAACAATCGTGATATATTCTATATAAAATCCTTCCGGGGTTGGGTTGTTGATCCGATATGTCATATTCGGAGCGACTGACACCATTTCCGGATTTGAGGTTCCCTTTCAACAGATTTGAATACCTTTGCCCATTGATGTGATCCATTATCGGGTCACTTACTAACACCATAAATTATATATCACATCGACAACCTGTTTTTATTAAAAAAAATATCGGAAAGGTTTCAATATTCATCAAAGTCGAAAAAATATGCCTTTTCGGGATTATGTTATGTCGTCATTCATACTGTAATTTGTTTTATAAATATAAACGTTATAGTGTCCATTATCATTAATATTTCAGTGGCACTAGGCGATGAATGTACGGGTACAGGAAGTGCGAATGCGTGTATGAGGGATGATGGGATCAAATGTAGAAGTGGTGACTGTTGTGGAAATGCAAATGGAAATCCTGATTATCCATGCAATGTGAAGTACTGTGTGTGTGAGACGGAATGGGGATACAAGCTAAACGCGTCCCAAACCGGGTGTGAGTTAACTGGAAATCCAGTAGTACCGAAAGGAAATTGCGAGGACATGCTTTACGTCTAATGAAATCGGAAGGGCAGCATAGGAACAATAAACATATTCCATGTCGTATAACATCTAAATACACATGCATGCACTTTTTCTTGCTAATTTTAATGAAGTTGTAATTCTTAATACTATCTAATAAAATACCTTCGTTTTTAAATTGTTGTTCAATAACAATGTACGGTAATCATCAAACCAGTAGGATTCAAACCTAGATATCAGCCATCAAAATGAGATTTACCATTCAACAAGCATATTGATTTTTCAATATCAATATCAACCATCACGCATATAAGCCGTCTTAACTAGGAAATACACCGGATCAGTAGCCAGTCAACAAACTAAGACAGAAGCCATCATACATAAATATTAGCCATCCAACATGTAGAGTAGCCATTCAACATCCACTGTAGCCATTCAATATCCGAGGTAGTCATTCGACATAGGCACTGGATATGCAACAAGGCCAAAAGCAGTTCGACAGTTGCATCCACTGTAGCCATTCAATATCCACAGTAGCCATTCGACATGGACACTGGATATGCAACAAGGCCAAAAGCAATTTAAAAGTAGCCATTTAACATACAGAGTAGCCATTCAACAAGCCATTCGACATAGGCAGTAGCCATTTAACAAAGCCAAAGTAGGAATATCGGGATTCATCAATAGTGACAAATTACAACCCTACATGACCAGTTACAATTAAATCAGAAATAAACTGTTACTATCCCGTATGACAAGTTGACATAGAACCTGCCTAGCAACTACACAGCAGGGACACTATACATGATCCTGAACAAAAGCGCATCCCCAGAAATCATCACACATTAACATAAGCAATTCAACATATACAGTGGCCTTTAAACATATACATTTAACATACATCATAGACAGTTTCCTTTCAATAAGACCAATTCTAAATAACCTTAACAGTATCCATCCAACGTGAACAACACCGATCCAGCATTGACGGTAGCCATTTAACATGAACAGAAGAATTAACAGTAAACACCCAACATGATCAGTTATAATCCAACATGAATAGTAGTTATCCGACTAGACCAGTAGCATCACAACATGAACAGCAGCAATACATTCACATGGAATGTATCTAATCAGCTAGCAAATACAGATCCAACATGGCTAGTAGCAATCTAGAAATATAGCAGCAATACAACATGAAATGTAGCCAGCAAACATAAAGAATATCTATCAAATATGGCTCGTAGCACTCCAACATAACCAGCAGTAATTAAATCAGAAAAGCAGTCATCGACCATGAGTATTAACTTTCCAACATGAACAATTCACCTCCATAAACGGAAACTTAATTATGCACATTGACCGTCTAACTAATTATCAGCGAGTCATGTGAACAGAATCAATTCATAGCGAAATTAGCCAACAAACATGACCGGTCGCAGTCCAACTTGTACAGTTACGATCAAACATGGATAGAAACCATAAGTATTTCAGTAGCTCAAACAACGCGAACCGAACTCAAACTTATGAATTAAATCGATGTTGAGTAATGTTATAAGAATCTAGTAGCCAATAGGAAACACACCTGCTACAACAATGTAACGATAAATGCGAATGGTAGAAATGAATAAACATAAAAACAATATTCACAATGTACCTACCATCCACACACAAAAGTATACCTTAGTATAGTAGAGGCTACTGCTTTAACGTATCCGGATTTACCGGATAATATTTTAATAAAACCTTGGTGTAGGATTTAAATCAACAGTAAAAACTGTGCTCTTTTATATTTTGTCATTGTTTGTAGTCTAAAACACCCGCTATAAAGTAAATATATGTGTAATATGTACAATGTTATCACAAGATTTGCTAACAAAATCATATAAGAACACACATTTTAGTGGTACCTTGGTACAATGGTGATGGTGTGACTCAGGCCCAGAGACTGATATACATGTTTATTGGACATGAAGAGTTTCCTAGCAATAAATAGCTCATAAGGATGCATCTTGGAATCATGCTGATCATATAAAGACGGAACCGTCTTGACCGTCAAGGAACAACTTGGCCCTTATTTTATTAGCTTAGGCATGACACTACAATACCAGGTACAAATATGCAGCAAACACTACGGACTGTTTCCTAAACGTATTTAATAATGGTCGTACTGGCGTAAGAAAGACGATATTGATCCTGCAAGAAGGGCCGAGACAGAATATTATTTGGTCAGTCAGTATTGCAGTAAGATGCCGATGTTTCGTAAAAAGCCGGCTACTGGCATGCACGGTACACTGAGGGTTGTCCCCGGATAATATCCAACGTCTTGGGAATACTTATTACACTATAAATCAATCTTTGTGTGGCTGGTACAATCAAAATGTAATTCCCAAAGACCGATGGGGACACTTTGTTTGGGTAAATCAAGCACATTGACATAATCTGGGTGGTTGGATCATCGAGAAGGATGCGACGTGACGCCTATAGACTGAGATCTGGTATGTAGGGTATATCTAGAGCAATCACCAAGCACCAACAAATTTCTTTTGTGTTGGAGTCATCTTTGCCTAAACTGACCCTGACCGTCCGGGGACCCACTTTTGGGTAAAACAAGCACCTTGACCTGCTTTGTGTAACTGGTACGTCAGGAAGGCGGCGATGTTACATACTAAGACCAGGTACTAGCATGAACGGGACGTAGAAGAAAATACCTAATACAGTGGTTAGTGAGACAGGACTGTGGAGGCAACAACACTCAATACAGTGGTTAGTGAGCCAGGACTGTGGAGGCAACAACACTCAACACAGTGGTTAGTGAGCCAGGATTGTGGAGGCAACAACACTCAATACAGTGGTTAGTGAGCCAGGACTGTGGAGGCAACAACACTCAACACAGTGGTTAGTGAGACAGGACTGTTGAGGCAACAACACTCAACACAGTGGTTAGTGAGCCAGGACTGTGGAGGCAACAACACTCAACACAGTGGTTAGTGAGCCAGGACTGTGGAGGCAACAACACTCAACACAGTGGTTAGTGAGACAGGACTGTGGAGGCAATAACACTCAACACAGTGGTTAGTGAGACAGGACTGTGGAGGCAACAACACTCAACACAGTGGTTAGTGAGACAGGACTGTGGAGGCAACAACACTCAACACAGTGGTTAGTGAGACAGGACTGTAGAGGCAACAACACCCAACACAGTGGTTAGTGAGACAGGACTGTTGTGGCAACAACACTCAACACAGTGGTTAGTGAGACAGGACTGTGGAGGCAACAACACTCAACACAGTGGTTAGTGAGACAGGACTGTGGAGGCAACAACACTCAACACAGTGGTTAGTGACCCAGGACTGTGGAGGCAACAACACTCAACACAGTGGTTAGTGAGACAGGACTGTGGAGGCAACAACACTCAACACAGTGGTTAGTAAGACAGGACTGTGGAGGCAACAACACTCAACACAGTGGTTAGTGAGACAGGACTGGAGGCAACAACACTCAACT
Source organism: Mya arenaria (assembly GCF_026914265.1). Taxonomy (NCBI): domain Eukaryota; kingdom Metazoa; phylum Mollusca; class Bivalvia; order Myida; family Myidae; genus Mya; species Mya arenaria. The sequence goes on along the minus strand of NC_069131.1, from coordinate 63,877,359 downwards.
CAGTGGTTAGTGAGACAGGACTGTTGTGGCAACAACACTCAACACAGTGGTCAGTGAGACAGGACTGTGGAGATTACATGTTTCATAACAGTGGTTAGTGAGACAGAACTGTGGTTAAAATATGTGTATTACGATCTGGAACTTAAACCTACATTCTGCTGACATCCTTTTGTCGACCACATTTGATAAAACTGCAAGCTAGTCTTGTTAGGGTAAACAAATAAATATCATCACGTATTTTAGTGTAGTTTGTTACTATTTTAAATAAAACCAACACAATGACAGAACATCATTATATATTTTAGAAATGTATCTTTTGGCATGATAAACAAGCGTTGAAAATTGCAATCATGGGACTTTGCGTATAGTAACGATTGTGTCGAATGCATGGATTTTGAAGGATGAAAATATACTGTGTAAATGGTATGCCCTAGCATAGGCGGCGTCATCGCAACTTTTCACTGATTGTATTTTTAAAGAATTGATTTGGTGAATGCATGGATGTCCAAAAATTTAAAAATATTGCGAAAACAGTATGTCCTACCTGATGGTCCTGTCTGTATCAGGACTTTTGCCTTTTCTGATGTACATTGTCCATGACAGCGTTTGTCATACTGTAAGTGAAAATGTCAGCTTTCGGCATTGAAAAAAAACTATACAATTCTAAAATCAAGTGAGGAAAATAAATGGCCTGACACTACGACATTGTCAATTACACTATACTCGTTATTTGAAATATGAATATAACAGCAGACAACCAGATAAACGAAGACCTTACTATATAAGTCTCAATGTATTAACAATAAATATATTGATACAAGTGATGACCTTTTTCCAAAAATTTTAAAAGGAAGTAGTGTAGCTTAAAACGTTTGCGTAATTCTTACCTCCTTGAGAGTTAAGAGACTTAAAATAGGAACTATCGAGATGAAAATCACATTTAAATATATGTCATTTATAAAAATCAAATAATAATAGTATTTTGGGTAATTAATATAAGACAGCCAAGCCTGTTCGAAAAAATGTGGTCAAGACAGTCCAAACAAGTTTTGACAAAATGGGTTTCTACAGCACTTGGGAAAAAACTACAACAAAAACAAGAGCTGCAACAGTATTTGACGAATGTCCCCGAATGGGACATTGACCTATGAACAAGGTCAGTACATGAAAAGTCAAAGCTCAATCACTGGCCTTTGATGTATGCATGTGGATCTTGCATACGACACACAATCTTTATATGCCAAACACATGTGCCAAGTTTTTGTTGTAAATCTGTCATATACATGTACGTGTCAAAACATATCGCAAATGATTTTAAATTGCCTCTGAACATAAAAAAGCACCCACACTTGACAACATACACTCGTATGTCTTTATATTCTGCATTCCATTGTGTATAAACACTAAGTGTATCTTTCACCTTAGAGATGGGGACAAGGGTCCTGCACGCGACACGTCATCTTGGTATGTTGAACTCATGTGCGTTGTCGTTTTAAATCTGCCCATACACGAGAAAGTTACAGCATGGACACGACAACCTATTCTCAATACCCTTATATGCAGCATTCCATTGTGTAAAGACTCCTACGTGTGGCATTGACCTTAGATGAAGGGACATGGGTCTTGCACGCGACACGTAGTCTTGGTATATCGAACGCATGTGGCAAGTCATTTCAAAATCTGTCCATTCAAGAGAATGTTACAGCCCGGACATGACAACCTATACTCTATGTCCTTATATGCAGCATGATTTTAAGAAACACTTAGTGTGACCTTGACCTTAGAGATATGGAAACGGGTCTTGCACGCGACACGTCGATGTGGTATGTCAAACACACGTGGCTAGTCATTTTAAAATCTGTACATATATGAGAAAGTAACAGCCCGGACACGACAACCTATACTCTTATGTCCTTATATATGCAGCATTCCTTTGTAAATAACACTAAGAAGTGTGAGTTTGACCTTAAAGGTTGGGACATAGGTTTTGCATGCGATACGTCGTCTTAATATGTCGAACACATGTGGCAAGTCATTTCAAAATCTGTCCATACAAGAGAAAGTTACAGCCCGGACACAAGTTAATGAGCCGCACACAAGGACGGACGGACGGACGGACGGTGCGATTTTAATATGCCCATTTTCGGGGGCATAAAAACCGAATATATTATACAATTTTCTGTTTTATTCATTATAATTATTCTTCATATGTTTAGATTCTATCAGGTTCATACATTTCTATTTTATGTTTAACCTATTAAATCTTGATATCTATATATTTCCATTGTTTTGTATGACTGAATATTCAAAGTGTTAAATAAATCAAACAAACGGTAACGTATTGAAGTAAAAATCATTGTTAGTACAATACATTATATTGAATAATAATTTTTGAAGTAAATTTATATTCCTACGCACAAATTGGCGCCAGACTGCATACCTATCTACGTGTGCTCCGGAAAATAATAATCGTCAAAAACTTTGGTTTTTTACATTCAAAAATTATCGGTGGCCAACGAGATTATTTGGGATATTGCGAGAGAAGACAATTGTTGTACTCGAAATTTACGGATGCTTTTTAAAATGTTTATTCGATCTAAAGAAAAAAAACACAAATATGAAATTCGTTGTCACATTTAAACGATATTGAGGATATTGCAACATTGTGGTTTTTACAAACAAATATCTATACACACTCCATCAGTACTTATCCATTTTGGTGAGCACAGTCAATATACTACAAGCCTGCAACATGACACTGATTGCGTATATTAAGTAGAAAGTTTAGAAGCAATTCTGAAACATATAAATTAAAGCTACAAATTCTACCTTTGTCAAATACATAGGACTTCTGCTTTGTCGTTTCCTTCATCATTGTATTATACGATACTTCGATACCAAGCGCAAACCAAACAGCCATGACTGCGGTCTTTTAGTAATTACAAATTTAATTGAACAACGGATTTATTTAAGGTAATTTACGATGTGCAAGAAAAACAAGACCATTAAGGTTACTTTCTCTTCGAAATTAAAAAAGTGTGTGCCTTTCCAAAAATCGAAAAACCATCACGAACAAAAAACATGGTGTTCTTGTCAGAATAATTCATAACTGTACATGGTTGAAATCGACATTTAAATTTACAAGTATCCTATATACAATCACATGTTTTCTAAATGTAATAATAATTGATTATCGCGGACTCGTCGTCTAGCGTTAACACTTGACTGTCAGTTGAAGGTCGCACGTTCGATTCCCCGCCGCACCACTAAAGACATACTTATCGATTTCCGGGAGGGCCGTTAAATGGGGGTCCCGTTTGACAGTGCCATACACTGGTGAAAAAAATAGACAAGCTGTAACCAGGGTTACATTTTGTCTGCACACATTGCTCCAAAAAACATAAAAAGACTAACAATCTTATCGCACCACACGCGCTTATAAATAAGCTCACAGACCACCAAATGTAATAAGCACTCCGAATGGCGACAATAGAACACAGATAGGCATAACATGAGCCAAAAGAGCGGCATACATGCACAGTTTTAAATAAAATGAATTATTTGTAGAAGGTGTTAGGTTAACGAACAAAGGGATCAACATGGGATATATCCGTTAATCTTAGAAAGCTAATAATAAAATATTTTCCATTCTTATGATGAAGGTATGTCATAAACATCTAAATGTTGTGATATTTGATGTAACTGGCAACATAGACAACATAAGCGACATTTGAGGGTATTACAAATGTACAATTACAAGTCTCAGAACGAAATAGAACACATATTTTATTGTCAATAAAGCCATAAGAAAACGAGCACCAGTGATTGAAGACACTGTGCCATTATGTATACTGCACTGGAACTGTGACCACAGTGTCATCATGTATACTGCACTGGAACTGTGACCACGGTGCCATCATGTATACTGCACTGGAACTGTGACCACGGTGTCATCATGTATACTGCACTGGAACTGTCACCACGGTGCCATCATGTATACTGCACTGGAACTGTGACAACAGTGCCCTCATATATACTGCACTGGAACTGTGACCACGGTGCCATCATGTATACTGCACTGGAACTGTGACCAAGGTGTCATCATGTATACTGCACTTGAACTGTGACAACAGTGCCCTCATGTATACTGCACTGGAACTGTGACCACGGTGCCATCATGTATACTGCACTGGAACTGTGACCACGGTGCCATCATGAATACTGCACTGGAACTGTGACCACGGTGCCATCATGTATACTGCACTGGAACTCTGACCACGGTGCCATCATGTATACTGCACTGGTACTTTGACCACGGTGTCATCATGTATACTGCACTGGTACTGTGACCACGGTGCCATCATGTATACTGCACTGGAACTGTGACCACGGTGTCATCATGTATACTGCACTGGAACTGTGACCACGGCGTCATCATGTATACTGCACTGGAACTGTGGCAACGGTGTCATCATGTATACTGCACTGGAATTGTGACCACGGTGCCATCATGTATACTGCACTGGAACAGTGACAACAGTGCCCTCATGTATACTGCACTGGAACTGTGACCACGGTGCCGTCATGTATATTGCACTGAAACTTTGACCACGGTGCCATCATGTATACTACACTGGAACTGTGACTTAGGTGCCATCATGTATACTGCACTGGAACTGTGACCACGGTGCCATCATGTATACTGCACTGGGACTGTGACAACAGGGTCATCATGTATACTGAACTGGAACTGTGACGACGGTGCCATCATGTATACTGCACTGGAACTGTGACCACGATGCCATCATGTATACTACACTGGAATTGTGACCACGGTGTCATCATGTATACTGCACTGTAACTGTGACCACGGTGCCAACATGTATACTGCACTGAAACTGTGATCACGGTGCCATCATGTACACAGTGATTTGATGGGAATGAGCTTAATTTTGACCTTTACAAAATTTAGTGACATTTAACCTAAAATGACCTAAAATATATTTTTTTTCAGATTCATCAAAGGGGTCACTCCATCCAACTATCTAGCATAAATAACTATGAATTACTGCCCTTTTACAAAGTCAGAAAATCTCGAATTGTCTAAATAGAGTAAAGTGAAACAACTCCAATTTCATCGAAATGTGACAGCTAAGAAAAACATGCCTACAAAAGCACCCAAACGAAAAGTTGCAACAAAAACATGCAGCCAACATGCAGATAAATCTTCAATATTTCAATTGCAACCACTATTCTCACCTGAACATGCCACTAGTTTTTTTCAAATTTGATCAAGTTTCTGAAAAAATCCCAAAAAAATCTCAACACAAACTTGTGGTACACCACTTTTAAAAAAACAGTCTATTTTTTATAATATTGTATTTAATAATGCAATCAACCTTACTAATATTCATAAATTAACATCACCACCATCAAAACCACAATCACAACCACCATCACCATAACCAGCGCAATCATCACAACCATCACTATCACAGCCATCACTACTACCATCATCACTGCCATCACCATCACCCTACCAACATCACTACTACCACCATCACCATCACCACCGCCATCACCACCGCCATCAACACCGCCGCCACCGCCGCCACTGGCTCCACCACCAACACCATCACCAGCACCACTAGCACCACCATCACAACCACCGCCGCCGCCATCATCACCATCACCACCACCTCGATAGCCACAACAACCGCCGCCACTACCACAATCATCACCACCATCACTATCACCACAACAACCAACGCCCCCACACCATCACCACCACCACCACCGCCACCACCATCACCACCGCCATCATCACCATTACCACCACCGCGATAGCCACAACAACCGCCGCCACTACCACAATCATCACCACCATCACCATCACCACAACAACCACCGCCCCCACACCGTCACCACCACCACCACCGCCACCACCACCACCACCACCATCGCCACCACAACCACCACCACCACTATCATCACCATCACCAACACCACTACCACCATCACCCCCATCACCACCGCCGCCACTACCACCACCACCACCACTACCACTACCACCACCACCACCTCCATCATCACCACCACCACAACCACCACTACTATCACCATCACCACCACCACCACTTCTATCACCACCAACACCATCACCACCACCGCCACCACCACCACCAACACTACCACCATCATCACCACCACCGCCACTACTTTTACCATCACCACCACTATTACCACCACCACCTCCACCATCATCATCACCACCACCATCACCACCACCACCACTACTATCACCATCACCACCACTATCACCACCACCACAACTATTTTCTCCATCACCACCACAATCACCACCGCCACCACTAATATCACCATCACCACCACCAAAACCACCACCACCACCACCGCCACCACCCCTATCACCATCACCACCACCACCACCAATATCACCATCACCACCACCACCACCACCACCAATATCACCATCACCACCACCACCACTACAGCCACCACTACAGCCACCATCACCACCACTATTATCACCATCACCAACACAACCGCCGCCGCCGCCACTACCATCACAAACACCACCCACACCACCGCCACCACTACCATATCTTATATTTCTTATATTATACCGAACACTTTTCATTACAATTCAATATTTTTAAAGCGATTTAAATGTGTTTTATTGAACAAAGCTTATAATATTTACTTGCGACAAGTTTTCGCCGTTGTAAAAATAGCAAGCCGCACTTAACCAATTGTATGACGTCAGCAGTACATATTACATTTTTGGCAAGGTCCGGACTGGCCAAAAATGTAATATGGACCGCTGACGTCATTAAACTAGATTTTCATCAAAATACAGTGCTTTACGGACCAATCGTGTTTATATATACAAAGAAGGGACAAATTTATGTGATGTATAATATAAAAAATAATGACTATTATCCAAACAAACATCCTTTTTATACAAGAGCAAGGAATAATAAAAAGCATTTACAGGTGTGAAATTCAGGAGTTAAATCAAGAGCTTATAGATTAAAATTCTATAACTAATACAATATAGCCATGTGCAAAATTGTGTTTTAATTTGTATTAATTGAACAATATAAAATATATTCTTCGACATTACATAATTAATATTAACATCATAACCTGGAATTAAACTATTAGTCATGCATTTACAACCATGGTGATTGAAATCATACACGAACGCGGAGCGCAAATTACATGTATATATCAATTTAGTCGCGACATCAGCATCCTGAACGACACGCACCTTGAAACTGATAGTATATTTAAAAATCAATGCAATAAATCATCACAGTTTAATCATATTGATATATATATTGAGGACATGTTTTTAGTTCAGTAAATAAAATACTATGAAAAGCGTTTCATAAAGAATCTTAGGAATTGTGTTCGAACCTAAGTCTGATTTTCTGTCCTAGAGGTGTTTCATCATTTTCAATCATTTATATTTAGAAATATATTCATCTTATAAGCATATCAATACCAGTCAAATAAAGGTCGTTGTTTAAAAAAAAAATATTGTATAACTAGAAGAATCTTATTTACAAAATATTCACAAAAAATGTTCAAACGGACAGTTTTCTTTCATGCTTTTCGATAAAATATGGTGTTTTATCAGTGAAATATCAACAGTGAAAATATCGATCGATGATCTTGGCAAACACAAGCGCCTGTTGGTTCACATATCAGATCATATTTTATCTCCTTACACTTGCCGGTCAAAGTGTTGCACATATTTACGGTATTAGCATGCCTGTCAGTAAGAACAAGCGTGTCCAGGGATGGTATGTAGGTACATTCACTTTCATCACTCTCAAACGTCTTTCCAGGAAACCGCACGTTGTCAAAGTCGCTCTCTTCTCCGTCAACGTTGATCATCCGTGCATGCCGCGGGTCTTCCACAGTGCTCACTACGAGCGTGCTGTCGTTCAGGGGACAGATAGAGCCACAGAAGGTTGACGTGGTCAACGTCTTCATCAGCGTGATCGTGTTGTCACTGTCCACTTTCAACAGGCAGATGGCTTGGTCATTTAAGGTAAATGCAATAGAGTTATCAGAGAAGGAAGTTACGTCCCCAGGATTTGCCTCAAATTCATAAAATATATCGAACCTCTTCAGATTGTTAATCAAGATAAAACATTTATAGTTCTTGTTATCAACGGCGACGATTCTCCCGTCTGGCAGGAAGTCTATCCCACACGGGTCCTTACTGTCGTCCCCTGTCTTCACAAGCTCCATGGTCTTCAACAGCTCCAGACGCACCGCTAATTGTGTTTTTGGTTCTAGTGTATTTGATTCATGTGTTCGATTTAATGAGAATAATGCGACATCAGTATCAGTATTTCTTATTTTTAAAATGTTTTCGTTAATTTTTAGTCCCACTTTGACGGTGTAATCATTCTTCAACAAAGTGTGCAGTGTTTGTGATGCCTTGTCTTGCGTCCTTTTGAGAATGCGATTAAGAATGAAGTTTTTTTTTCAGGTTTTCAGCCGCAATTCTCCTCGTCCCTAGACGTTCGTTTCCTGTGTGTTATGGTAAGCCATTTCGCTGACAATTCTCGACTTGGCTTCCTCAATTTTCGTTAATATGTCTTCCTTGTGAATATCTATTTCTTTTACGATTTCTTCAACACGCGAAACGTTGCTCAATTGATCCTCTTTGCATTTCATTATAACTTCAGAGGCAGTAATAATGGATGCGCGTATCCTGTCCTTTGCAATATCTTTCACATTGTTAGCGACCTTTGCAATTTCGTGGATATTGTCGCATCTTCGATGTCGGGAAAAGGCACATATTTCACAACCCAACTCTTCGTGGTCTTCACAGTGAAACATGGACACTCGTTTATGTTCTAAACACTGATCCAGTCCCTTCACATCTGGCCTGACACAGGCTTTATGGGCTTTAACGATTTGATATTCAACTACGTTTTTTTTATGTGCCCCTTGTGTACAACACAGCAGTCGTCGCATAGATATACATTGTATGTATTACAAAACAACGAAGCTATCTCTGACCTGTCCCGACGACGACATGGTTCCTACTTGCTCCCGACTATTCCAACGACGGCGTCACTTCCACATTCTAGAAGTGTATCGTCAAATCCCACCGAAGCCATAGATTTAAGCTAGTGCCTTTTAATGTATAAAACAAACTCAAACGTTTTGTGGGGTGAAAAACTCATGCACTGTCGATTTAGGATTAATTTAAACCGAAATCCAACCGATTAAAAAATATGTACAATGTTTCAAAAGCCCATATCTTTGATAGCGTATCTATATCATATGAACCTTTTAACGTTCAACAAGGTCAGATAATGAAATTTCTTCCTGAAATCTTCAAACTTCAACATTAATTAATGTGATCGTTTTTAAAATTATTTACATGTGAAAGAACATGATTTAGTTTGCGGTTACACCACAGTAAATAAATCTAAAGTTTATAACATAATTTGATTAATGAATTTCTCGTTTCTTGAAAAAACGTTTTGAGTTTACACTAGCAAATTTGCCCCGCCCGCCGAAGTCGTCTACTTTTATCTTTGTACCGTGCGAGACCAACACCCAAGACCAACAGATCCCTTCGGAGAAAAGCTGAAAATGCTTTAAACGCACGTCCGCCGCATACAGCGGACCGTTACATTATTATGAACGCACAATCGCCGCATACAGCGGATCGTTACACCTTCTTCTTCAACATAGAAGAAAAATGATAAAATACACCCTAAATGCATCATTTCCAACTAGACATTGTTCAAATTTGCTTGGGGAAGTATCCCCAAGACCTCATGCCATCACTATAAACCAAATATATTTCGATTCTGAGTTGTGCAAGTGAACGTTACGCCCCTATGTTAAGCCCCCGCCCCAACGTCAAATCCTGGAACCGCCCTTGCATGAGACGTAAGTTTCTAGGATCTGGATTATCTGAATTAAAACTAAAAATGGAGATTTGCTACCTTTTCGGCCAATGTCATTACTTTCGTTTTATTCAAGACAGGACGACATAACTTCCTTTATGGCAAATGTTCCGAAATATAGTAACATTTTAGGCCGAAAATGGATCATTACAGACTGGATTCCACTGCTGTTATGGCTGGCGTGCCATAATGAGACTAATCCCGGTAAAACACGCACCTGAACAGGTAACGGCAGAGCTCAATCACGCGCCGCACTTGACGTAAATAGCAACACTAACATGGTTGGAGAAAAGGTGTTTGCATAGTAAGCCCCTGTTTTGCGAGAAATTAAAATAACAGATAATATCAAAGTAAACGAAATCTTACGTGACAGTATGCTTATACCTGACACATTTTCCTTTGAAGCATCATCTCCACTTTTATTTCTAGTATAAGTAAAACATGTCTAGTGTAATCCACGACCAATTGATACATAAACCAAGCAGTGGCGTTTTGCATCACATGATCGTACCTCGCATTTAAATTACTCCTAGTTTTACATTGACAGTTGTCAAGAATATGTCACCAACATATTTTTGTCATCCATTTTTGTTGGTTTAAAACCGCTGAATAATACAATTAAAAATAGTATTCATTAAAACACAAACACATGGTGTACTTTTAATGTTGCTTAAACATACTATATGCTTTAAATGACCTTACATTAAGACATGTCTTAAATTTATTCAGTATCTATCATTCCACACCACACTTCATTGTAGTCTATGACCTAGAAACAATGACTCTGTTGACGTCAGATATACAATAGCTGCGTCATAGGACAATCAGTACGATATTTGATAATTGTCCAATTTAACAATCAATGAAAACTTACTGTAGAGTTAAGGCCGATATGTTTTTTATATATATAATGGAAAATAAAACATATGCAATATAAAGGTTAAAAATGGCGCCGGTGTGCCGTCTGTCGATAATGGCACACCTGGTTCGCAATGGCCCTCGGGCCATAACGGAGCAGTTGTGCCATTTTGGACAGACTGCACACCGGCGCCGTTTATTAACCTCTAAGTTATGTTGTAGCTGACCTTTAGTCGATGCCACACACCAAATAACAAAGTTGTTGCCCTGGCGGTTTTGGCAAGGAATTCTTAAAGCTGCACTCTCACAAAATTTTCTCGCAGTTTTGCCATGTTTAATTTCTGAGTCTCAGAATCAGCTTAGTTAAGCATCAAAGCCATCAATCCACTCATATAAAATACCCCACTATAGAACATGTTTTCAATTATTCGTTAAATGGCCGAAGGTGTTAATTCTCTTAAAGCGTTAGTTACGTTTTAAGCCATAAAACATAAATTTTCGACCATAACATGAAAATCCCCGATCCGATCTCTAGTCAGTCCTTATATAGTAATATTGCCCTGACAGTAATGCAGTAATAGGCTCATTTCAAGACTCACAAAAACGATCCATCTATGAGAGTGTAGCTTTAAAGAGTTTCCTTATATAAGTGGGCTAATATTGACCCCAAGTTGCATACGTTCAAAATACTTATGTAGACGATTCCTCGTACCAAATATAAAACATTTTGGCCTTAAAGGTTTGATCAAAACATATCACAAAGAAGTTATTATATTAAATAGGGCGGAACCCAATGGCACACTAGATATTACTTTGCACCAATTATGAAACCTGTATGCCTTGTAGCTTTGGATGAAATAGTTGTAGGTGTTTCAGTTGATAAGATCGTTTCAAACGAATGACTTCCGGCCCGTGGGGTAGTGAACCATTGTGAACAAATATCCTTTCCATTAGACGAACACATTGTGTAGTGTTAAAGTCTAAGTCATTAAAGGTTATGTTAAACTACGCACATCTGCATAACTTCCAGGTATGTTGGTATGGATATATCAGACGATGCTAATGAGAAAATACCACAATCCCATTCTATGTCTGACAAGTAAACCTCCCAGGGGGAATCTTTGATCATTGGTAAATTTGTAATAATTTCGTAAATAGTTGACATTTGTTCATACAAAATATCTTGCAAAAAGATCTGTTATGTTTAGGCCGTCATGACAACAAGGGTCTTCAATATTTAAGGAATGTGAAAGGGTATCACCAAGGGAACAGTAAAAGTATCTTACATGGATGTTTCTCTGTGAAAACACGTATATTATAAACAAATATAATGCAAGTGTTTGTGTGCATTCTGATTGCTAAATCTTTTCTGACAATGCTGTTACGTACATTAGGTTCCTAACAAGACTTATTCGATCAGAAATGAAAAGTAAACTATTCTAAAACATAAAATATATACAACAATATGGTAATAAAATCGCCATTGACGAATCGTAATGTATCAGTCTAAAATAGGAGTTTGTATTCAAAGATAAGTTTAGTGAATAAATTCAAACCATTGGTGTCACAATTTAGAACATATATATAATAACATTGCTTAATTATTGTTAGAAACAGTGTAATGTTTTCCCAACTTGATTCAAGTGAGTTACTTATTCAATAAATTTGACAATCAAAAAGGGAATGACAGATCAACATCGTTTGGTATGGAAGAAAATATGATAGTTTCCATGTTTTTTTTAATCATACACAAGGTGTCTATAAATGCATTTCCTTACAGAATCTTCTATTAGGGGTATAGACCCTTGTATATGTATACATACCAATTTGTATACACTTCTAATGATACATAACTCAGGAAATTATTTTTTTGGAAAACGAATGACGATTTCAGATACGAGAAGAAAGTCAAGAAGACTAAGGTATGCAGTATCAGCTGAAAACCATTGACATTTATTTCATTAAAAATGTTATGTTTGGCTAATCGGCAGCATTGACAAGTCAAATAAACGTAAGTTACAACAGATGTGATAAATACCCCGAAAAAAACGCTTTTACACAAAAATGGCTTTATGTCATGTTTCTGTATTAACAACACAAGCTAGTGCATTATAAAACTCGCCATTATTTTTTCATCTTAATTTTGTTCTTGAAATCTGGATGACAGTTTCAGAGTCACAGTCTATAAATAAATTAGAGGAGCAAATAATCCCATTCTGACTAACATTCCTGAAGTTTGGAGTTAAATACGTCAATGACATGTCGTGAAGGGACGAAACGTGCCTATATAGTCCCATTGATACATAGTTTCTGCCCGGACAGTTCTTAATAAATTACACTTTTCAACAAAGGCCTTGTCAGTTTTAATTGGACCTACAGACATGGGGGTTTTGCGCGCTATTCGTCATTATCTCATAACGAACTTACGTGAGAATGATAAAACCCCTTTGATAAACTGTTATCAAGAATTATATAGCTTAGAGCCACAGTTGCAAACATGCTGCCCAATGCATGTTTTGTTATACAAATGCCGTGCATTTCAGTTAAGTTGAAAGTAATTCAAAACCACAAGTAAAAAATGTGATAAATTGTGCACACTTTTATGAAATGCTTAAACACAGAAATTTACTATTTAAACATTCATTTTAAATTTGCGTCAAGACTTTATCGCACGTGACCGCAGAAACAAACCTTGCAATCAAGCTTTGAGTTGCATCAACATTTCTGACAACGACCGCTTAACATACAGTTTTCATTTGTTTTTATTTGCAAAATTTTTGCACATTTTTAAAGAAAACCTTTACCAGCAATATGGAATAGGCAACATTGCATACACTACAATTCTACATCAAATTCAATACATGCAACCAAACAAAAACATACATAGTCAACATGGATAGTAAATCACAAACACATTCTGCTTGAATAATAACCTAAACACCAATCACAACCATTAAAACTTGTATTGCTCATTGATATATTCAAATAAGGTTTCACATTCAAAACAAAAATACATTTGCTAAAATCAAAACTTTTACAAAAACAAACGTCATTCAAATGCATATGACTTACTAAGGTTATGAGTTACCATTTTAACATTGCGCTTTAAATCAATAAACAATGTAACATTTCATTTTATCAACCACTGTGTGTTCAATGGAAGTAAACATGTAGCACCTTAACTAAGCCTTTTGTTTTTCAAAGCATGTATTTAACACATGGCTCAAAGATGGAGACGAAACTTCTGATATATGAGGTATCCGTTCGATACTTTCAATGAATCGTTTCAAAGTGAAGATATTTTTTTTGATGGCTGGATGTTTCAACAAGTATGTCTTTAATAATTGGAACTCTTAAATTTCGACAAACAATCTTCAATTTGGCGAAAACGTCTTTAATGTTTGTGCTCAAAATGATGCAATTCCAAACGCTGCATTTCAAAATTTTGGAGCGGTTTGAAAATTGGTTGGCAATATCTAGAAGTGATGCATCAGGTAGAGACATATTTTTAAAATCCGCCTCATGAACACACATCTCTGCAATTTGGTCGACCATGTTTTCTACTCAAGTGTTCTTGAGTCGCACTGATTGCAATGCCTGCTAAGTACCCGCATCATTTAAAATGGGTGAAATGATACGTGGAATTTGCACTTGCATAAAACTTATTTAGATAATTTACAATGAAACGATTAACATATCGCGGTAAAGTTGTTTTTCATTTAAAAAAGTTAAAGAATGTCATGCAGTATTTATATTCATCCTAAATATTGCTAAAGAAAAGAAATGTTTACTACATAAAATATAGAACCCAAGGCACGGCCATCTTTGATCCAACGGCAATAATGCGATACTTATAAAGCCATTTACGCAGTATTAGAAATTTGGTTACTTCATGTTCAGATAGTATCTCATCTGTCCTTTGTTCTATTCGGAAGAACAGCCTTCGGTTCTTTTAACTTATTTTGATTATCTTGGTTTCTTATCATGTAAGTCTTTGTATTTGATGTTATAATTGTATTGTGTTGTATTTGTTACAACTATATAGTCTCCTAAATCCAATAAATAGGTGATAACACATAAAATGTGGCATATTATATTGAAGATACATTAATTAATAAACTATGACACCATTCCGTATGAGTAATTGTATGTGACAACCCGTTTGGCATTTCTTTTCCGCTTTAAATAATCATTTTAACATGATATCATCAGACATTTGTACCGTTGATATACCTTTTCTTATATATACTAGCTTCGTACACGAATGTAGATATTGTTTCTGTTTGTGATATTTTCGTCATCGATCAATGACGGGTTTTTATCTAATTAATGTGAATTGAAAATTAATGCTAACAGGCGTTGATAAATCTTTTCAATTGGAAAGGTAAAATGATAACTAATTAACATTACAAACAAGAGATAATAGTTTTATATATTATGATTTGTTCTAGAAGAAGTGAATAGTTAGTCATTACAAAAGTCATTTAACTTTAATACTCACATTTGTTATGTCACAGTAACATTTCACTGTCCATGCGACCTCGGCATAGTATGAAGATACGCTTGATCTAAAACTGGAACAGTCAAGAGATAAACACTATCAAGCATGTTAAACGCCACATTCATGGTTACACCAAATATTGTTTATATCTATATTTATGATTTAATTGTTTAATGGGTTCTTCCCTGCTCCAAGTTTTTGTTTTCAAAAGAACTTTGAATTTAGCTGTGTTTTACAAACTCGTTGTAACTGTTGACCGTTTTAGTTTCATTAAATCACCCTTTATTTAAACCATCTCTTGTAACTAGGTAGCACAAACACAGTTCACAAGCGGGCGTATACAGTTTTATTATATTGATAGTACATGTCCTCCTTTCTCACTAGACTTTTATTTCGGCAGCATGAAACACTCAACTCAAATTAAACTTTTGTTACTTGAATAGATGAAACAAACCTTTCATCTGGATACTGTATCCAGAATGTTTGTAAAGCCTGCAATAATGTTTAAATATACAAAATAGTTTCATGATCATTCAGAAGTATAATAGTTTGCGTATTATAACAGTACATTGGTTGCTACTTGTTTTCCTGATAATACCTATTCACAATAGCGTTGAGGGAAACATCAACATTTTTAAACTTATAAGCCTATTTTTAAACTAGATATTGAACCTCTTATTACACGCTTCTCTATTTCAGTTACTTCCGAAAGGATCCCGAGTTATCAGGGTGATGCCCAACACCCCGGCTCTGGTCCTAGCAGCAGCTTGAGTACTCGCTCCTGGTCAAGCGGTTGTAGACGGGGATACAGACCTTGTTATAGAACTGTTGAAGTGTATCGGCATTGCAGAACCTGGCTCAGAGAAGCTGCTTGACGCTGTGACATGGCTGAGTGGAATTGGACCTGCATATGTAAGCTAAATACAAAAGCTAATTATTACCTTGTCAGCTTTTGTTAAACAAAATATTAAGAAATTGTGATAGGCTTGGTGTCTTCAAATTGCATTTTTATGCCCCCAAAGGTGGGCATATTAAAATCGCACCGTCCGTCCGTCCGTGCGTCCGGCTCAATAAATCGTGTAGGGCTGTAACTTTCTCTTGTTCGGACAGATTTAAAAATAACTTACCACATGTGTTCAGCCTACCAAGACGAAGTGTCGCGTGCAGGACTTTTGTCCCTACCTCTAAGGTCAATGTCAGACTTAGTGTTTATTCACAATGGAATGCTGCATATAAGGACATAGAGTATATGTTGTAGTGTCCGGGCTGTAACTTTCCCTTGTATAGACATATTTTAAAATAACTTGCCACATGTGTTTGACATACCAAGACGACGAGTCGCGTGCAAGACCCGTTCCCTATCTCTATGGTCAAGGGCAGACTTAGTGTTTGTTCACAATGGAATGCTGCTATGCAATCTTGTCATCTGAACACATTAGTATGTATTTTACCAAGAATAAAATAAAACTGCTGATAGTGATATAAGTATTTTCCATGGCCGAGAGTGTAAGATAGGTACATTCCGATCCGAGCGTAGGGTGTTTTGCGGAAACGATGGACGGAATGAACCTATCTTACACGAGCGGCTATGGTAGATGCTTTTTCTCCCACCTCAGTTAAACCAAAATTAGAAAAATGTATTTTTTGCATGAATTCTTTTGTGCTTAGAGAAAATAAGTGCGTATGGATAATTCGTGGTTTTCATGGATATGCGCGCAGTGATTCAGATTATGTTTATAGTCAAATCGGTCTTTAAATAGTTCTAAGGAGAGTGAAGCATTATTTCAAAATTTGTGTGTAAAAACTGTTTTATGGTGACAATTGAAGCGTGAAATAATTGAGTAGCTTTCTAAATATTGCCACAAGACAAGGTTTCCATGATGCTACAGACGACAGTCTTCAACAAGGGAAGTAATTATAATGTGGCGACCATTAAAAGGAGTTTCATACGGGCATTTTAAGATAAGAATTTCTAGCATGGTTAAATTATTGGATCTACTTATTTGAGATGAGGGAATATCGGATCTTGTTTTATAAACAATGTATTCATTAGTGGAACAAAATACTTGGCATATACAGTTTGACGGTACTTCAATGCCTCGAACAAAGGAAAAAGTCCCCTGGTTTGAATACAACGGCGTGACGATGGAAGATTCCCAACTAATCATACAATACCTTGAGAAAGTGTTTAAGGTTAGCTTTTATAACACCGTGTGTAACTCTCCGAAAAGGCACTGTTGGACTCACTTTTGATCATTAAATACTTTGAGCAAATGAATGTCAGCCATATTCCACCCACTTTACTTCATGTACACACTGAAGTAAGAGTTTAAGGTCAGCATTTTTAACACTTATCTACCGATTTAGGCACTGTAGCACCCACAACTGATTATACTTTACCTTGTACTCTTGATTAAGGTTTAGTAGATTAAGTATAATCAGTTTTGTTGTTGTATTTCAACATGGGTAAGCGCTTTGTAGACATCGTTTGTATGCTCCATTTTTAAGTGTGTACGTATTTGATTGTTTGGAAAAGTAATACTAAAATGTGTTTATTTGCAGGTGAACCCGAATACCCATCTTACCTCGAAAGAGCGAGCAATAGCCTGGGCTATACAGAAGTGGATCGAAGAGTTTACATATAGGTGAAAATGAATCTCTCTAATAAATATCATGAAGGAATATCACAGAAATACAATTGAAAATAAAAAAAACAAGGTCAGTAACCAAAGACCAGGTTAAACGAAATATTTCAACTGCAATAGGATAAACGAATGTTTTTTAGTTTTTTTATTGTATTTTCATTATCATTATGTTAAATGCCAGATATTTTAAGTGCTTGATGACTAATTAATGTTTGATATTTTTATAAATAATACACAAAAAAAAATTCAAAAATAAAGGAAACAATACGACATTAACATCAAGTTACAAGTAAGGAGAACATAACTTTTTCAAAACAAGTCATGTTAAACAAAACGAATACCAGCCAATAAATTTATTTCCAATTTATTTATTCTTTTTTCTCTCTTCACATTATGGTTAACGTTTTCACAAGATGGGTTCATTTTCAATGACGTCATATTTGAAATGAAGTAAAAGAAAACTCTCTTCACAGGTTGAGTGTTTGCATTTTCAATGACGTCATATTCACAATGAAGTATTATTTCTTTCTTAATATGTCGGAATTTTACATTTCGATGACGTCATATCTATATCTTTTCACATGTAACATATAAATGTAGTATACTGGTTGAGAAGCAGTTTCCGACAGTTTTTATACGTTTTTATTGAATTATTTATACGTGTTTAAATACCTACTAAAATTGTTCACAGTTTAGATAACTACAGCTCAAGCTGCTATTGTCGATATATTTTTCACATGTGTGACGTCACATATAGTGTATCTAATAGGGGCGCAAAGAGGGTACTTACATTGTTCTGATTAGCTTGTGATGAGAAGCAGTTTCCGACAAATCGAATGCGGGGCATATTTAAGGTGCCTTCTGTGTGTTTTTATTATCCGTTTATTTAATGAACTAAATATAAGACTGTAATAAGAGAAATATTAATTAATTTTTCAGCATTTACGAAAAATTTAAACCTTAAGATTTACGACAGTCAATTCATATTTGAAATCAGGCAGACACTGAATATCAATGATATTTTGATTCATTTCTGATAGAAACTTGTGTTTGTATACATTTAAGTCAATGTGCGTGTGAAACTAGCATGACAACAGTGTTCACAAATATGTACACAATGATCATCGTTTGTATAAGTCAATTTAGGAAAACCTTGTAGCTATTCATAGATATGCAAATTAGCTCCACACGCATGCGCAATACGCTGCGCGTGCAAATCCTCCACGTGCAAGTTTGTGTACACAATGAAAAATAAACATTAAACATTAAATAATAATAAAAGTTACTTACGTGTCTCGGTAAGAATTTCAACTTTTGACTGCCTAGTTACCATATTGTTGAATTGCAGTACCTTCTTTATGAAGATCTAAAGAAAGTACGCGAAAAAGCGATTTGTCGGAAACTGCTTTCCGTCGGAAAAAAACTGCTTCTCAACCAGTAGTTACTATAATCTTTCACAGGTTGAATGTTTACACCAGATGGGTGATTTTCAATGATGACATGATCAGAATCCAGTCAACCTGCCCAAAGTACATGAAGATACCAATACGTAGGAAGGTTGAAAGCATGCTACATGCGGTCGGTGTTGGTCGTCATCACAAGGAAGAAGTTCACGTGAAGATGGTGAACGACTTAAAACAGTTTTCAGCAATTTTAGGTAAGAGCTTTGAATGCCCCTTCAAATACATAATCTATGTTTTACACGTTGTTTATTAGTAGGCACTATTTACGTACAAATGTTTCTTAATGTTTCTCTAAATAATTTCTGTTCACATCCCGTGTAAAAGACGTAAAGTTACATAACTTGACCTTTCTGACCCTTGAAATTTCTTCGCATAGGCGATTGGAAGTACATTATGGGAGACCAGATATGCGATGTAGATTGTGCCGCGTTCGGCATTCTGTCCCAAGTCCGCTGGTGTACGCCGTCCGCCTGTCCAGGAAACGCCTTGCTGCAAGGTGAGATAAACACTTCCGGTTATGATTACCTATTAAAAAGCACCCAATCAATGCCTACATAAATTTATCTGGTGCATTCCCGCTTAAATCACTGCTTGTACACACACTGTATGTCGTAAAAAGGAAAGACCCGTTTAGGTTTTGCTTTAAACGAGGTTTTTTACTAGTACACACGTTGTACCATAATCCATCCATAATGAAATTATTTTATTAAATGCTTCGACTTTGTTTTCTACTTATTTTCAGGAGGAGAATTAAGAAATGTCACAGACTACATGGACAGAATACGAAACGAGTTTTGGCCGGATTGGGGAGGCATAATAAGCAAGGCTACCTAGAAAACTTAAAACAATGAACATGTGGATATATGTTGTTATCGGACTAAGGCATTTCACCGTTATTCAAACATCCCATATTTATATATTATATGTGTATATCAGATTAATTTTCGCAAATAAATTGTACTCGAAATACAACAAAGGTTCCATTCATCAAATTAGTGAATTCAAAGCCTTGAAATACGAAAGCAGGTAACCAACACATATCTAGATTTTTTGTTTACTTACTAAGCACGATACTGCCTTCGTACCGCATGTCCACACCCCTCCACAAACCCTCCCATAATAGATTATATTTTAGTAGAATATCTATCCACAGAGTTATCAGGTGACATGATCAAATACACACATACCAAACATTGTTTTAGAAATGTTTCCTGGCCATAAAGTGAATGCAAACTATTAAACAAGCAAAATAGTGTTGGTTCCTAAACGTTGGCCGAAAATGATTAAAAAGCGATAATTGGGTATGTTTATCATTCGAGTCGGATATTCTGCGGTATTTACAAGGACAGTCTCTTTACATTAATATTTTGATTCTGTCCACTAAAATTCCAAAAGGACGGTCAGGGGAGGAACCAATAGATTGCTGTTTTGATCCTATCAGAGGGTTGCATAGGGACACAAGTGAAAACATATCAAGTCATTTAATCAGTTTATGCAATTGTGTGCTCATGAAGGTTGTTTTTCAACAAACATAGTTTATAGTTATTTTACTAATCATAAAAGATTTTCTCCTCGAGACAACGGTAACAATTGATACCAGTAGCTTAGTTTCCAGGCACCCGGAATTAAAATGTACATTGACATTTGGAAGGCTCTGTATGTGTTTAAAATGCAGAAAACGTGTTTCATCTGCTTCGGTACTTTGCATTGGTTAGCTTCTTTACATTCGGCACAGGTCCATTAAATGAGCTAGCGTTTTGCAAGTGTAGTTCCTTGTTTCTTACTACAACAGTGATTCAAAAGATAAGATTGTAGTTTGGAACATTTGGAAATGTTATTTAAAACCTGCCAGTTCTAATGGTCTTTAAGATGATCTTTTTAAGCATTCCAAATTCATTTTATCGGGATATATTGTTTAAATTTGGTGAAGTACTGCAAAGGGAGGTAAACGTATGTGAGGTTTGACTAGGGCGGTACGCATTCCGCCACCTTACCTCTACATAATATGACATCGGGAAAGTCAACAGATCTGTGTTTGAAAATATTATTGATAAACAGTTTTATCTTTTACTAAATAGTTCTGACCTTTTAGCTGTGTTTAATCATTGACCAACATTAAATCATTATAAAATCATTAAACGGGATAAGTAAAAACAATTCCTGCGCATACTTGTAAGGCTAGTTTTATCAAATGTCCTAAAACTTGTGAAACTTTTAGGTCTTGCATTGAAAACAAAAACGGCTCAAAAATGTCAAAAGGGCGTTTCTTCCGTGCGTATTGTGACTAATAAACAATCCCGCAGTAAGGTGGGGCAGAGGAATTTGGGGTTCGAAATTTTAAACTACCTTCACTCTTTAATTTTTGTGATACCAAATATTATTATTTTTTATTTTTTTCCCAGCCATTATTCAAAGCACTGAAAGTACTGCAGGGGTGGTTGGCAGGAAGGCTAAGGTCTTGTCATATTGTGTGGAATGGCAGACTCATGCGTTTCCATGGTAGTGAGAATAATTTAGAAATGACCTTGTTATGATACGGCGCAGACTACGATAATTTTTGTTCGGATTCATCCGGAAACAAACTATCTTTCTCTATAGGTTTTCACTCTCATCAACAGCTTTAAATATTGTGTTAACATAATCTCTATGTTTTCATATACATAAATATTACAGATATGTCAGTATTTAAACAACATTATGTCTATTATATTTACTAATGTAAAAAATGTATACAAAAGTTAATAAAAAAAAGCATCATAAATAACGCTAAAATGTTAGTAAAAAATTCGTAATGAGCAAGGACAGGTACCGGAAAAAAATAATAGATTTTAACAACGAGTCAATCCTAAAGAGTCAATAAAATAACACAATTGTTGCACGGCGCAAGTGTGCCTTCTGTCTATAATGGCGAAATACGGCATCAGTATGCCCCCTGTCTATAATGGTAAAACGAAATGGTGATGAAAACTCTCATCCCCCTCTCACATATCCAACCCCTTGCCCACAACGGCTGCAAGGTCATAAAACTAGCTGAATTATACGAACAAAAACTGTTTTAATGTAGTAGAACACGAGGGACCATACCATATCAACGAATACGTTACGTTAAATAAATCCTGATTCATGTTGCAGACGACAAACTGGATGTACTGTGATAATAATAGTTTATTGTTATTAATGGTTATCATTCTAAACCCCGTTCTGTACGCTTCATTTGCAATTGAAAATACATATTTGGACATGAATAAGGTCAAATATTTGTAAATTAGTTTTCACCCTCTGTTAACTTTTCTTTTCGCTGACCGTTCCACGTCGGTTACCCGAACTCTAATCAATATTTTAATGCATGCATGTGCAGTCTGTATTAATGGAGTTTCTGAAGTGACAAAGACACCATTTTCTTTAAAAAAAACAAAATTATCATAGTAACAATTAGCATAACAGAAATAACTTATTATTTAAATTATTTAATCTCTATTTTTTGGTAAATTTTGATAGAACGTTATCTTTGG
Organism: Mya arenaria; assembly: GCF_026914265.1. NCBI lineage: Eukaryota > Metazoa > Mollusca > Bivalvia > Myida > Myidae > Mya > Mya arenaria. The sequence continues at coordinate 63,854,412 of NC_069131.1, read as the reverse complement.
ACATGATGATAAATATTCAATGTATAATAATCAGGTCTTAAAAAATAGCATTATGGCTCTTTATTATATGACTGTTCATTGTACGAGTTTATGCTTGTTTTAGAGTACTTTTGTTACAAATTCATACTTGTTTGTCATACTGAGTTTTTTTTGTATTTAAATGAAATTAACATACATAATATTCGTGATATTATACCTTTTATATGCTTCAAAGTATCACTTAACCTACTTTCTAAAGGTTTAGGTGAGTAATCTTAAAATTAAAAGTAAAGTCAAATTAACGCATTTTAATTTCGAAAGCTATGTTGTTTTTACTATATCAACAAGGCCTTTTGCAGTATGTTAAATAACTTGCTTTCATGCACCGTACGTGGTAACATTACGTTACTTCACCCACTTTGTATGAACATTCAGCGAGGAGATCAATTTTTGTATACTGTTTAACACTAGGGTTTTTTGTAGTAATGGTTGAGTAACATATTTTGAAGCTTACCTTACAATAAGTAGCGTGTATTGAAATATCGTTGTAATTTGTCAGCTACTTATTGCATTATAAGGCGTTCGGCTTATACTACTTTTTGCACGGTAAAATCTCTGCCAACGCTACTTATTTCATTGCAAAAAGCTCTGCCTACGCTACTTTTTGCACGGTAAGAACTATGGCGTCGCTACTTATATCACGGTTATTTTTACCGTAAATGAGTTATGCATAAGCTACTCAATGTATGATAACAGTTCTAACTACTCTACTTATAACATGGAATAACGCTCTGCCTACGCTACTTATTGCATAATGAAAGCTGGGCTCATTCTAGTTAATACACGGTAAGAACTCTGCCTACGCTACTTATTACATTGTTAATAGCTCTGCTTACGTAACTTATTGCACTGTAAATAGCTTTGCTTACGCTCTCTATTGCACGGTGAATACCTATTCTTATGCTACTTATTGCACAGTAAATAGCTCCTCCTATACCCCTTATTGAACGGTAAAGAGCTCGGACTAATTATTGCACTGCTAAGAACTCTGCCTACGCTACTTAATGTAAGGTAAATTGCTTTTCCAGTACTACGAATAGCAGGGAAAAGAGCTCTGCCTTTGCTACTTATAGCACGGTAAAGAGTTATGCCTACCTACTTATTGCACGGTTAAGTGCTCAGCCTCCGCTACTAATTGCACAGAAAATATTGATGCCTACGCTACTTATTGCACGGTATAAAGCTCTCCCTACTATACTTATTGCACGGTAAAAAACTCTGCCTACGCTACTTATTGCACGGTAAGGAGCACTGCATATGCTACATATTGCACGGTAAGGAGCTCTGCCCACGCTACTTATTGCACGGTAAGGAGCTCTGCCTAAGCTACCTATTGCACGGTAAGGGGCTCTGCCTACGCTACTTATTGCACGGTAAGGAGCTCTGCCTAAGCTACGTATTGTACGGTAAGAATCTCTGCCTACGCTACTTATTGCACAGCAAGGAGCTCTGCCTAAGCTACCTATTGCACGGTAAGGAGTTCTGCCTACGCTACTTGTTGCACGGTAAGGAGCTCTGCCTAAGCTACATATTGCATGGTAAGGAGCTCTGCCTAAGCTACCTATTGCACGGTAAGGAGTTCTGCCTACACTACTTATTGCACGGTAAGGAAGTCTGCCTACGATACCTATTGCAAGGTTAAGAACTATGCCTATGCTATTTATTACACGGTAAAGAGCTACGCCTTCGCTAAGTATTACACGGTAAAAGCCCTGGAAATAATGATGATTGTCTCGTTAATAATGCTGGATTGAGATGGATGCATTGTTTTCAGGTAGTATCAGCAGTCTTGGAGCGTTCAAGGTTTTCTTGTAAAAAAAGGGATACATTTCATCATAACATAATGCTATAATTTTAAAAGACAAGTTTTTGGGGTGCGTATATGCTAAGATTCTTTGCAACACTGATGTTGCATTCATTCAGAAAAAAATGAATTATGAAGGTCTCTAAACAGGCTATAAAACCTTTAAACGAAGAAAATAGAACAATAAAAATAAAAAGAGATATGGTTAGAGTGAGAGGGAATTTATCCGGCTTGTACTTTCTTTTTAAAGTTCTTCTTAAGGGATCGTCTGATGAATTGTCGGGATGGTTTTCGGAGAGCATTAAATATTTATAAAGCTGAATAATAAATATGTGATATGTTCCACCCCGTTTAAGTAAATAAGTTTATTTTAATAGCAAACATTATCTTTCTCCAAAGATATAAATCTTGTTTCAAAACAATTCGCGATCATAAACGAGATTGTTTGTTTTTTCCACTGTCAAAAGGATTATCTGTTCAACGTAAGGCGTGATTACTGATAAGGAAAGAAGGAAGTGAAATTGCATCCAGATATCCAGGAATATATCTTTATGTGAAAATGAACTGATGCATTGTTTGTGTCAGTTTTGTTGTTATATCAATAGCCAATGGTCTTTCAAATGATTTGGTGCAATATGTCTTCATTAAAATCATTAGTATTGCTTTTTTGCTTACTCAGCATAAAAGGAAAGGAGCTTGTATTACGGAAATCTCAAGAAGAGGTGAACGAGTTTCAACCTTTGACACTGATATGCGATCTAGCAAGGCCTAAAATTAGGATGATAGACTGGATAAGCAACGGGAAAACTGAATTTAGCATGGAACGTCACTGCTCAACGGAGATTTATTCAACGAAGGACTACAACATAAGTTGTTTATCGAATCGGCAATATAACTTGACTATCAACAACGTTACAAGGATGAATCATGGTGATATATGGTACTGCCGTGAAGATCGTTACTTGAATGCTCAAAGCAACAATGTAGAAATTCAAGTCGAAGGTTTGTTGTATAAAACTTATTTTAAAATAAAACAACAACAAAATATTGCTTTCAATATCAGTTTCACCACTATCCATCAAATAGGTATGCATGGCTGTTAAGCTTTATTTAATATACTGTTGAAGGCATTGCCTGTAGGTTATAAAAAAGGTTAAAATATGTTAAGAACAATTGTGTTTTTTAATTAAATGGTGTGTTCTAGTTTAGTGTAGGAAGCACATGTTTAAAACGAAACAATTGACCAGAAAAATATAAAATAACAGAAAGAGGGATAGCTGCATATGCACGTATATTTTTTTGTTTAACATAACACTTTACATGAAGTCATCTATAAACCGAGTTGAAGGTGGCGTCTTTTGAATATTTAAATCGTATAAAACTCATAATATCACGGGGTACCTACTATGATATAAGAGCAATGGTTGAATGATGCGTTTGTGTCACGGAAGCTTGTAGATAGTGACTCAGATACAAGCGAGTACACTACAAAAAACAGATTATAACTGCATCAAACTGGTCAATGAACTAAGGTGCTGCTTTAAAGAGTCACTTTAGGGAGTTGATCTAATATAACACTGTTTTAATGTGAACAAAAAACTGTAAGTGATTATTCTTATGTTCACTGTACATGCAACTAAAACAAGCCCCAATTTAATATGATTTTGTAGTTCACATATTAATATTATATAAAAACAAACGATTAAAAAAGTTACCTGACAATATGCCAGAAATTAACCAACATAAAAAAGAAGTAGTGAGAACAAAATCTAAATGACATCCCAAACAATGCTCGGCAGTATTCTGAGACACTCCCTACATGCAGCTGTGATACTAACTCGCCATAAGACTTGTTCTCGTGTTACGGTGTTGGAACTTCGTGATTATTAATATCATATACATCTTCCTCTCTGTGCTCTCGTTTTTTTTAAGATAATGAATGGAGATATAACATCTGAACATTATTCCCTGAATAAATAAAACAGCCTTTAACTTTTCTCATTTCAGTTCCTATTTCCAACATCAGTCTATTTACCGAAAAACAATTTGTTGCAGTATCTGAAAATAGAAGTGCGTTAGTTCAATGTGTGAGTCACGGAGGGATCCCGGCTGGACAAATCACGTGTTTTATGACAACGGAACACCGGATGACGTCAGTGATGATGTCATTCTAACTGAGATGAACAATGAAACAATAACACAAACGGATAACACAGTAACAACACAGAGTTACGTGGTCCTCAAAGCAGCCACTGCGCTTATTGGAACTTCATTATACTGCAAGGCAACCAATGATAATGTCAACTGGCTTTTCAGTAATGGCACACTCATTGCCGTTTTATGTACGATTTTAAAGCATTTTTCTCGCATTTTCTAAATTGTTAAATTCTTCATTTAAAATAGTTAATACCTACATACATATGTTATTAAATGTAGTCCTGAAGCTAATTATTAAGTTAAAGTTACTTGTTATGCTGCTTATGCAACTAAATAGAAAACAAACATTTTACATACATGTTTACTTTATTCTATTATCTTATGATGCTTTCTTCAGAATTTGTACCGAAATTGTTTTTGTTTTGTTTCCATTTTCAGTATTACCATCTTACGTTGATGTAACGCACCCACGAACACAGTTTGTAACTGCTTACGAAGACAAAAGCGTGTACTTTGAATGCGTTACGTCACCTGGATACCCTGCGTCATCTATCACATGGTACAAGCTGACCAATGGAAGTGAGGTTATTATAAGCGCAGACGGTTCTTCAACTACAGAGATGAATGACCGGACAATCGTAACGAGAAGTTGGTTATCACTGACCTTCAGTATTTTAGACGATTGGACATTCATGTACTGCACAGCAAATAACATTGCTGGAACTTTGACTCCGAGAAATCGAGCTGCTGTTCATATTCATAAAGTGACAGGTTAGTGTAATAAAACATTAAAATGTATCAAATCTTCTTCTTTTTAAGAAATATCATTGTTTTATGCAAAATAATATAATATTGCGTTGTTGCCATGGATGTAAATATAATTACATTGGAATATTTAGCTATTCTTCATGTTCAGAAAACTTTAAAATGGACAGCAGTCATGACTATTCCACCTTAGCAAAGGCTGCAATTGGGCTGTCATCTATTACGGGAACAGCATTAGTCTTTGTTATTATCGGATGTTTAATATTCATGAAACTGCGTTCATCAAAAGGTAAGAAATAAGGCTATTTATTATTATCGATGTCATAGGATAACAATGATATCCGTTTTGCAAAACTTTACTTTTCAGAACTAGTTACTTTGTATTTGTCATTTAAACATTATGCTTGTATATAATTTTTATGTTTCGAGTGTCTTATCTCGCCGTATTAGCCATTTGCCTAGGTTAACGTTTGTTTGATAATATTTAAAATCTATTTGCATTGCATTATGATCAGTGGTAAACACTTTGAAGTGTTCAATATTGAATACTTATACTTATGTTTATAATATACAATCTTTTTAAGCTATGAATGCAATCTTAGATATGAATGCAAACTTTCGTTGATGCTTATATCGTTCATTTGTCGATTAAGGGTTTATAACGTTTATACTTTTACACGTTTGATAATACAGAAATGTAAAATTCCAGCAAATCCACGAGAGAATACACATGATTCAGGACACGTGAATGAATTAAATGGTAACAATTTTGTTCAAATAAAACAACTTTAAAGTGTTAAAACTAACGATTTTTTATATTTATCTGTTTCCTTGTAATTTCTGAAACAAAAATAAATATTAATATACAAGTTCAGTTATTTACATGAAAAGAGCATGTTTTCTGTGTAAGGTAATAATTACTGAATTTGAATTGATTAAAACAAAGTGTTGATGTGGTTTTTTTTTATAAATTTCTGTTTTTGATGTTTTTTCAGACCAAGGAAAAGAAAATATCAGTAGCAGAGTTAATTGGAAGTAAGTTTTGATAATCTTTTTCTTCATAGATGAAATGTTCAATTGTGTTTCTAACGGTTTATTTGATGATGTAATACCAGTTTTCTCTTGTGGCATTAAAAAATATACCGATATGATCAAAGCTGTTGATTTTAGGGCCAGCGCAGAAATCAGCAACTACACCACGTTACAAATGTATGAGAACACAACGCTAAGAGAGCCATACGAACCTATACAGATGGCGGGACATTTTTAAGCATGTAATATGAAGTCATTCATTTTAGTTGTTCAAAAGTGCTTCAAGAATAAGATTCTTCAGCTTCACAATGTTTCATGAAGGAACTTTTTCAACAAACTCCGAATTTCGCTCAGTTTCAGGATTATTTTTTTTAAAAACTAGGTCCATATCGGTATTAGTTTTAATAACAATGTACACAGAGGCATAAACTGAAATAATCTGAGTAATGCAATATATTTTAAAAACTGATAGATTGATACATAGATGCATTAACTTTTATCTTAAAAATGTACCTACACCAGCAGCCTCCCCCACCCTTACTCCAAAACATTGTATAATGAGGTGAATATAAACATCAATGCAATAACCTTTGGTTTATAGATGTAGAAAGATGGAAATATTTTTCACATTTGGCAAGTTTTCTCACAAAAACAGACAATTTCAAAAGAATCTATAAAATATTGTTTTTAAATAGTTGATTATAAATAAGAGTATGCATACGGAAGAGGAAGAGGGAAATGTTTTTGTTTCAATCAACATTGCGTGTTGTAGACATTTATTTCATTTACATTATTCATCATGTGTCAATGTATGTGTATTATAAACGACGTAAATGATATGTTTATAGCGGTAGATCAGTATTGTTATTCAAATTGGTTGTTTTGTTCCATGTTTCACTATAAAGAATACACAACTTTGCTTAAAGTGGAACGTTTTTTATCTTTAGACATACCTTACAAACAGAAATAAGCTTTTAGCAAATTTAGATGTTCAAATCATAAATTGCTAATTGAAACTGGTAGGCACAATTGTATCCCAAGAAAAGAACGTGTTTTCGGATTTGTCTAGATAATATTAACATTTTTGTTTTAGACTGTGAATACCATTCTTTCTTTATATGTTGTAAATATAATGATATACGAAGGCAAGATTTATTTAATTGGTATTTTAATGGTTCTGAGTTAGAAGATTTTTATAGGTTATTAATCAAAAATCAATCTGAACATTTGCAAAAACCAGTTTATTATGTATACCATCTCCTTCTGAACATTAATGGTTAAGATTTCATTATTTTTATTTACACTTTGGTTGAATCGATTAATTACTCTGGCACAACTCATGCCTTTCTTGTATGTTATGTATTTTGGGCCAGTGGCCTTTAATTACACAATACACTGTTGACTTGACTTGAAACAACTTTAGGCAATATTTGTAAAGTAAGTATCTTTTGTGAGTCCGGCAATGCCTTCATTGTACGCGTGTATATACTAATAAATTTCTCAAACAAATCGTTTTTACCTTGTAATTTAAGGGACAAATGATAGTTGTACAATTCCCATACTAAATATTACCGTTGATTTCCATCTATTTGAAGTAGTGCTGCTACTGTCCACTTAAAGATATCCCTGTTTTACACTCAAGAACCTTCAGAAATGAAAACTGAAGGGAACATGCCACCCTAAAGAAGACTACACGTCTCAAACCCACTTAGAGAAACGTCTCACTCGAGAAACTTTATGTCACGTGTTGCATCAAGGCTTCTAGGTCTAAGGTCAACGTCACAATCATTAGTACCGCTAATATCATTTCCGCTCTGTGACTGCAACCAAAGTCAATATAATTTGACACTTATATACGATATAACTTGACCCTGAAGTTTAATAAAGAAAACAGCAATTTTGTTGGAACAACGTTTTACGGTACTAAACGATATTTTGTCCCTGAAATCAGTTTTCGAGAGATATAAGCATATAAACGCAATTTATTAACATGATGCTTATTTGTACATTCCTTTAATATTATCCTGGACGAAAATGCTAGCATTGTTCCAGCATCTATCCTTCCCGGCTACTGATATATAAATATGCCAATGCTTTTTGTAAAGAATGATTGATAGTTAACCAAAAGGGAATTATTTTCACATCAGACTTCTTTTTGTCTACTTTATTATAGCTGGCCAGGTCAAGCGATGAATTAAAACAATATGATGCAAAATAAACAATGAACTTAGCTAGGATCGATAAAAAAGCACATTGGTCAGATCACGAGAGTCGAGTGTTGTCGTTCAATCTTATTTTCATAAGGACCGATGTTATGTTAAATAGCTCTTTCGGATTTCGGTCTTAAACAACGGCGATTGGAGGGGTTACAACGGTGAAAGAAATGGAATCGCCAGCAATTAGTTGTTATCAGCTGTTCATCGATAGAAACAACTCATTTGTCGATACAAACTCAAACCCCCAACAACGGACGACGCACTGCTCAAGTGTACGCCTTTGAATGTGCCTGGTGTACGTGATAACGCATCTAGCAGGGGTTGTTCAAGAGATGTGCATCCAGCAGGGATGGTGCAAGTGTTGTGCATCAAGCAGGGGTGGTGCAAGAGATGTGCATCTAGCAGGGATGGTACAAGAGATGTGCATCTAGCTGGTGTGGTGCAATATATTAGCGCATGACTGGGATGGTGAAAGAGATGTGTGCATGGCAGGGTAGTAGAAAGAGATGTGAGTCTAGCATGTGTGGTGAAAGAAATGTGCATCTAGCTGGTGTGGTGCAAGAGATGTGCGTCTAGCTGGTGCAGTGCAAGAGATGTGCATGTAGCACCGTTGGTCCAAGAAATGTTCGTCTACTAAGTGTTGTGCAAGAGGTGTGCTTCTAGCATTTGTAGAGCAAGAGATGTGCTTGTAGCAGGGTAGATGCAAGAGTTGTGCTTATAAAAGGGGTTGTGCAAGACATGTGCGTCTAGCAAGTGTGGTTCAAGAGATGTTCGTAAATCACCGTTCGTGCAGGGAATGCGCTTCTAGCAGCGTTGGTGCTAGGGACATGGACTTAAAAATGTGTGTGACCGTATGAGCCTATACTTGTGTTTGTGACCTTGACCTTGAAACTACCAGGTACAGGTGTCGGTTTTAAAGCTAAACATGATACGTATGTTACCTTTTCAGAATCGTTAGGGTGAAATATAATATCAGAACCAAATGTGTCACTATTGGACAATAATTACATAATGAAATACAGATTTGATTTAGAATGAAATTCTTGCACTGATACAATATGACTTTGCAATGAAATGGTGGATATAAGGTGGACTTTGTGATACCAATTATATGTACTTTATTAAATGCCAGGTGATAGCTTATATGATATCAAGTTTTTGCTTTATGATTTATTCCCTTCAGAATAATGCTGGCTCTGATCAAATTGAGTTTTCGATTTTAGACTTGATGATAATTGATGACGATATCTCGGTTGTGTTATTTAATGTGTTGTCTGTCTTGTAGATATGTGGCTTTTGCTTTATGTTAATATTTATATTCATTTACCTTGCCTTTACAACGCATCTGGGCTATTGGGAGTGTCCCTGTAGTTTCATTTGTTATTCAAATTACCATATAAATACTTGTTCTGCAAGTATGCATTTCCATGAATTTACTGAGTATGGGTGGGAGGGAGGCAGTAAGAGAGAGAGAGAGAGGGAGCGAGGGAGGGAGGGAATTCTGTAGCGGGCGAGGCAGTGAGTGAGGGAGGGAAGGGGCGGGGAAGTTAGTAAGTTAGTATATAGGTTAATTAATTGGTCAGTAAGTTAGTAAGTGAATTATTTCATAAGTTAATTAGTTAGTTAGCAAGTTTGTTAGTTAGGTTGTTAGGTAGTTAATTCGGTCGGTCGGTCGGTCGGTCGGTCGGTCGGTCGGTCAGTCAGTCAGTTAGTCATATAATAGGTTTATGTTAATGGTTTAATATATTATGGAATGTGAAGTTCACAAACACTAAAAGGCCAATGCTTGGTTGTGAACGATTAATCGTGTTAAGGTTGTCTTAAAACAGTCTCAAAGCGGTGTGAGGTCATCTTGTGAAAAAGGGTGTATATCAATTAATATGCTAACATTTTTAAAAGATATTAAAGTTCTTGAGGTTCTTATATACTATGATTCTTTGCTAAACTGATGTTGCACTTATTCAGAAAAAGACGACTCATAAAGGTATCTAAACAGGTTATGCAGCTTTATATACGAACGAAGAAGATGGAATAATAAACATGAAAAAACAAAATAATTCAAGATACTATGTAAGTTTATTCAGCTTGCTACGAAAGCAATCTTGGTGCGCTAAGGATCGCCAATATTTGGGTTCTCGCTCGCCAGATAAACACACTCCTCGTCGACACAAAACTATAAACATGTAATATTTTCAACCCTATTTATATTAGGGAAACACATAAAGCACATGAAGTTTAAATGATTACTTAACTTTACCCTAATTCCATTGATATAAACCTTGTTTTGAAACAAAAGTTTCTTTGTCACACTGACAAAAGGATGTTTTCAATGTAATGCTTAATGAATGATAAAGGAAGTAGGAAGTGAAAATAAATGCAGATGGGAATATATATTTTTGTTTAAACGTCTAAATTAATAGTTTGTATTAGGCAATTGTAGCAGTAATGTTGTAATATCAATATTAAATATTCTATCAAATGAAATGGTACAACATGTCTTCATTAAAATCATTGGTATTTCTTTTTTGCCTATTAAGCATAAAAGGAATGGATGTTGTATTACGGATGTCACAACAAGTGGTTAACGAATTTCAACCTTTGACGCTGATTTGCGATCTAGTGGTGCTGCATCCATTTTTAAGGATACACTGGATCAGCAACGGAAAAACTGAATTACGCATGGGACGTTACTGCTCATCGGAAATTGATTCCACAAAGGACTACAACATGAGTTGTCGAACGCATCGGCAATATAACTTGACTATCAACAACGTTACTAGGAAGAATCATGGTGATATATGGTACTGCAGTGAAGATCATTTCTTGGAAGCCCAAAGCAACGATGTAAAAGTTAAAGTCAAAGGTTTGTGAGATAGTTTTTGTTTTACAAAAAACAACAACGCCAGCGTATTACTCTCAAGATCAGTTACACCACATTCCATATTAAAGTGTGCATGGCTGTCGAGCTTAAAGATTATATTTCGAGATTTCGCCTGCATGTTCTATAATCAAAGGTAGAAACAGGTCACTAACAAATAAGATCTTCTTTTAACAAATTAGTTTTATTGGAAGGTTTTCATTGTACAAAACTGAACAGATGGATCATTTGTACATTATTTTAAGGAAACAGTTCCAATGGTTTAGAATGTTTTAATGATTTGTAAAGGATTACTTTACAAACGTATCAGCTATTTCCTGTAATTACCAAAATAACTTGAAACTACTTTTAAAAAACGTCAATAATTTGCCCGGTACATGGACAATGCTCGGCAGAATTCTGAGACACTATCTACACGCATACGTGACACAAACTTGTTATAGGATTTACTTTTTACGTTTTTACTTTATTCTGGATTGTTGGGATAGAATGAGGCATGTGCATGTAAACTGGTTTAAACCCTCAATAAATTTACATTTTACTGACCGTTCTAAGGCGGTACCTAACAATCTCTGGATAAACATACCTATATTTTATATAGTATATATGCACTGGGTTGTTTGTTGAGTTTTGTGCTGTTGTTCCATGTTTTTTGTTTGTGATTTTTTTTGAGTGTTCTATGCCTTTGGCGTTTACCCTGTGCCATTAAACAGGGTTCGTGATCAAACTTTTGGCTACTAAACTTGTTTCGGTATGAATATTATTCTCGTGTTACAGAGTTGGAACTCCGTGAATATATGTATTATAAACAGTTTCCTCTCTTTGCTCTCGTTTTTAAAAGGATTTGAATTATCATATCATATCTGAACAATATTCATTGAATTTATAAAACAGCTTTTAACTTTTCTCATTTCAGTTCCTATTTCCAACATCAGTCTATTTACTGAGAAACAACTCGTTACAGTATCTGTAAAAGTAAGTGCGTTAGTTCAATGTTTGTGTCACGGAGGGATTCCGGCTGGACAAATCACGTGGTTTTATGACAAAGGAACACCGGATGACGTCAGTGATGATGTCATTCTAACAGAGACGAAAAATGAAACAATCACACAATTGGATAACACAGTAACAACACAGAGTTACGTGGCCATCAAAGCAGTCACAGCGCTTATTGGAACTTCATTATACTGCAAAGCCACCAATGATAATGTCCACTGGCATATCAGTAATGGCACACTCATTGCCGTTTTATGTACGACTTTAAAGTATTTTCCTGCATTTACTAAATTGTAAAATCCTGCACTTAAAATAGTTAATACCTAAATGCATAAGTAATCGAAACATACCTTACCAAATGCAGTTCTGATGCGAATAAATACGGAACAGTTACTTTAGTTTCTGCTTATGCAACTGCATTAAAACAAAACATTGTATTGACACGTTTACTTTATTTTCTTATCTCATGATGCTACCTTCAGAATGGCTACAGAAATTATTTTTTGTTTTCATTTTTTAGTTTTACCATCTTTTGTCGAAGTAACGCACCCACGTACACAGTTTGTAACTGCTTACGAAGACAAAATCGTTTACTTTGAATGCGTTACGTCACCTGGATATCCTGCGTCATCTATCACATGGTATAAACTGACCAATGGAAGTGAGGTCATTACAAGCGCAGACGCTTCTTTAACTACAGAGATGAAGGACAGGACAATCGTAACAAGAAGTTGGGTATCACTATCATTCAGTATTTCAGACGATTGGACATTCGTGTACTGCACAGCAAATAACTCTGCTGAAACGTTGACTTCGAGAAATCGAGCTGCTGTTCATGTTCATCAAATAACAGGTTAGCGTAAATCATATCAAAATATTCTCCTTATATCATTGTTTTATGCAAAAGTATGTAATAATGAGTAGTGGCTATGGATGTTAATATAACAACAAAATATAATATATGAATATTAAGCTTTTCTGTTTCAGATTCCACCTTAGCAAAGGTTGCGATCGGGCTGTCATCTATAACTAGAACAGCATTAGTCTTTTTTATTCTCGGATGTTTTATATTCATGAAACTGCGTTCATCCAAAGGTAAGAAATAAGGCTATGTCATCATCGATGTCATAGAATAACTGATGTTTGTCTAAAATTGTCATCCATTTTGCTTTACTTGATTTGACTGAACTGTTAACTTCGGGACATATAATTGTCATCATAGCATTGTATTCGCATAACATTTCTATATTTCGAGTGTTTTCTCTCACTGTTACAGTCATTTGCTTAGGTGTGCGTTTTCTAGTGTTTTATAATATTTACAATATATTTTCGTTACATTATAATCAGTGGCAAACACTATAAAGTGTTCAATAATGATTGCTTTTTGTTTCTTCCGTTTAGTTATTTTTTGTAAACTTATAATCGCCATTTAAATATGTTTATTTTGTACAATCTTCATTTTAGACACGAATACAATCTAAGATATTAATTCAATCTGTTGTTACTGCTAGTATTGTTCATTTGTCGTTTAAGTATTTATTTCGGTACCTAATATAAATGTTTGATAATACATAAATAATGTATATTTCAGCCAATCCACGAGAGAATGCACATGATTCAGAACACGTGAATCAAGCAAACGGTAACTATTTTGTTCGAATAAAATAGCCTTGAAGTGTTTGATTTGACAAATTAACAAAATATTTTGTCTATTTACCTGTTTCCTTGTAGTTACTGAAAATTTAAATATTGATTGATATACATCGACAGTAATTTACGTCCAAAATCGTTTAAAATGTAGTGTAAGGTCATACATACTATATGTGAATTAATTAAAACAATATGTTGTTATTGTTTATTTATTTCTGTTTTTGTTTTGTTTTTCAGACCAAGGAAATGACAACCCCAGTTGCAGAGTTAATTTTAAGTAAGTATTAATCAAACTTTTTGTTCATAATAAAATGTTATATTGTGTCTCTAAAGGTCACTCACGTGACATTAACAATTATACCGATAAGATCATAGCTGTTGATTGTAGGGCCAGCGCAGAAAACAGCAGCTATTCGATGTTACAAATGTATCAGACCACAACGCTAAGAGAGCCATACGAACCTCTGCAGATGGCGAGAGATTTTTAAGCATGTACTTTGTAGCCATTGCTTTTAGTTGTTCAAATGTGTTGCAAACATATGTGTGTTCAGCTTCACTATGTTTCATGGTGAAACTTTTTCAACAAATTCTGAATCTTCCTCAGTTTCAGTTTTTTATTAAACAAACTAAGCCCATATTGTATTAGTTGTAAAGTAATGCAATATATTATATAAATTTTGGTTTACATATATAGAAAGATGGAAATAATTTACGCGTTGGACACGTTTTATCACAAAAACAGACGATTTCAAAAAGATTTCTGAAAGATTAGGATTTTAAATAATTTATTAAAATTTAGTGTATGCATACGTGAGAGGAAATGAGAATTGTATTTGTTTCAATCAACACATGGAAAACATAATGATAGCGATATCCCAAGAATTGTATATTGTTGGAAAGGGCTCTCATAAGTTGTTCATCTTCTCCAGCCCAATTCTTTAAATAATTATATTGTATTCTATTGCATATATTTGCTGTTTTGAAATAAAATATGTTTAAAACACGAAACGGACTTTGAATACGAGTATTTGGGTGTAATTGTCATCTATTCTCCTTGAGTAATTCATCATGTATCAATAAACGGATATTGTAAAATATATAAATGATATGTATATAGCGGTAGATTATTTCTTGTTACTCAAGTTGGTTGTCATGTTCCATACAACTAAAGGCAAAAGTTGTTTATAGAAGTAAATAGTCGGACAATGCCTTCATTTTACGCATGTTTATACAAATAAATTACTCAAATAAATCGCTTTTGCGTTGTGATTGAAGATAAAATGGATAATCGTACAATTTCCATAATAACAAATACCGTTGATTTCCATTTATTCAAAGTGGTCCCTGTTTTGTACTAAACAACCTTCAGAAATGTGAACTGAAGTAAGCTAATCATATAAACATGCCAACCTAAAGAAGATCATACTACACGTCTCAAACCCACTTAGATAAAAGGATTTACGCGAAAGCCTATCTGTCACGTTTTACATCAAGGGTTGTAGGTCTAAGGTCAGGGTCACAAACATAAGTACCGCTAATATCATTTTCGCTCTGTGACTGCAGTCAAAGTCAGTATAATTCGACACTTGTTTACGATAAAACTTGACTTTGATGCTTGCTACTTGAAAACAATTCGTCACGTTCCAAGTTTCACAACAAAATAGGCAATGTTCATTTAAACGTTAGGGTAAAAAGGTTTTCAAGTTCTAACTAGGCCCGAAATGAACGGTTAAATTTTTTGATTGTTTTGAGTCCAAAACAATGTTGTAGAATCAAGTGCTACATATTTTGACAGAATAATCCCGGGAATGTGTGTTTTTACAATGAATGTCAAGTTTCGTTTAGTTAACTTATACAAAATTAGCTTTCACTTCCGCTCTACATTCTGTTTCAAGGTCCAAAATGGAGCAACGATGTACTGAACTAAACATTATTTTGTCCCTTACAAGATTTCGAGAGATATGAGCCTAACCATGCAATTTATTAACAGTATGCTTATTTGTACATTCCTTTAATATTACTCTGGACGATAATGCCAGCATTGTTACAGCATCTATTGCTCCTGGCTAGTAGTATACAAATGACCCAATTCTTTGTAAAGAAAGATGAAAAGTAACTAAAACGGAATTATTTTCTTACCAGACTTATTTCTTCGTTTTGTTTTACCTTATTGCTGTTGGACAGCTCAAGCGATGATTATAAAATATGATGCAAAATGAACAATTGACTTGGTTAGGATCTATGGAAACGAACATTGGTCAGATCGAGAGAGTCGAATGTTCAATATTATTTTCAAAAGGACCGATGCCATGTTACGCAGCACTTTCCGACTTAAAAATAGTCAAACGAATGTCATAAACAACTGAGATGAGACGCGTCACAATAATAAGATAATTATAATCACCAGCTTCTAAAGTAGTAACAATACCGATGGAAGGGATAACAACAACATACTTTGTGAATGAAATTAGAAACCCAAATTTAATTTGAAATGAAAACAAGGACATACACAACTACACAGTCATTCTTTTGTGTTCAAATTGACTCATTTTGGCGTTACGCGCGCACAAATTTATAACACATGCCAAGGCAAGCTTTAAGGCAGACATGCTGAGTATGGGTATAATTGAAAACCCTGTATGGTCTTCATTTAAAAGTTTTTATTTGAAGTTCTAGAGGTCGCCAATTTCCTAAAATTGGTAACATGTTCAAAAAAAGATGAAATGTTTTAAAGTCTTTATCTTAAATACGTCAAAGAAACTCTGCCTAGTGCACACTGCAAATTTTTACCTATTAATGAACGGCCTTAAAAATCTGTGATAACCTACCAATGCTGTATTATGGATATGGATGAAGACAAGAGGGAATAAACTGATGATATAAAATGGATTTTGGAAATTTTCTTTAAACAGGGGCTCTTGGTATAGGTAACACAAATCTTATTAGACAATAGGGAATAAATTGATGATATGAAATGGAAATGGGCAATTTTCTTTCAACAGGGACACAAATCTTGTGAGACATCACATCAGAGAGCTTGCTCAGAAACTTGGTAAGGCCAAGCCAAATTGATGTTTCGTTCCGCGGATTTACCGCTCATATTTTTTTTGAAAATGTAAAAAAAATAAAAAAATTGTGTGCACCCGCACCTAAATTTTGATCGCCAACCAGATTTTTTCCGGTAAGTTTTTTTTAATAGGCTGAAACATAATCAATTATCATTTTTCTAAGCTAGTTTACGTGTATTTGTAAAGGGAAGTTACCGATGCGTGGTGTTTCTAAACTGTAAATCGATCGGTTTAGCATGGGTTTCAATACATTAGTCAAAATGGCGGCTTCCGGTATAAACAACGTGGCGCTAATTTTAGAAATTAAATCTTATTTTTGGCAACAATAAATATATTTTGAGCATGCATGAAGTCATTGCCCATTGTCTCATGCACTAAAGGATCATACCATGATTATTTAAAGCTATAATTATGCAAAAAAGCATGTGTACCTGAGACTGGTATCTATTATATTGCGTTGTTAGTGACTCGTTTGGATGGAAATCGATATGATCAACTAAGTATTATTTTATTCAAGTCATAATACAAGTGACCAAAATTTTACCATATATATATATATATATAGTATTTATGCACTGTGCTGCTTGTAGAGTTTTGTGCTGTTCTATGCTTTTTGTTTGTGATTTTGTGTTCTATCTCTTTGGCGTTTGCCCATTGCCACTAAACCGGGTTTATGTTTAAACGTTTTGCTACTGAGCATGTTTCTGTAGCTTTTTACATATATATTATAGCAGGAACATGAGTCATTGTTTGGTCCAAATTGATTTATCAAGCTAATTTTTTACCAAATTCGGACAAAAACAGTTTTGAACAAATATCTTTTCACAAATAGCAATATAAACACTGGTCAGGATAGATCAAAACATAAGTAAGGCTAAGTTTATCACCTTAAATTTTGCTTTCATTTGCATCATAATCCGGGATTATAATGCATCAGTCAATTGTAACCACCATCCCCGCCCCCGGATCTAAGGGTAGACCAGGGACAGCGGGGGAAATGGGCCCTGCTTTTACCTTTCAGGTGACGCCACAGTGCCGAATGAATGTGGGGTTGTATTTTTGTCTTCACATTGAAAATACCATAGAATGGGCCTTACCTAGGTATCACGGGGTGCGGGGGCATTTGGTAGGGATTTAAGCAGCAGTTTGTCCCTGCATGTCGGGTATTTTACCCAGGATTGGATGGACCGGAAGTCAAAGTCCCCGCAATTCCGGACTTAGGGGGGGGGGGGGCATATACAATTGGCTGGTGCATAAAAACATCTAAATGACCATAAAAGTACTCTGAACATACCCTTTTTCTTTTCGTTTTGATAAGCACATGCCATTGCATTTCTTGTTATAATAAAAACAAAACTTAGTCTAGAAATTTAAATGTATATGGAGTCTGATGTTTTATGATGCCTGTGCAAAAAGATTTTTTTTACAACTCCAAAATCAATCCTAAGTATGTCTTAATACAGTTGCAATTTTTTAATGATGTTAAATTGATTCAGGTAGATTTATACACATGCAACCCCAAACTTTTCTGCCTTTGAAACTAAAGGGACAAAGAGAAAACGTACTGTTAAAGATTATCTTGAGTATTTGAGGCCGTCTTTGGCTGTTGAGAGTGGACGAAAATCTAAAAATTGCAGAAGACATCAGCAATCCGCAGAATACTCTTTCAACTTGGTTTAAAAACAAAGACCAAATTAAAGCCAGAACAAAAGCTTGCTCTTCTCTTGCGTAGCAAATAACGAACGAGGTTAACAAGACTAACGAATCACATTCCGTAAGCAATCCCGCTTGGCTCGATATTTTCAAGGCTAGAAGTATTTTGGCCGGTCCCTAGAATATCGAGCCAACAGGTTTCGACTGTAAGTCGTTTCAAATGTTTCTTTAAAAGCAGGGTTTTTTATTATGCATGATCGTCATATTAAAATATGATTTAATTATATTAGAAATTTGATTTATCCATATAATGTTTGTACTTACCACGGATGAATAAGTAGTATGTATTCGACATTTTTCCTAATGCACATTAGAGGTTCAGTTCAAGATTGCATTTAAATGGGTTTAAGGTCAATTATATTGAACAATCTTTCTTATTTATATTGATGTTAAGGAAAAATATATATTTCGCTATTCGCTCGCTTCGGGTTTAATGAAAACTGACAAAAATGTATTTTATTTTCGCTCGCTCGCTCCATTTGTTTTGGCAAAATCCGAGGAACGAAACATTATTTGGTGTGGCCTAAATTAAGGTCTTACATGGAATACAACAAAAGACTCAAAATACTGTAAAACGCGTTTGCTTTGTACGTATACTTACAAATGTACATTCCCGCTGGAGGATAGGAGACATGGGTTGGGGGTTGTACTTCATAACTACCTGTACTACTTTGTTATACCAATCTTATTCTTTGTTTCATTTGTTTTCCGGTGTATATTGATTCACAAAGTCATTATGTGAATCAAAGTCAGTGGTCAAGATGGCCTACATTTTATCATGTTGCTTAGAGAGGCAGAATTAAATCTTCTCATGGTAGGGCAGACAATTTTTGAGCGTATCAAATTGCTAAGGTATGATAAGGTCGTGTTTTTCCATCCATAAACACAGGTTTAACAATATAGATCAACACAGGGGAGTTAAACACAAACACCAATTTTCGTTATGTGTAGGTATAGAAACGCAAGACAAACGTGCATAGGGTGAAACAGTATTTATTGCAGTGTCAAAAACGTCAACGATTCTAACTGGACAAACTGGTCTTCATAGGGGCTGAAGGGTTCTACCAAAATCAAACACAGTACAGCACCCTTCCATAACTCATTAGCGAAAATCTTGGTCATAATCGTAATCGTTTAGTGGGTGGAAAAAGTAAACAAAAAACGCTTGTTCTCAACTGATGTAGGTACTTAGTATTAAGACAAGAGATCTGCATCCAGCAGGGGTGGTGCAGGAATTGTGCATCTAGCAGGGGCGGTGCAAGAGGTATGCATCTACCAGGGATGGTGCAGCAGATGTGCATCTAGCAGGGGTGGTACAGGAGATGTGCGTCAAGCAGGGATGGTGCAAGAGGTGTGCATCTATCATCTAGCACGGGTGGATCCGATAATTTAACCATGCTAGAAATTCTTATCTTGCCCACTGGCGAAGATAAAATGCCAATATGGAACTCCTTTTTAATGGTCATGACGCTGTAATAACCTCCCTTGTTGGAGACTCTCGTCTGTAACATCATGGAAACCTTGTCTTGTGGCAATATTAAGAACGCTAATGAATTTCTCGCTTCAAATATCACCATAAAACAGTTTTCACGCAGCTTTCTTAAAATAATGATTCACTCACTTTATAACTATTTAAAGACCGATTTGACTATAAACGTAAGCTGAATCACTGCGTGCATATCCATGGCAACCATAAATTGTCACATATCCATACGAAATTATTTTCACTAAGCACAAAAGAGTTCCACCAAAAAAATACATTTTTACTTAATTTTGTTTATCTGAGATGGGAGAAAAAGCATTTACCATAGCCGCTCGTGTAATATAGGTTCATCCCGAACCTCTCGCCGTGTGTTTTGCGGAAACTCGGTGACCTCGTTTCCGCAAAACACCCTACGCTCGGGTCGGAATGAACCTATCTTACACTCTCGGCCATGGAGGATACTTATAATCTAGCAGGAGTGGTGCAAGAGATGCGCGTCTATCACGGATGGTGCAGGAGATGTGTATCAAGCAGGTGTGGTGCAAGATATGTTTATCTAGCAAGGGTGGTGCAAGAGATGCGCATCTAGCAGGAATGGTGCAGGTCATGTGCATCTAGCAGGGGTGATGCAAGAGATGTGCATCTAGCAGGGATGGTGCAAGAGGTGTGCATCTAGCAGGGGTGGTGCAAGGTATGTTTATCTAGCAGGACTGGTGCAAGAGATGTGCATCTAGCAGGGATGCTGCAAGAGATGAGCATCTAGTAGGCATGGTGCAAGAGATGTGCGTCTAGCATGGATGGTGCTAGAGATATGCATCTAGCAGGGGTGGTGCAAAAGATATGCATCAAACAGGGTTTATGAAAGACATATTCGTCTAGCTGTGGTTGTGGAAGAGATGTGCGTTTAGCAGGTGTGGATCAAGAGATGTTCGTCTAGCAGGGATGGTGCAAGAGATGTGCATCTAGCAGGGATGGTGCAAGAGGTGTGCATCTAGCAGGGATGGTGCAAGGTATGTTTATCTAGCAGGAGTGGTGCAAGAGATGTGCATCTAGCAGGGGGTGGTGCACGAGATATTCATCTAGCAGGTATGGTGCAAGATATGTCCGTCTAGCTTGGATGGTGCTAGAGATATGCATCTAGCAGGGCTGGTGCAAGATATATGCATCAAGCAGGGGTTATGCAAGACATATTGGTCTAGCTGTGGTTGTGGAAGAGATGTGCGTTTAGCAGGTGTGGATCAAGAGATGTTTGTCTAGCAGGGATGGGGCAATAGATGTGCATCTAGCAGGGGTGATGCAAGAAATGTCCGCCTAGCATGGATGGGGCAATAGATGTGCGTCTAGCAAGGGTGGTGCAAGCAATGTGCATCTAGCTGGGGTTGTGTAAGAGATGTGCGTCTAGCAGGGTTTGTGCAAGAGATGTGCGTCTCGCAGGGATTGTGCAAGAGATATGCGTCTAGCAGGGATTGTGCAAGAGATGTGCGTCTCGCAGGGGTTGTGCAAGAAATGTGCTTCTAGCATGTGTGGTGGAAGATATGTGCTTCTAGCTGGGTGGTACTAGAGATGTTAGTCTAACAGGTGTGGTACACGAGATGTGCGCCTGGCATAGCTGGTGTGAAATATGTGCTTCTTGCAGGTGTGGTGCTTGAGATGTCCGCCTAGCAGTTGTGGTTCAAGAGATTTGCGTCTGGCAGGGGTTGTACATGACATTTGCGTCTTACAGGTTTGGTGCAAGAGATGTGCATCTAACATGTGTGTTGCAAGACTGTATAATACTATACTTGAGGTTGTGACATTGAAATTGATTCCACCAGGTACAGGTTTGAAAGCTTAACATCACACATGTGTTACCTGTTTCAGATATGTTAATATAAAATAAAGTATCGGAATATATACAAAATGTGTCGCGATTGCATAATAAAGAGATGAAGATACGGATTAAACGGAGCCCTAGCACCTGCGTATAGATTTAACTTCCTGAATAATCATTTAATTAGGCTTATATGTATGTATAGTGTTTACTGTAGGGATTTCGTACACAATTTGTTCGTTCTAGTACGAATGCATTCCCTTTGATTTATCTGATTTACTTTCATATAACACTCGCAGGTTATTGAGTTTGCATGTCAATATACCAATGTGATCGTATTGATAATGATAAGCGTTAAAATTTAAATGTATTACATTGTAAAACAAATCTTTAGGAGGTATATCATTGAACAGATGGTGGCAATGACCTAACATGAAGTTTCAACTAAATGTTGGATATAAGGTGGACCATTAACATGTCAATTTGAAATAGGGAAGCAAATGAAGTTTAACTGAATACTTTACATTACCCTTATTGCATTGATATAAATTTCGTTTTAAAACTAAAGGTTCTTTTTCACCCTGACTAAAGGATTACATTTTCAATGTTACGCGTGATGACTGATAAAGGAAGAAGGAAGTAAAATCGGAGTCAGATGGATATATATTTTAATGTAAAAACGAAATAGTTAATTGTTTTGTGGCAGTAATGTGGTAATATCAATATTCAATGTGTTATAAAAATGAAATGGTACAACATGTGTTTATTAACATCATTTGTATTGTGTTTTTGCCTAGTAAGCACAGAAGGAAGGGGGCTTAAATTACGGAAGTCTCAAGTAGAGGTTGACGAGTTTCAACCTTTGACGCTGATTTGCGATCTAGTAAAGCCGTATCCTATTGATATGATAGACTGGATCAGCAACGGCAAAACCGAATTTAGCATGGAAGAACACTGCTTAACGCAGATTGATTCAACGAAGGGCTACAACATAAGTTGTTTATCGTATCGGCAATATAACTTGACTATCAACAACGTTACAAGGATGAATCATGGTGATATATGGTACTGCCGTGAAGATCATTACTTGAATGCTCAAAGCAACAATGTAGAAATTCAAGTAGAAGGTTTGTTGGATAAAATTTATTTTAAAATAAAACAACAACAAAATATTGCTTTCAATATCAGTTTCACCACCATCCATAAAAAGTGTGCATGGCTGTTGAGCTTTATTTAATATACCTTTGAAGGCATTGCCTGTAGGTTATAAAAAAAAAGATTAAAATATATTTAGATAAAAAAAATTTTTTTTTAAATTATATGGTGTGTTCTATGTTAATGTAGGAAGCACATGTTGAAAACGAAACAATTGAAGAGAAAAAAATATAAAATAACAGAAAGAGGTATAACGCAATATGCACGTGTATTATTTGTTTAACATAACACTTAACATGAAGTCATCTATCAACCGAGTTGAATGTGGCGTCTTTTGAATATTTAAATCGTATAAACCTCATAATATCACGGGGTACCTACTATGATATACGAGCAAAGGTTGAATGATGTGTTTGTTTCACGGAAGCTTGTAGATAGTGCCTCAGATACTGGCGAGTCCACAACAAAAAACTGATAATAACTGCATCAAACTGGTCAGAAAATACGAACTAAGGTGCTGCCTATACGGGCTTGAAGTGTTATTGTCGGAAACGTTATACATGTAGTAATAGTTTTCTAAATACATCAAGTTTGACATACCAGGAATGAAAGTGTCGTATTCTAATGTAACTTGTTTTAAATTTCAATTCATTCTGTTGCAGTTGACAATTTATTTATGTAATACACAAACAATACAGTATACATTTTAACACATGTATGACGCTTCAATTATGCTTCAAAAAGAATGGCAGTATTGTTTTATTGAAAACCTCATGTAGAATAATGATCCAAGTCATTACTAAATTTAACATCCGGTGAAAGACAAAATTGTATGAAAAGTGTATAAAACATTCAGATATAAACTCGATTTCTGATCAAATAAGTATCGAGTAAAGAGTCACTTTAGGAAGTTGATCTAATTAAACTCTGTTTTAATGTGAACAAAAAAACAGTCAGTGACTATTCGTATATACACTGTACATGCAAATAAAGCCAGCCCCAATTTAATATGTTTTTTAGTTAACATATACATATTATATGAAAACAAACACATTCGATGAGTCCAACGATTTAAAAAAGTTACCTGACAATATGTCAGAATTTAACCAACATATAAATGAAGTAGTGAGAACAAATATTAAATAGACACATTATTCAATCAGCCGTGACACAAACTCGTCATTGGAACCCCGGTTGGTGTCCTATGTTAACATTGGAAGTATATGTTTGAAACAAAATATTGACCCGAAAAATATTAAAATTACAGAAAGAAGGATTATTGCATACGCACGTTTATTTCCTTGTTTAACAAAACACTGTACATGAATTCATAAATAAACCGTCTTTTGCCAATATGTTGAATCGTATGAAACTCATTGCAATACCACGAGGTTCCAGCTCTGTAACAAAAGTCAAAAGTTATATGATAAAGTTGTGTCACAGAAGCCTGAAGTTAGTGTCTCAGATCTTAACGTGTCCACAGCAAACTACAATTATTAACTCCATCAAACTGGTAAGAAACATCGCAATTTAACACGAAATTTCATTAATCTACACATGAGTTTAATGTCTTGAATGCATTTGTTTCATATTATGAACTATGGAGGAAGAGGGCACTAATTGTAATGCAACTGGCACCCTTTTGATACTTTTTGCTTTGATTTTTAGGCAATCAATGTAGAAAAACTGAATAAATAATAAATATGTATTAATCAATACAATGTTTGAATGGTTAAATTTATTGTGATGCTCACTTGAAAAAAGCAAACAAAATATGTGAATAGATTCACAAAACAGCCCATTGATTAATACTAAGATTACATCTTCATCAGTTACATTTGCAAAAGTTATTAAAGTTGCAGCCACAAACAATCGACAAAGGGCATGTAAGAAAAACATATTAGAATAAATCAAACAGTATTTAACTTAAGGTTAGAGGTCTAGGGTTAATATAATAGGGTAAATAGCACTAAGTTTTGATCATGGGGGCTGTTACAAATTCCCCTCGAGTGGAGTTTTGCACATTCTAATTTCGCAATCTGAGTTATATCAAAATCTGAAAAATCCACGAGGTTGTGTAATACGACATTCCTGATCAAAACGCAGCAATATTGAACCTGTGTATAGCCAAATTGTGACTTTAATTATAAATGCTATTTAATGATACACTATTTTATTTATGACGTCACTACCGTATTTTGTGATATTTACTTCGCGTGGATTTATGATGGGTCTATAAATTATTTCCAAACCGTTGTCTTAGAATTCTTACCACAGGTTTGTTCAAAACAATTAGGTTATCATATATAAAGATAATACATAGATGCTCAATCACAAAATAAAACAATTTAAACACTGATGGCCTACTCAACAGACAAGTTACAAATCAATCAAGTTCAACTGATTGGGCTCAACACTAATGGGCTCCACCAGGACACAAAGTTGCTCATGGTACCTCTTAACATGGTTTTAAAGCCTGAACTTGGAGATAAACCTAGTATTTCAACCTGTGAAATGTAAATTATGCCACATGCCGTTTTCAAGAAACTTGGCTCTGATAAAGCATACGTTATAGGACCGCAAATTTATTTAAATATATGCTGCATTCATTGGCTTTTTGCCGTGATTATTCATCGATGAATTTAATTTCGTTTAAAGGAAATCCCTCCATTTTCACTTTGGATTTGAAAATTAGGCTTTCTTCCATTTGTTACAAGCCTGTGGACCTATTACGCAACATAAATTTGAAAGAAAAAGTAGACTTCTTTAACAAATATCAATACTATAGAAGAAAATTCTATATCATTAGTTTATACTCATGTAATAAACAATAAGCAATTATTACTCAATTCAAATCAATGTTCTATGGTAAAGCAATATCAACTGGCCAAATTTGAACCAGATACTAGATCTTCATAATTTAAGAAATCATTAAGATTTTTAACTGTTTATCACTCCACAATTCACTGCTATCTTTACTATCATTCACTGTTGCTTCTTCTGTGAATGTACTTAGGGTGTATTACTCTTGTTTGGCACATTTTCTTATGCTTGACTGGCTTAGATGTATTTGCACACTTCTGTGTTCTGCTTCTTGTGCCAATGCGTCCATGTTTGATTCTGAGAAATCAGTACAAAAATGTTTAAAGGAGAACTGATTATTTGCATTCCTTGTTTCTACTAAGCGCGTTCAAGATGTACATAGGAAGCGCGAATATCATTTTACGCTTTCTACTTCCGTTTCTCTGTTCTGCCCATTCTATTGCTGACAGTTGAATTAAAGCCGTTGAAATTATGGGACAGTTAGTTGCCTCATTTTGTTTTAAGTGCGCATACCCACCGAATACCACAATGCATCGCAACATTTACCACAATTTCGCGAATATGTTTGATATTTCATTTCTGATATTATCAAAATATTTATTAACGACTGAAACCTACAAACTCGAAGTATGTTTGAATGGGGCGGATGGCCTATTTGAAGTATGTCTGTATTCTTGCGATTACCAAACAAGTGTTACTTCCCTTGGATGAAAAAAAAAAGTTTTAAGACTTGTTTATGATAATAGTATTAAAAAGTAATTTAGTACTATTCGATTGTTGTCATTGTATAAAACTGCACAATCAGATGGACCATTTATGCATTATTTCAAGGAAACTGTTCCAATTGTTTCAATTTCTTAATGATTTGTAAAGAATGTTGTAACGAACTTATAAGCTATTTATATTCCTCTAATTACCAAGATAACATAAAACTTCTTAAATAAATACTCACTCAGTGGCCCGTTACATAGACAATGCTCAGCATATTTCTGATCTACAGACAGCCGTGACTAAAACTCGTCATTAGACTTGTTCTTGTGTTATAGAGTTGGAATCCCGTGAATATATGTATTATAAACATTTTCCTCTCTGTTCTGTCGTTTAAAATTGATTATCAATGAACATATAATATCTGAACAATATTTATCGAATAAATAAAACAGTCTTTAACTTTTCTCATTTCAGTTCCTATTTCCAACATAAGTCTATTTACGGAAAAACAATTTGTTACAGTATCTGAAAATGAAAGTGCGTTAGTTCAATGTGTGAGTCACGGAGGGATTCCGGCTGGACAAATCACGTGGTTTTATGACAAAGGAACACCGGATGACGCCAGTGATGATGTCATTCTAACTGAAATGAAAAATGAAACAATCACACAATTGGATAACACTGTAACAACACGGAGTTACGTGGACCTCAAAGCAAACACGGAGCTTATTGGAACTTCATTAAACTGCAAGGCAACCAATGATAAAGTCGACTGGCTTCTCAGTAATGGCACACTCATTGCCGTTTTATGTATGACTTTAAAGTATATTCTTGCATTGACTAAATTATAAATTCATGCACTTAAAATAGTAAGTAACTACATACATTTGTAAGAAGATACATATTGTACCAAATGCATTTTGTCGCTAATTAATACGTTAAAGATACTTGTTATGCTGCTTATGCAAATTAATTACAACCAGACATTGAATATGAATGTACCTTCAGAATTGCTATCGAAATTGTTCTTGTTTTGTTTTTAATTTTTAGTATTACCATCTTCTGTTGAAATATCGCACCCACGTACACAGTTTGTAACTGCTTACAAAGAAAAAAGCGTTTACTTTGAATGTGTTACCTCACCTGGATACCCTGCGTCATCTATCACATGGTATAAACTGACCAATGGAAGTGAGGTTATTATAAGCGCAGACGGTTCTTTAACTACAGAAAAGAAGGACAGGACAATCGTAACAAGAAGTTGGGTATCACTGATCTTCAGTATTTCAGACGATTGGACATCCGTGTACTGCACAGCAAATAACTTTGCTGGAACTTTGACTTCGAAAACTCGAGCTGATGTTCATGTCCATCAAGTATCAGGTTGGCGTAAATCACTTATGAACCTATAAATGTACTATACAAACTTGTCCTTATAAGAAAAATCAGTGTCTTATGCAAAAGTATATAATAATGAGTAGTTGCTGTGTATAATAATATAATAGCATTTGACTATTTAGCTTTTCTGTTTCAGAAAACTTTAAAATGGACAGCAGACATGACGATTCAACATTAACAAATGCTATGATTGGGCTATCATCTACGACTGGAACAGCATTTGTCTCTTTTGTTGTCGGATGTTTTATATTCATGAAACTGCGTTCACCCAAAGGTAAGAAATAAGGCTTAATCATCATCGATGTCATAGAATAACTGATATTTGTCTAAAACTAGTATCCGCTTTGCTAAACATGATTTGTTCAGAACTGTTTACTTCGGGACATGTGACTGTCATTATTGCATTGTGATTGTATATTGTATCAATATTTCGAATGATTTGTCTCGCCGTTTTAGCCATTTGCCTAGGTGTAAGTTTGTTTTTTAATATTTAAAATATATTTGCACTGCATTATGATCAGTGCCAAACACTATGAAGCTTTTCTTCGTCCATTTAGTTGTGCATGTTAATTTGAAATCGCCATTTAAAGTCTATTTTGTACAATCTTCATTTTACATCTCAATGCAATTTTAGATATGAATGCACTATTTTGTTGATGCTAGTATTGTTCACTTGTCGTCAAGTGTTTATATCGTTAATACTTATAAACGTATGATAATACGAAAATGCAAATTTCAGCCAATCCACGCAAGAATGCAAATCATTCTGAACACGTGAATCAAGCAAACGGTAACTATTTTGTTCGAATAAAACATGTTGAAGTGATTAAATCAAAGATTTAGAATATTCTTATTTCCATTTACCTGTTTCTTTATGGTTTTTGAAAAAATAAATATTGTAATACATGTTCAGTAATTTTCATGCCAAAAGCATGTTTTGTGAGGTTATAAATATTAGATTTGAATTGATTAAAATAAAGTGTTATTGTCGTTGATCGATTTTTGTTTTTGATTTGTTTTTCAGACCAAGGAAACGACATTTCCAGTAGCAGAGTCAATTTGAAGTAAGTATTAATCATCTTTTCAGTTCATATATAAAATGTGTTATGGTGTTTCTATCGGTTTATTTAATGGTTTATTTCCAGATTTCTCACGTGACATAAAAATACGATCATGTTGATTTTAGGGCCAGCGCAGAAATCAGCAGCTACTCCACGTTACAAATATATGAGAACACAACCCTTAGAGAGCCATACAAACCTGTGCAGATTGCGGGAGATTCTTAAGCATGTAATATGTAGTCATTGTTTTGAATTGATTAACTTTGTTGCAAACATATGATTGTTCAGCTTTACAATGTTTATTCATGAAACTGTTTTACAAATCAAGGATTCTTGCTCAGTTTCAGGTGTGTTTTTTTTGTTTTGTTTTTAAGAACCTAGATCCATATGGCATAGACACAAGAATTATGAGAAATACGATATATTTTGTAAACTAATAAATGGATACATATTTGCATATATAATATGTAATACATTGTTCTTCGTTGTTCCACGGTACTCTTAGCTAATGATGAGTGTGCAGTTTTACTATGTTTCATCATAGAATTGTTCCAACAAACTCGGAATCTTGCCCAGTTTCAGTATAATTCAAGAACTATACCCATATGGGTATCAGTTGTAATGACAAGGAACAAAAGGACATACAAGACAAACAAATCATTAGTACAATATACTAGTTTAAAACTGATAGATGGATACATATTAACTTAAATCAATAAAATGTCCACACACCCCGCATCCACCTTGCTCAAACACATGATACGGTGAAATGGATATAAACATCACTGCAATAACCTTGGGATTACAGATATAGACAGATGGAAATGATTTACGCATTGAACAAAAAAGAAAATTTCAAACGGATATCTAAGAGATTGTTCTTTTTTTAATATTTTATTATCATTTAGGGTATTCATACGTGAGAATGAATTGGGAAATGTATTTGTTTCAATCAACACATGGACAATATAAAGATAGCTATATCCCAAAAATTGGGCTTCGAATACAAGTATTTGGGTGTTGTTGACATTAATTATATTTACGTAATTCATCAATAGTATCCATATAGGTGTATTGTAAACGATGCAAATGATATGAATAAAGCGTTAGATTTTTCATGTTATTCAAATGTATATATGCTCAGTACAATATCTGTTTTTAAAGTGAGTTGTTTTTGTAAGTCCGGCAATGCCTTTATTGTTCTCGTTTATACAGTAATACATCTCTCAAATAAACCGCTCTTATGTTGCAATTTAATAAATGATAAAATCGATAAGTAAACAATTTACATACTAAAAAATACCGTTGATTTCTATCTATTCCCTTCCGTCGATTTTAAGATTTCCGTATTTTTGCACTGAATAACCATCAAAAATGTAAACCGAAGGGAGCCAATTATGTGAACATGCTACCCTAAAGAAGACGATACTAAACGTCTCAGACCCACTTAGAGAAACGTCTCACGCGAAAGCCTATCCGTCACGTTTTACATCAAGGCCTGTAGGTCTAAGGTCAAGGCCTCAAACATAAGTATAGTTCCCTACAGTTATATATATACCGCTAATATCATTTCCGCTCTGTGACTGCAGCCAAAGCCAGTATAACTTGACAATTATATAGAATAACTTGAACTAAATGTTCGCTACATGAAAACAATTCGTCACTTTAAAGTTACACATAACTTGAATAAGTATATGTTACTTACTTCAATAAATAACTCTAATTTCTAATGTCCTCAAATATACTGTTATACTTAAGAAAAGGTAAACAGTCGAAAACAGAATGTGATCCAAATTCGTTTTGTTTCATGTAAAATTACAGGTTAAAACTAAGGTTTTAAGGTTCTGGCTAGGCCTGAAAGGAGCTGTTTGAATGTAAGATGGTTTTGGGTGTAAACCATGGTGGAAGAATCAACTGCTACATCCGTATACAGAACATATCTCGGGAATTACAAACTTAGCACTGTTTTCTTACCGCACTGGCGTATGCAGCATTATGTTTTTCAATAATCGTTTATTGAAACTTGAACTTCATGATGTGGAGGGCGTGCATAAAACTTTTGATTTAACTTCAGCACATAAAATTATTTATAATTATTAGCATATAAAATATTCGTCTGTGACCATGACGCTGAAAAGGTTGAATGGCGTTGGTGTTTCATAAAGAAAACAGCATTTTGTATAAAGCAACGTCGTACCGTTCTGTAACATATCGATACAACAGTCATGTTATATTATTTACAGGCAATTTGGTAAACAACATGACGAAATACAAACTGATTCAATTTGCGAATTTAACCATCGGGTACAGTGACAAAATATTAACAGGCATCATAAAGAAAGTCATTTTTATACAAAGTTTTAAAGGTTAAAATGTTTGCATGTATATTGCTCGTTAATTTTTTAACAGTTTTGTAAGAAAGCCGGTCCATTAACTTTGGAAATTTTAAGCTTGGAAAATCGTCAGTTTTTATTGGGTAACGGTACAAAAAGCACGTGCATGACTTTATGAATGGTATGCATGATCTTGGTTTTGTTACAAATTTAATCCTCTCCCAGAGATTGAACTAGTTATGAATAATATACTTTGTTGAGATAATGATCGCTGCGTGATTTGGAATATCTGCCTAGAGATGAGAAAAAGAAAAGGTTAAAACCTGACCTGATTCATCAAATATCTGGAAAATTTTGACGAATTAACAAGAGTGTTTTACTACTAGTGTTTAGGAGCTTACTATACCTAATCATATTTGGAGGCGGTCAATAATATCATCTGACTGACAGAGCGAACACCGCCTGTGTGCGTATTCTATACCTTGTCATGCTAAAGTTTCAATTGGAAATTTAAAGTTACATGATCTTACTTTATATAATTTTAAAAGGACTGCCTCACAGATGATAAAATAGCAACAAAAATAAAATTGTCGAATAATGACATAAACTTGGCATCGATGTGTACAATGCATTGTAACTTACTAATTGAAGTACCACATAGTTTACAATCTGTTTAAGTTTAGCAGTTATTCCGTATTTTTCCATTATTAAAGATTACTGGGTATGTCTACCATGTAGAATTCATTCCTTATGCGTGATTGGCTAGTCGGTGTTATCACGTGATATTACCGAGGTAGGTTTATAGCTTAATTATGTCACCGTTTAGTGTTAGCCTTGATAGCTCATTAAGGAAGACACAGGTCTTCAATTTTGGCGACGCGGGTTCGAACCCGGTCTCCGACACAATGTGTTTGTTTTTTTACATTTACTTTCTTGTCAGAATTATTTCATTTTGTCTTCCTTAAAAGAGTTGGCCAGGTCAAGCAATGAATAAATATGATATGATGCAAATAAACAATGAACTTGTTTAGGATCGATGAAAACTTGCGAGAGTCGAGTATTGTAGCTCAATATTCTTCTCATGGTGACCGATCTGATATTACACAGCACTTTCGAATTCAAGTATTGTCAACGGAATATCTTAACGTTGTTAGGAGGTTTTGCAACGGTGGGAGAAGTGTAATCACCGGCGACTGGAGGAGTTACAATAGCAATGGAAGGGGTAAGAACAACATATTAACATTCTTGCGTAATGAAATTTATATGAACTTAGAATCCTAACAATGTTTTGAAGTATAAACTAAGACAAATACATACAAAACTACACGTTCATTTTTTTTTTGGGGGGAGGGGGGTCAAATTGACTCATATTGGCATTACACGTTAACAAATGCATTTAGAATACCCAAAACATCGTTCAAATCAGACATGGAATTTTGCAAAATTGCTGATGCATGTTGCAATGTACAGCAATGTACTGTCTTCGTTGAAATGTTTATTTTGAAGTTCAAGACGTGGCCAATGGGGCGGCCTTACATTCCTGACATTTGTAAGTACTCCAGGGGCGATTGTCAAACTGGCTTACATCTTTGACATTTGTAAGTACTCCAGGGGAGATTGTCAAACTGGCCTACATTTTGTCATGTTGCCGTGAAGGGACCTATTCAAATGTTCTCATAGTTTGGCAGACAATTTTTATTATATAAAGTTGTAGAAACGCAAGACACAGGTGTATAGGGTGAAACAGTAATTATTGCAGTATTATAAAGTTTGCTAAAACGTCAACGATTCTAACTGGACAAGCTGGTCATTATAGGGGAATAAGGGTTCTACCGAAAAAGGACACGGTTCAGCATCCTTCCAAAACTCGTTAGCAAAATTCTTAGTCATAATTGCAATCGTTTAGTGGATGTTAAACAAAATTACGGTTGTTCTCAACTGGTGTAGGTACTTAGTATTTAGACATTTTTGGATACTCTAAATGAACAATTATTCGTAAGAAATGTCCAAACTAATTGACTTAAATGCGTTACTCGCAGCGACGTGACGCGTATAAATTGCATAACAGAAGGTGACTTGATGACGTCAACCACAAAAGTGAACAAAATTACTTACATCATTTCCTGAAATATTTACATTAACACTTCATTCCTTAACGATGGTTGTTGTTTATCAAATTTAACATTATTTCTGTATAAAGTGCAATGGCATTTTCCATCGATATCGTGTGCGTTTATTCGACAATTCTGTCCTGTCATTGGGCGCAATAATACTAATGGGCGGGGCATATTTACTACGGAACTATTTTTTCTGTAATTTGCAGTAAAGCAGTTAAAAGAAAATAAGCAACGATAAATTGATTGATTTTTAATGTAGATGATTTCATGATGGATGGAACAGTTGAAGAAATATTAAAGTACAATGATGACTACTTATTTCGGAATTTGGAATAGACATTTAGTTAAAATAAATCATCTGACAAGACATGAAATCGAGGAAATGACACAAGAACATATTGTATTGCACCCAGCAACGTCCATAAGAAAGAGCTCAGTTCAATACTAATACTGTTCGCGTCCTCCGGCTTTCCTTCCGCGAAAGGTGCACGTTACCCCACCCACCGCCACTGTCGTTTACACAAAGACGTTTCATCCTCATTGAATGTTTACTTCCAAAGAAATGACAATGCACTTGCTGATTTGTCCAACACCGTATTCCAACATGATTCATACACCAACTGATTCTTCAAAATAACACTCGACAAGAAAATTGACTGGAATTTCTCTCCAATTTGAAAACTCGATCGTGACTTAACAAACGCTAGTATCGAGTATTATCTAGATATAATGAGAACTTTGTAGGTTGCGATATTTTTGTTGTTTTCTTGTATTTGTTAATTTTTCATAACCCAATTTGTATTTTTCTAGTTGCAATGCAGTTATAATACGTATTTATAAAACACTTGATCTTGTAAATATAGAAAATAAACATATAAATAAGGAACTATTTTATCTGTGCATTCTTTTTGTATAAAATTAGGTTACGACAGCTGTTCTAATTTACCCACCGTTAAGAACAACAAGAGAAAGAAAAAAGAGAAAATGCTCTTGAATAATCTATTTATTTTAGCAGAAATGTTAATTTAAATAAATGTAAATATCAGTATTAAAATTCGACATTCGGACTCCACCCATTTTGAACAGCCCCATTGCAAACCATACCCTAATAAAATGCAACATGTCGAATTTTAATCCTTAAATGGTGTCGTAAGAGAAGTTGTTTTCTGTGTTTACCAGTGGTGCAAGAGATAAGCGTCCAGAGGAGTAGGTACTAGAGATGTGCATCAAGCATCTGTTTGCATTCTTTTTTTTGTATTGCAAGACGTTCGTGCTACTTCAAGAGTTCTTACATTGATGTAACCAAATTGCATAAAAAATCAATGAAAATAAGCTAGAATGGGTACAAGAATGGTGCAATTTAACTAAATATACAATTTTAAGTCACGCATTTTTCTACATTCACTCTGTATCGTACAGGGATGGTGCTAAATAGTTGTGTCTAGCAAAGTTGATGCAAGATATCTGTGTCTAGTAGGGGTGGTACAAAGAGTATGCGTCTAGCAGATGTGTTGCGGTCAGTCGGTTGGTCGGTCGGACGGTCGGTAGGTCTGTCAGTGTAATTATGGAATGAGAACCTTACGAAAACTAACAGGCTGATGCTGTGTGGAGAAAGATCAATCGTTTAAAGTTAGTATAAACAGTCTCGGAGCGTTTGAGTTCATATTAAAGGGCATACATCTGATCATTTACTTTTAATTTTAAAGATGCGTTTATAAGTTACTTATATACTCTGAATCATTCATAAACTGATGTTGCACTTAATTAAGGAAATATACTTATGAAGATCTCTAAACAGTTAATAAAACTGTTAAACGAAGAGGGTTGAATAATGAACATAAAAATGTTTACTTTAACATTACCCTAATTCATTTGATACAAATCTTGTTTCGAAACATTCCACAATCATTAAGGAGATTATTTGTTTTTCACTCTGACAGAGGCTTAAGCTTTCAATGTTAAGCCTTATTAAAGTATTGATAAAGGAAGTAGGAAGTGCAATTGCATTTAGATGGGAATATATCCTTATGTGAAAAAGTATAATTATTTGCTTTGTGGTAGTAATGTGGTAATGTTAATATTCAATGTTCTATAAATGAAATGGTACAATATGTGTTCATTTAAAGCATTGGTATTGCTTTTATGTGTATTACGCACAAAAGGAGTGTTGCTCCAAATGCTTAAGTCTCAAGAAGAGGTTGACGAGTTTCAACCATTGACACTCATTTGCAATGTAGCATATAGGCTTCCAATTAATGTGATACGCTGGATCCGTAACGGCAAAACAGAATTTAATATGGTATCTCACTGCTCACCGGAGACGGATCATCCGAGTGTCTACAGCATAACTTGTGAATCGTATAATCAATATACGTTGACTATTAACAACGTTACAAGGATGAATCATGGTGATCTATGGCACTGTCGTGAAGATCATTTCATAAAACCCGAAAGCAACGATGTAGAAGTTCAAGTCAAAGGTTTGTTGGATGAAACTTATTTAACGAAAACAAACAAAATGTTGCTTTTAAGATCAGTTTTACAACCATAGATTTAAAACATTGCATGGCTGTTGAGCTCTATAAGTATTTAGTTTGGAAAGTTTGCCTGTAGGTTCTGAAATCAAAGGTGAATTATGTAACGAAAAAAATAGATTTTTTTTTAATTTCGTTTTTCTGTTTTAACATGGGAAGCATTTGTCTAAAATAAAATTGACCCCAAAAATATAAATAAACAGAAAGAGGAATAACTGCATATGTACGTTTATTTTTAGTTTAACATAACGCTATTCATGAAGTCGTCTATAAAACGAGTTAAAATGTATTTTGCAAATATTTTGAATCGTATAAAACTCATTGTAACTTCACGGGGTCCCAACTTTGTAACAATAACAAATGTCGAGTCTTTGTCTCGTTAGCCTGTAGAAAGTGACTCGGAACTGACCGAGTCCACAACAAACAACAATTATTAACTTCATCAAACTGTAAGAAAAATCGAAATTTGCATTACTTTACACATGAGTTTAATACCATGATTATGTTGTACATGATACCGTTATAGTTATTGTTTACTAAATACATCAAGTTTGACATACCAGGAATAAAAGTGTCGTATGCAAATGTAACTTGTTTTAAATTTCAATCAGTTCCGCTGCAGTTGACAAATAATTGAATTAATACAACGACAATAGTGTATATATAATAACACAATTATGCTCCATAAAGAATATCAGTATCTATTTATTGTAAAACTCGTGAAGAATAATGGTCAAAGTCATCAGTAAATTTTACCTCTAGTGGGAGACAAAAATATATGGAAATATTCAAGACAAGTATGAACCGGATTTTCTATCAAATAAGAATCGAGTAAAAAGACACTTTAGGGAGGTGATCTAATGTTTACTGTTTAAATGTGAACAGATAACTGTAAGTGTCTATTCTTATATACACTGGACATGCAAAGAAAGCAAGCCCCAATTTAATATGATTTGTTAGTTAATATATACATGTTATATTAAACCAATCATTCATTTTCTCTTTTCAGTTCCAATTTCTAACATAAGTCTCTTTACCGAAAAACAATGTGTTACTGTATTTGAAAAGGAAAGTGCGGTTGATAAATGTGTGAGTCACGGAGGTATCCCGGCTGGACAAATCATGTGGTTTTATGACAAAGGAACACCGGATAACGTCAGTGATGATGTCATTCTAACTGAAATATACAATGAAACAATCACACAATTGGATAACACAGTAACAACACAGAGTTACGTGGCCATCAAAGCAACCACAGCGCTTATTGGAACTTCATTATACTGCAAGGCCAGCAATGATAATGTCAACTGGCTTTTCAGTAATGGCACACTCATTGCTGTTTTATGTACGACTTTTAAGTATTTTCTTGCATTGCTTAATTATAAAATCGTGCACTTTAAATAGTTGGTGCCTACATACATTTGTAATCGATACATACTGTACCAAATGCATTCTGACGCTAAATAATACGTTGCATATACACGTTCACATTATTTTCTTATCTCATGATGCCACTATCATAATTGCTACCGAAATTGTTTATGTTTTGTTTTCAATTTTCAGTATTTCCATCTTCAGTCGAATTAACGCACCCACGTACAAAGTTTATAACAGTTTATGAAGAAAACGTTGTGTACTTTGAATGTGTTACGTCACCTGCATACCCTGCGTCATCTATCACATGGTATAAACTGACCAATGGAAGTGAGGTCATTACAAGCGCAGACGGTTCTTCAACTACAGAGATGAATGACCGGACAATCGTAACAAGAAGTTGGTTATCACTGACCTTTAGTATTTCAGACGATTGGACATTCGTGTACTGCACAGCCAATAACTCTGCGGGAACTTTGACTTCGAGCAATCGAGCTACTGTTCGTGTTCCTAAAGTAACAAGTTAGTGTAAATCATATATAAAGCTATAAATGTGTAACAGCTTCTCCTTATAAGAAACATCATTGTTTTAAACAGACGTACATAATAATAAGTAGTTTCTGTGTGAGTTAATATAATAACATTTGAATATTTAGCTTTTTTTTCAGAAAACTTTAAAATGGACAACAGTCATGACGAGTCTACGTTAGCAAAGGTTGCGATTGTGCTGTCATCTATTACTGGAACAGCATTTGTCTTTTTTATTGTCGGATTGTTTATATTCAAGAGGCTGCGTTCATCCAAAGGTAAGAAATAAGTCAATATTATTGTCAAAGGATATTGATGTTTGCCTAAAACTGGTATCCGTACTGCTAACTTTGATTTTTCAGAACTGTTTACTTAGGGACATGTAATTGTCATTATTGCATTGACATTGTAAACTATTTCTATGTTTGAGTGTTTCGAACCGCCGTTTCAATAGTTTGGTGATTTATAATATTTACAACATATTTGCATTGCATTATGATCAGTGCAAAACACTATAAAGTGTTAACTACTGACTGCTTTTCTTCGCCCGTTTAGTTGTGTACGTTAATTTTAAATCGCAATTCAAATATGTTTCTTTTGAAAAATCTTCATTTTAGATATGAATGTAATCCTTTGTTAATGCCAATATCGTTAATTTGTCGTTTAAACGCTTTTCTCGGTAACTCTTATAAACGTTTGATGGTACATAAATATAAACTTTCAGCCAATCCTCGAGAGAATACACCTGATTCAGGACACGTGAATCAAGCAGACGGTAACTTTTTTTGTTCGAATAAAACAGTTTTTAAGTCTTCAAATAAATGATTTTTTTCGATTTTTTCTATTTATGTGTTTTCTTGTGGTTTCTGAACATATAAATATATCGTACATGTACAGTAATTTACATGCCAAAAACAGTTGTTTTTATTGATTTCTGTTTTTGTTTTGTTTTATAAACCAAGGACAAGACATTACCAGTAGCACAGTTAATTGGAGGTTAGTAATTATCATTTTTTTTTGTTCATAGATCAAATGTTTTTTGTTTATTTCTATCGGTTTATTTCATGATATACTAACAGATTTCTCACGTGACATACACATAAACCGATAATAACACAACTGTTGATTTTAGGGCTAGCGCAGAAGACAGCAGCTACTCGACATTACATATGTCTGAGGACACAAAGCAAAGAGAGCCATACGAATGATGCAGATGGCGGGAGATTCTTTAGCAAGTCATCTGTAGGCATTTGTTTTAGTTGTTCAACTGTATTGCAAACAAGTGATTGCTCAACTTTACTATGTTTCATCAAGAAACTGTTTAAAAATCTCCGAATCTTGCTCACTTTCAGTTTTTTTGTGTTTTTTTAAACATATGTCTATATGGGTATCTAGAATATGCATGAGGAAATGGGAAATGCATTTGTTTCAATCAACACATGGAAAGTATAATGATAGCAATATCTCTAAAATTGGACTTCAATTACGAGTATTTCGACGTTGTTGCCATATTTTATTTACGTAATTCATCATGTATTAAAATAAGTGTATTATTAACAACGCAAATGATCTGTATAAGGCGGTTTATTTTTCTTGTTATTCGTATTGATTATGTTCAATACAACTTTAGGCAATATTTGTGTCTAAAGTGGGTAGTCTTTGAAAGTCCGGCATTGCCGTCATTGTTCTCGTGTATAAATTTGTAATTAAACAAACATTTTACATGCTAAAAAATACCGTTGATTTATTAATGTTAAATATGTCATGCTGCCGTCAACTTAAAGGTTTTCGTGTTTTTGTACTCAAGAACCATCAGAAAAGTTAACTTAAGGGAGCCAAGCATGATAACATGCCATCCTACAGAAGACGATAAAACACAAAACCACTAAGAGAAACGTCTCGAGCGAAAACTCATACGTCACGTTTAAAATCAAGGCCAGGTCACAAACATAAGTATAGATAATTACATTTATATATACCGCTAATATCATTTCCGCCCTGTGACTGCGGCCAGAGTCAATATAACTTGACACTTAAATACGAAATAACCTGACCTTAACGTTCAAAGTTACACAAAATAACTTGATTAAGTATATTTTACTTACTTCAATAACTAACTCATCTAATTTCTAATGTCCTCAAATGTATTGTTATACAAAATAAAAACGACAGTCGAAAATAGAATGCGATCCAAATTCGTTATGTCTCATGTGAGATTTCAGGTTAAAAACTAAGGTTTTCAAGTCCTGACTAGGCCCGAAAAGAACTGTTTGAATGTTCGATGGTTTTGAGTGCAAACCATTGTGGAAAAATCACGTGCTGCAAATCCCGGGTAGTACAAACTTAGCTCTGATTTCAGACATAGTGTTTCATTTCCTGGATGTTCGGTTTCTGGTTATTAGATTTAAAGATATGAACGTAGTATTGCCAGTATACACTGACATGCATTTGCTTTCTTGCTGCACCGGCGTATGCAGCATTATGTTTTTCTAAACTCGTTTATTGAGACTTGTACTTAATTATGTGGATGGCGTTTGCGATTCGTGCATAAAACGTTTGGTTAAACACTTCAGCGCGTATTTATATTTATAAGCATAAAGTAGAAAATATTCAAAGTGACAATGACGGTGAGGAGGTTGGATGACGTATGCGTATGAAGCAACGTCGTACGGTACCAGTTTTTGTGACATATGCGACTATAAATGCAATAAAGACTCAGTTATCACACGCACACACACACACACACACACACACACACACACACACACACATTCTCTTTTTTGTCACGGTTCAATATCGTTAGAACAGACATGTTATAACATATACAGGCAATTTGGTAAACAAACGACGGAAAAATACCAATTGATGCAATTTTACCACCGGGTACAGTGAAAAGATACGATCGGGCATGATAAAGAAAATCAATGTAATACAAAGTTTTACAGCTTAAAAGTATGCATGTATAATACATGTTGATTTGCTGACAGATTTGCAGTAAAAACAAGCCCCTTAAACTTACCTCGGTATATTTTAAGAATGGAAAATCGTCCATTTTTATTGGCTAACGGTACAAAAAGCACGTGCGGAAATTTATGAATGGTGTTGATGATCTTGGACTTGTTACAATTCAATCCTCTCCCACAAATTATGTAGTTAACTAGTTATGATGATGGTGTTTGTTGAGATAATTATCACTGCATGATTTGGAATATATGCCAGGAGGTAAGAAAAAAAGAATAATTGTTAAACTTCACATGATTTATCAAACATCTGGAAAATTTTGACGAATTAACAAGAGATTTTTATTACTAGTATTTAGGAGCTCGCTATACTTTATAATATTTGGATGCTGGAAAAATATCGTTATGAAGATTTTTTCGATCCTGGATTCTTTTGCACGATATGTTATGGTAGCTGTCGCCAATGTCTCTGACTTACAAAGCGGACACCGCCTGAGTGCGTATTCTATACCTTGCAAGACTTAAGTTTGAATTTGAAATTTAAAGTAACATGATCTTAGTTTGTATAAATTTAAATCAGATTTAGTTGAATGATAGTTAAATACTTCTCTAGTCTAATGGTTTGCTTAAAACTATTGAAAAATATTCCTTTATTAGATTATATCTCAATTGAAATAGATATGAAATAAATTAACCTTGTGCTTATTTGTACATTCCTTTCATAATTTACACTAATACTATCATTGTTCCAGCATCTATTGTTC
The DNA here is from genome assembly GCF_026914265.1 of Mya arenaria. Classification (NCBI taxonomy): domain Eukaryota; kingdom Metazoa; phylum Mollusca; class Bivalvia; order Myida; family Myidae; genus Mya; species Mya arenaria. Next base: position 63,813,043 of record NC_069131.1, on the reverse strand, counting down.
CCGGCTATTTATATACATATGTTCAAATGTCTTCTGTTAAAGATGTATAATAATTAAACGGAATTATTTTCTCGTCAGACTTATTTCTTTTTTGTCTACCTTATAAGTGTAGGCCAGGTAAAGCGATAAATAACAATGATATGATGCGAAATAATAAACAATGAACTAGGCTAGGCTACATGAAAACGCAAATCGCAATCGCGAGAGTCGAGTGTTGTCGTTCAAAATTCGTTTTAAAAGGATCGATGTGATGCTTCACTGCAAGTCCGGATTCAAAAATTGTCAAAGGAATAACTTAAACAACGGCGTTAGGAGGGTTTGTAACAAGGGAGTTAAACACCAACTGAGCGCACAAAAAATCAGTTTTCGTTATGTAATGTAAAAGAAACGCATGAATAATGTGTATAGGGTGAAACATTATTTATTGCAGTATTATAAATAGCGCTGAAAATGACAACGATTTAAACGGGACATGCCTGTCTCCATAAGGGCAGAAGGGATCTATCAAAAAAGGGCACGGTCCAGCACCTTTCCATACCTCCTAAGCAAATTTCTAAATCATTATTGCAAACGTTCAGTGGGTTTTATAAGAAAACTAGTGTAGGTACTTAGTGCTAAGTCATTGTTGGATGCTTATAGAATAACCATCATTCTTAGGAAATGTCCGAACGTAATGACTTCAATGCTTTACTCACAGTGGCGTGACGCATATAACTTACATTACAAAAGGTGCCTCGATGACGTCAACCACTTGATAGGTCAACACGATCACTTACGTCATTTCCTGAAACGACCCACAAGCGACCTAACCGTGTTTATAACATAACCTACGGTGCAGGAGTGATATAAACACACGTCCGAACCTGATTAAAACTAAAGAACAAGTGAGAAAGGCGCAAAAATAAAGAAGGGCGGACAATTGAACATTCGGCAATGAGAAAGAGTTCCCTCCCTTAATAATCATTAAATCTCCTCAAAATTATTTTTATGTAACTAGTTTGTAAACTATGCAAATTAGGTAAACGAATCACAAAATATATAAAGAATTATATGCATACCCGTTTTCGAAAAACCTCGTCTTAATCGTTGTAAATATTTACTTGTTAATAATATTGATACAAAATAAATACTTTTTTGAGATCCTCTACTTACAAGACTTGATAAATACAGCTGTAATGTCTAATAAATACAACTGTGACATCTTATAAATACAACCATAATTCTATATGCACCTCTATTTATGTCGGTTAAAGGGACTGTACACCAGATTGGCACCAAAAAAGATTTTTCAAGACAATTATCTAATAGAATGTGTTACACTTTGATATCATAATTGTAAAATAAAAGTACCAAAATGTAAAAAAAAAAAATGTGTCGGAGACAGGGTTCGAACCAGTGTCGCCAAAATTGCAGTCCAGGGTCGTATCCACTGAGCGAGCTACGACGTCTTAGTCTAATTGGGTGACATAATTAAGCTATACACCTACCTCGGTAATATCACGTGAATAGCCAATCACGCATAAGGACTGAATTCTACCTGGTAGACATACCCAGTAACCTTTTTTAATGGAAAAATACGAAATAACTGCTATACTTAAATAAATTGTAAACTATGTGGAAATTCAGTTAGCAAGTTTCAATGCATTGTACACATCGATGCCAAGTTTATGTCAGTTTTCGACAATTTTCTTTTTTTTTCGCTATTTTATCATATGGAGTACAGCCCCTTTAATGCCACCTGACAAAAAACACTATATGTTATTCGAACACACGGTGTATCTAAAATACCTCTTATGCTACATACTGCACAGTTAATAACTCGACATTCGCTACTTATTGCATAGTAATAGCTCTGCTTACGCTACTTATTGCACGGTAAATAGCTCTGATGTGGTAATTCAGTTAGCAAGTTTTAATGCATTGTACACATCGATGCCAAGTTTATGTTTGTTTTCGACAATTTTCTTCTTTTTTTTTCGCTATTTTATCATACGGAGTACAGCCCCTGTAAGGCCATCTGACAAAAAACACTATATGCGATTCGAACAGACGGTATATCTAAAATACCTCTTATGCTACATACTGCACAGTTAATAACTCGACATTCGCTACTTATTGCATGGTAATAGCTCTGCTTACGATACTTATTGCACGGTAAATAGCTCTGCCTACGTTTCTTATTGCACGGTTAATATGTAAGAGCTCTGCTTACGCTACTTATTGCATGGTAAGAGCTCTATCTATGCTACTTATTACGCGGTTAAGAGTTCTGCCTGCACTGCTTATTGCACGGTAATAGTTCTGCCTACATTACTTATTGCACGGTATATAACTCTAAATACCTTCTTATTGCGCTGTAATAGTTCTGTCTACGCTACTTATTGCACGGTAATAGCTCTGCTAAGCGCTGTGCTTATGCTAAGTATTGCTCGGACAGAGATCTGCCTACGCTTCTGAAAGCTCTGTCTGCGATACTTATTGTAGGTAATAGCTAGGCTTGCGCTACTTATTGCACAGTAAGACTTCTGTCTACTCTACTTATTGCACGGTTAGAGCTCTGCCTGCGTTACTTTTTGCATGGTAAGAGCTCTGCTTATGCTACTTATTGCATGGACAGAGCTCAGTCTACGCTACTTATTGCACGATAAAAAGCTCTGTTTACGCTATTTTTTGTACGGTAACAGCTCTGCATACTGGTTTCCCTTTTGATATGAGAATTGGCATTTTCAAAGTGTGTGCTGTGCTGATATACTTAAATAAAGCAAGCATCAGATATGTCAATATTTGTCAAAAGTATAACATGTGTGGCTTTATTGTTTTAGTAATAATAATAATGATTAAAGGGACTTTATAAGCTTTTCGGTGGTTTATATATATTTATCAGTGAAATCAAGTTGATATTTCACTTCTTCAAATACTGAAAGTATCATTTTGATAGTTTTCACTAATCTGAAATTTAAGCTCGCCCTCGGATCCTAATAAAGCGTGAGTGCGCACAGGGCTGGGACACAATATCAACGACGTCATTTCCGACGTTCGCATACATTTTGGCGTTTTTTTTTTAATGAAATGCAGTTAACTGTCTTTTAATACTCATCTAGGCATACGATAAAAATAAAAAAAGTTGTTTTAGTATAAGATAGCAATATATTTCACCTCGTGAACACCAAATAAATACAGTATATGCACTCAATTTAAACAGAATTTGAAACTATTGTAAGTCAGAAATAAACCTTTGCAGGGCCAATAAGCTGCATTTGATGTACAATTTAAAAGAAACATAAAGTGGTGAGTTAAAAATGAAATGGATTGTATACATTCAATGAAAATTATGTAAGCAAATGAAAATAATACCCCGGCGGAAGGATTCAATCATGTGCGGATTTCGTGGCGCCCGCGACCCCTTATACTAAATACTGGACCCGCCCCTGCTAGATTTTCTCGGACTGCAGTCAGTGACCATATCCACTAAAACCCTATTTTTTATTATGCAGAGTATTTACAAGAAGCATTTAAGTGGCCCATTGCAAACAGTTTTTTAATCGTAAATATAAACAAAATAAACAGGCAAAAACATAGAGCTGCGCTTTATAGAATTTTAATCCATCCCTTTAAACGCATGAATTGCAAATAAAAATGATGTGTTATTGTAATATTGCTGACTTTAAAACTAGTTTACGAACGGTTCGTGTTTTGTTTTTTTAGTTTAGAAGAAGGGGCATTAATGGGAAACGAGAAAAAAGGATAAAAAATAAAGAACAAGTAAGAGCAAATGTCAGTAGTGAAAAAAGCTAACAATAAACAAAACATCGATAATTATAAAAACAGATCAATCTTACTTAAAAGCCTTCGGTGAAAAAACAATATATTCCTTTCAACGGAGCAAATGGCAAATTAAATCAATTTTATTCAACCATGCGAGGAAATTATTGCATTTATATGCCTTTGCTTTATATGGTTGAATAAACAAGAAAACGTAGGCTTGTCATGTTAATGTATGACCTTAATTTGTTTTTGGTATGTTTATATTTAATGCTGTAAAATGTGGTTTAAGTGAAAAGATTACTAGTGTTAGAAAGTGTTTCGTACTTTTATGTTAATGGCTACATTTTACCAAATTCCATAATTGCTATATAAACGGACAAGTCTTAATATTAAATGTTAATTTACGATAGTTGAATGGCAATCAAAAGTGTTAAACAACCTTGCGGCGAGTGACGGTCGATGCACAGTGGCACATTAAATGTGATGTATCATTAAGTTAAATAACATTCAAAAAGAAGGATCTATTTGGACTAGCTGTTGTGGTAAGATCTAATAAACACAATGTATCTAACATAAACAGGATTGAGCTAAGCGTATTTTTTGGACGTTAAAGAAAATCATCTTTTTTGAAAATCACGATTAATTACTTTTTCAAGACGAAGAAATTAAGATACTGAAGCTCGTTACGCTTCAAACGACACACTCTTATTTAAAATCAATACATACACTTGTAAACCTAACATAGACTTTGAGTGATAAACGTTTAACTGCTTACTAAATAATGCATTAACGAAAAATATTAATTACTGATAATAAGATTGCAACCGGGTGTTTAATAGCTAAAAACGCACAAATATTCAATGAGAGATGGGTCTTAAAATATTTACAGTGATCAACTATACACATGCTCTTTAGGTTACACACCACCATTGTCATTTCCTCTATAATTCAATGTGAAATGATTATTTTTAGACAACATTTAAAAGCATTTCGAGCGAATGCAGACTATGATAAACATATATATTCTTAAAGTACAAGCTTTAAATAACCTTTTAAGCCAATAAAAAAGGGGGGTCAAGTTATTCCTAAGAAAACTTTCTCCACTTGAAATACAAAATCTAAAAATTGCACAGACCGCCATGACAGTTCTTCCAAAATGACCTTTCAACTATAGGGCAGCAGTTTATGCTTAAATATTTATTCTAAATGATAAATCAAGCAATAATAGATACTCAAGGTATAAATGTTTCAGGAATAATGAGATTTTTTATTTAAAGTGTATTGAGCATGTGAAAACATGTCATCAGTCATAAAACATTACTTTTTTATTGAGACTTTTCCACAAAACGGAAGTATGGTGACTTCATACCTTTAAGCGGCATAGACTGCCCTTTGTTTCATTTCAAATGGTGTAGAAAAAGAAAAGTTATCTTTGTTTAAAGTCTTCATTTTAAACAAAATGTTGCCTTCCTGAGTACCGTATATGATGTAATTTATCACGTGGTTTACACACACTGTGTTCGTTTATATACTCCGTTTTAAATATAACAAAATCCTAAATTACATTGAATGCCAAAACTAAACTTAAAACGTAATAAATAAAGAAATGATCACATTCTTGACAAATACACCCCTCTTTAGCGGCCCATCTACTATGGATAAAATTTACTACAATATTTCATTAAAGGACATTTACCATGTACAATCATATTGAACGTTCGCATATTAAAATCGTAATAAATATATTGAAGAAATCTGTGATTCTAAATATTGATTGACAATTTTTCACTATTATTACTATCTTATTATTATAGAATGGTCATCGGTGAACAGAACACTCAATTTTTTTAGTACAACGATAGCGCAGTATTTGCAAAAATGAAATACCATCAATGTTTATTAAGTCAATATTATTGTCAATGTTATTAAATTGGATTGGCCGCTTTATACTTTGCATGGATGCATTGCCATTTTTGTAGTTGCTAAACAGTCTTAATCAAGCCGAGACTCCTATTGTGTATACTTGGATGATGTGGCTACTTTTCCACAATGTTTAGACCACCTCATATTGTAGAAGCATGGAGCTGATCACTGCTGTCCTGTCGGGCTTGGTCATTGCGGCGTTTATTCTTATCTACAAGAAACGGAAACAAACGCCTGAAAGGTACGACTTCTGTTGGAGAAACATCAAGATATAAAGTATTAAAGTTTTACTGGTATATGTATGCTATGACCAATATAAACATGTGTAAATGCGACATGCAACACAAGCTCAAATACAGATGTAAAAACAAGGAAAATTGTAAAAAGAAGTGATTAAAACATCTTAAACAAAGTTTATAAAATCCAACATATTGGCAATATGGCAAATGCGCGATTGGCCATAATAAAATCAACAAGGTCAGGGCCACATTTAAAAAAATACACTAACCAATAGAGACAAAGAAATAACAACTTACAACTAAGTGATACATTTTCATCGTAGTACAAAAAACATTGGATCAATGATTGCATCTCTTCTAATCGAAATTTTGCACCGGTAAATATCAGACACCGAAAAAAACAATCAGGGTAAATGACTTTAATTTTGTTCTTAACAGTAAGCCCGTATGTGTGTAAGTTTCTTTCATTCATTTTTTTCGATGAAAAATGGAGTTTTATCAGTAAAATAACAACAGTGAAGCCGAAGGAGTGAAAGTATCAACTTTCAGAACTACGTTTAAAATCCATTGTAGTTACATCCCCTTGATCAAAACAGAACATTTTACTTTTGAAACAGAAAATGTTTGCTATTATAAAATATTTGACATTTAAAGAAATGTTACATAAGTGTAAATAAAGATTAATTTGGAAATAAAAAAAACTTACCGTTTATTAGAAAAATGGTTATCCCGTTTTTTTAAACGTTTTCTTGATCTTGAAGCTTAATGTTCGAGTTTTAAACCAAGCAATTTACAGACGAAAACAACTACGTAATACGTAATACGAACTTTCCGGAAAATTCACACAACAATATACAGATTTACTGATTCTATTTACCCCACCCACGCTTCATAATTTGTCAACAAACTAGTGTGGTCCTCATTACCTGGAAATCGACCCGTCCTCAAGCAAAACAGACTGGTCTCTGACAGAAAGATGACTGAATATCCATGTATCATGAAACACACTCTTAAACTATGAAAAATGGTTTATATCCAATGATTATCCGCAATTGTTTTGCCAACACATTCGACCTTTCAATTTTTTATTAAAAAATGGCGGCATAGTAATTTGGTTATATATTCATACCACGCTTAAAATAAAGTGTTTTCGTTATTTTTCGGAACATGGATGCCCTTATAAAACTTCATTGATTACTGTTCAAATCTTTCACTAAAAAACGAGCGAATAATAGACTATAAAAATGAATATCAGAGAACTCTTTCTCAACAATCCGGAAATAGAACATTGACAGGTATAATTATGCATGAGGGGCGCTCCGCGGGTAGCGGCGTGAATAATACCCTTTTCAAAAAGGGAGTTATTATGAAAATAAACTAAAATTCTTTAAAACTCGGAAAATAAGCACAAAGGAAACAGAAAATCGCCACTCGTGAAAATATGTTTTTCTATGACACTCCTGAAATAAAATACGATCTTACACTGAAATAAACAAATACCCTTTATTTATTCTCGGGTAAAGTCCGATTCGGCGAGTGCTCAGATTAGATGTGTTGTCATATTAGGTTCGTTGGAGCATAATACACAGGCAGATTGCAACCCTGGTTAGAACTACCCTGGTTCTTTAACTTGCACCAGTGTATAGCACCGTCACACGTGACCCCAATTTAACGTCCTCCAGAAAGACAATTTGTATTTTTTATTGGTGCGGTGGTGAATCGAACCTGCGACCCCTGGAATGAAATTCAAGTGTTAACACTAAACCACGGATCCGCCGCAACTAAAACTTATATGTATTTTCATTTACATAATAGTTTACAACCCTAAAACAAGTCATTCAGAGCTAAGTATTTCATGCACTGAATTTCAATAGATGCTCTTTTTTATTTATTTGATTTTATATTTAGCCGAGACGTCAAATTTAATGATCACCTTACATGATATTGAACGATCACATTCGGAACACCTCGGCCAGTTTCCAGCTACACGATTTATGACCTACACATTACTGTATTTAGTATTTTAAAGGGATAACATATTAGTTGATGCCAAAAAATAATATTATTTTAATGCATTATCATGTTTAACACATTCGACTTTATTGATCGAAGCAAAAAGCATATAATTTGTGAACAGATAAAACATTATCAGCGAAATTTGGGGAATGTGTGGCTATTAATTAAAAAAAAAACATGCATAACGAATTAAAGTGTGCCCCTTGCAAGCATAAACAACAGAGCATTCATTACATAAAGAACAATACTATACAAATTAATGAGTATGTTTGCGAAAAACTTCATTTAGCGTCATTAAAGATAAAACCATAAGACAAGAATACATTTTTCTATTTTAACAATAGGCCGATTGTTCAGAAAGTTAACAACGTTGTTATCAGCATGGTTGTTAACGTAAAAAGTTAAACTACTTCTGTGATATGGTCGAATATTTAAATAAAACACACTATTCTGAAACAGGTGTCTCAATCATTGTTTGTAAGATACATTAAACAATCGGCCCAATGCCGTCATAACGCATGCTTACATTTGATATAATCCCAGATGCCAGTACACACTCGTACATTTACTATTTATTAAATAGCTAATCTAGTATCATTATGCTCGTTTCCGGGCTCATTAAACGTGGTATTTGTTACAAGTGGCTGAAATGGGCCACAACAAGCGAAAACGAGTTCAACTTGACTGGTTTTATTATTCGAACAGCACTTTACTACAGCCCAAAAAGAAACTCTGAGAGGTAGTAGTTTGTGTAATCAATAAGCAATCGTATTTTTCTCGAATGCTCCAATCCATAAAAAACATTGTTTGTCAGCAGGCAGATTCTGTTCTCTTGTCAGTTATATTGTATAACCAGTCTTTATGTACATTATGTATGGTGAAGACGATCAAGTAGGCGATGTTCTAAGATATTTATAAAAACAAATAATAATAAAGTAAAAAATAAGATGTAACACTTGCTTTCTATACTCGATGTCGATGGGTCATATTTATTTTTCATTTTTTTTAAAGTAAACTTTTTCATAAGGTTTGTTTTACCTAGGCGCGGCTTGATTTCAGGTTTATGTCTGGTATTTTCCGATAGTTCATACCACTTACGCCTGGAAAATTCGGATTATCGTATGTTTATCTTCTGGACAATAATTCATGATTGTTGTAGTTCGGCGAATGGAATGTAAATTGGGAAGTATAGTAGTTTAAGATTGGATTACTTTTATCTTGCAAAAGTGAAAATGCCGATTTTCAGACAAAGGTATGACAATTATAAAATTGTATTCAAATCTAAAACAAAATTAATAACCAGTCGTTTCAAGTTGATACAGTTCTACTCTGTAGTTAAACAGCAATATCATGTAAGTGCGATATTTATAAATATTGTTTCTTATTCTTAAAGCAAATATCAGTTATAATATATCATGTCACACACCATATCATCTAAGCCCTATGATTCAAAGTCGAACATGACTTTAATGTATTGAATAAATATTATTCCTCGAGCAGAAATATGCACAATCCAAACAACTAAATACCTTGGTAACCTTCCCTACAATAATATTCAGTATTTTAGAGTTGTTTTTGTTGTTGTTGTTGTTGTTTTAACATTTTGTTAGCTTTTATCGTATATTTTAAGCCAATAGTTATGTTCCCAAGCGTTACATAATAATACCTTTATATTATATGAACAATGATAATATTGTTAAATGATAACTTGAGTTCTGTTATGTTAAGATTTAAAAAATGCCTCCCTACAATTGCCAATCACCCTCAGCTTATATGTTGTAAACGCCAAGAGGTAAGTTATCGACTGTAAAAACATGTTTCTCAAAGAATAATTCCCAGATGTTTTATCAATAAACTCAACGATATTGGTGAATCATGAAAACAGTTTACAGCTGGTTTAAAGTTAATTCCTAGCGTTTCTAATCTTTTGCATCAATTACTTAGCTAAACCATGTAAAATAAATAATTCAAGCATTTTTATATGGCTTTATTCCCGTTCTTTGTTCATTTGGGTTCGCTAAAACAATTTTGTTGATTTTATTGCACATTTTTGCTAGTATATTATAATAATAATAGTCTTTGTAATTTGAGAACTTTTAATCTATTATTTATAACCTGGCTATTTAATTAAATATTTCATATAATGTGCTTAACTATGTCCTTACCAACAGCATTTAAGTTCAAGATGCGACTTAACGGAGAAAGCAAAGTATAATCATTAAGCATAATGTAAGGTTGCAGTCCACAATTTTTCAGACAGTGTGGGCGAGACTATCCGGCCGACACGGTTATACTCCACCAATTTCCTCGAGGACCGTTCGCCCCGAGTATGTCCCCTTTCTGTATTAAAATAGAGACGTTTCTGAGGATGGCAAAAATACCGTACCAGGTAAGCCATAAGGGGTCCTTAAGTACAATAAAGCATGTTATAACATCGGGTCATTGTCAATTATGTCAAAAATTGATAGCATTCTAGTAGTGTTAAAATAATTAAATGATATATGACCGATAAAACATTACTGAAAAGGTAATGCAGTATATTATTCTTAACTTTAACTGAAATTGGACGTGAAATGAATGATTTTGAAATATTCTGAGGCCAAAACTTTTGTCTGTAATATCGTATTCTCTATTATTGAAACGCTTCACTTGAAAGTTAAGTTTAATCATATTTTATTGTTGACTTGTGTTCTTGTATCCGCAATAAAATGAAAAGTACAGAGACAAACCCATTAGTCGAAAATGTCTAACATAACCCTTGATAAGGGGTACAAGGCAAGGGCCCAAACGGCGATCAACTATAGACACAAACATATTAACATCACATACACAAATGCAAACACAACAGACAAACTATACTCGCATAAAAATGCTTGAACGTTAAGTGATGGGATTATCTCCTTCGAACGGTCGATGAAACAAGAGTTCACTGGACCCGAGTCTACTGGGGGCTTAAACTAGTTCGAATGACCATAACCTCACATTTGTCCCCTCATTTATCGATAACTACCAAACTCTATATAAGCCTCACCAAAGCACGCATAAATTTGAAAGCAATGAAGAATAACGCAGGTCATAACGTATAAATTGATATGTAAAATTCAAGTATTCAACGACCGGATAACAATTTCTCCCACCTCAGATAAGTAGATCAAATATTTTAACCATGCTAGAAATTCTTATCTTGCCCACGGGCGAAGATAAAATGCCCGTATGGAACTCCTTTATAATGGTCACCACATTGTAATTATCTCCCTTGTTGAAGACTGTCGTCTGTAGCATCATGGAAACCGTGTCTTGTGGTAATATTTAGAACGCTAATTAATTATTTCTCGCTTCAAATGTCACCATAAACAGATTTCACGCACCTATCAAGAAATAATGCTTCACTCTCCTTAGAAATATTTAAAGACCGATTTGACTTTTAACATAATCTGAATCACTGCGCGCATATCAATGACAACAACGAATTATCGCATATCCATACGCAATTGTTTTCACCAAGCACAAAAGAGTTCCAGCAAAAAATACATGTTTACTTAATTTTGTTTAACTGAGGTGGGAGAAAAAGCATCTACCATAACCGGTCGTGTAAGATAGGTTCATCCCGACCCTCGCGCAGGGTGTTTTGCGGAAACTTGGTAACCTCGTTTCCGCAAAACACCTTACGCTCGGGTCGGAATGAACCTATCTTACACTCTCGGCCATGGAAGATACTTATAATGACATGTAAACGAAATAACGAAGCCGGAGCAACAGTGCTAGTTCTTAGGAGGTACGATAAAGTAATTTAAAGACAACTAACAGACATAGCTCGTCTTAACAAGGCTCATAAACTAGGAGGAAACCACAATGCAAAAAAAATAAAACAACAAATATATAAATGCTGTGTAATATTCTTTAAGACGTATCAACAAATTACGAACAATCTTTTATATATGACGCAAAAGCGAGAGCCAACAACGATTTTTAAAGATAACTTTCACCTTCCAAGAAAAACCATTTGTGGACTGCAATGCTCAACTCATACAAAACAACCGTACACTTACAAACAAATCACGAAAATAACAAATGGGATGTGCTACAAGTTACAACAACATAAGTATCAGTTATTCCCATTGGCTACAAGTGACAACAGCATAAGTATCAGTCATTCCAATTGGCTACATGTTACAACAGCATAAGTATCAGTCATTCCCATTGGCTACAAAATACAACAGCATAAGTATCAGTCATTCCCATTGAACGACCAATGCCATATAAGATTAAACATAATCATGTAGATAATATAGATTTGAACCATGTATCAAACATATTGACTTAATTAGAGAAAAACAATAATTTGTAACCTCCAAAAATATATTTTTAATCATTCTACTAGCTTTCCATACCTTGAAGTTAATAATTATAATAAGCGCTTGGTTACGTTTATATGCCGTTGGCCTCCAGCAAAAAGCATGCTATTTCTACATCTGCTTTATTTACGTTCTGAATTAGAGTTTGTTTGTACTTAGGGTGTAGCATGAAATTTGCGAGTCATTCGGACAAATATTAGGCACCCAGTACATTTAGAAAATAGTGTTCTTGTCCATTATCACAATCAAAGCTATCACGAAGGAAATGTATATGAAGATGTTCATTTCGATTACTGCAAGCGTTTCTGATAATTGCATGATGGATACAGGACATTCTGCTTCCGGCAGAATAATACTCTGGAGCAATTAAGCCTTTATAATTATGTTTCAGACGTGCCATGCAATCATTTAGCGTGTGACTGTTACGAACATGAAGATCAAGTAGGTTCTACAAATTTATCGAAGACGGAATTGTATAAATCGAATACATACTCAAGCGTCTAGACAAGTTAACATTCATAGTTATGCCAATTTTTGAAGCGGATAGTTGTTCGTTTATTCCATTTTTTTAAGGTATCGGTTTATGAAGATAATAAGACAAACCATCATTGTTTAGGCGATAAACTGTATTTACTTTTGCATTTCTTAGCGATCGGTAAGTGGTACCCAACAAATTTCAATCAAAAGTCTATGAATTAAAACTGAAATGGTCAACTCGGTTAAAACTCTAGCTGCTTCATAAATAAAAGTTTGTATTTTAACATCTTCATTGAGCCAATGACTTAAGAGGCTGATTTAATAATTTGGTAAATCATGTCATTTTACATTCGCAGTAAATCAAAGTCCTAAAAGTGAGTAAAGTTAAACAAAGGTCAACATAATGTTAAGCTCAATAGTGTAAAGAAAACTTTTATTTTCAGAGTATCAAAATGTACAACTCATTGTTAAGCCAAATTTGAACTAGTTAAAGCTCATTAGGGTACATTCAATGACACTGTTATCTGCCGATAAAACTGCTATTGAGATGTCATCTGCAAAAAGTCGCATTGTACTTACAAGAGAATCGGCCTTATCATTTACATAAATAAGAAATAAAAGTAATGGACCAAGTAATGGTACCCTTGAGGAACACCTGCATTGAGATTGCGGACTTAAGATAATGACTGTCTAACAATGACTGTTTGTGACCTTTTCGACAAATATTGAGAAATCAGTCTTATGCTTCAATATTATACTGTTGTATTTTAAAAATAAAATCTATATGTCACACTCTGTCAAAAGCTGTTGGAATATCACAGACAAACTATCCATGTTGATTTCTTCTCATCAATTGCCTTATTCATTTGATTGTTCATGTATATACCAATAAACTGATAAAGTGTGACGTGACCAGGAAAAAACCAAGATTGTAACTTGTATTATAAGTTTATGAACACAACAGTTGAGACATAATATGTGTTTACATATTTAAAGACTTTAAGTTTGATTACGTTCTTACACAGCTTATTGGTGAAACTGGTTTTACATACCCAAGACTTACAAGTTGTATATTTCAATATAGAAATCCAACTAATACGGTCCAAAATTAATGATAAAGCATACTGTCAGTTATTCTCCCAGTAATGAAGTACTTACTAAACCAAAAGCAGGTTACCGGAGCCCATATGTTCCATTATCCTAGGATATATTTCATACTTTTCATATTTTCAAATATGTATACCCCTCTCCAAGGAACTAAACTGCTTCTTGGTTATAATTATAAAACGACTTCGACACGGATGCATAATGTCTATCAAAGGCGAAAATGTGTTTAATATTTTCCCATGATAAATTTACACGGAATACATATCGCAAAATAGGTAGTCATAATTCCACTCCAGTGCAATACGGCCGCATTCTACTCTGCTGGCGTCACACCATGAACGTATTACTGGCGCGTTGTTAAAATGACGTCATAAAACAAAATAGTGCGTCATTAAGTTGAGATTATTATAAAAGCATGTGTCCATAATGATTTAACCAGTCATGCATATAATAAAAGCATTATTAGTTCTTCGTTTTGATCCTGAGTGTCGTACTCGATTCTCTTTAAATCCAAATCTGTAAAATTCCACACGAGACGAATACATCCCGGGTCGGTGTTTCAGGCATCATATAAGGACTATTTAAATACATTGAACACATGTCGATATACACTCGATGATTCATAATGATTAATACTTACTATTTTCAGAGCGTTCACAGTTACACAATGGGGCCAAAAGGGAAGTCGCCGTGGGTCGAGTACAACGGTGAGACCCTTGGAGACAGCGAGTTGATTATGTCCTACCTGGTTGAGAAATGTGGGGTGAGCCTCAGTATGGGCCTAACAGAGGAAAAGAAGGCCATAGGCCGGGCCTTCCAGACCCTCGTAGACGAACACATGTATTGGTAAGCACTAAACAATAATTGTAACGCAACGTGTTTCTGTTGACTATAATAAGTTCGAAAACATGGGTAAAATCACCTATGCCGTGCTACAGATAATAAAATCAATACCATAAAGGTACCAAATTTTACAATCATACCATGAACACGGCCAAGCCAAATAGTGAAATTATCTTATATTCACTTTGTTTCAATGCTCAAGGCAAGCGGTCAAACGACACTGAAGGAAAGGCACATACGTACAAATAACACAAACAGACAGCAAAAACATTAGAATAGTGTTATCACTAAAAAAATTTGAATTACCACCTTAACGGTTAAGTAAAACTGGCATTTACTGGAACTCGAGATTACTGTGGGTTTAAACTAGTTGATATGCACATTACCTCACAGTGTCACCCTTCATCTTCTTAAATGCGGAACAGCGTTGAAATATAACACGTTTTATATTTTTTTTCAAAAACACTATTAATTTTGTTAATATTAAAAAGTTTGAAAAGTCGGTACATTCTAATATTGTTCCCGGGTAATCAGTTCAAGGCGTTTAATTGAGATCTTTCTTTAGATTTCATTGTTTAAACTGTTTCAGGCTTGTTTTGTTAGAAAGATGGGTGTTCCACAAATCAGAGATGTCTGGCACTCTCACCAAACTTCCCGCCATTTTAATATGGCATATCAGCCGGAAAACTAAGAATATGGCGTATGCACAGGGCCTTGGCAGACATACGCAATCCGAAATTGAAACATTGCTTGAGAAAGATTTGAAAGCATTATCGGATTATTTAGGTATGTATTTTAATGTTGATAAATAAGCTCCAGGGTTAGTAAAGCGTATTAAACAGGGATGCATCAAAACACAGAGTGTACAAACATACGGTCCTTCAGGAGGGCGAATTGTATATTACCAAACTTAGGTTGTCAACATGTTATATTTGGCTAGTTTGTATA
Organism: Mya arenaria; assembly: GCF_026914265.1. Lineage (NCBI taxonomy): Eukaryota > Metazoa > Mollusca > Bivalvia > Myida > Myidae > Mya > Mya arenaria. The sequence goes on along the minus strand of NC_069131.1, from coordinate 63,797,370 downwards.
TTAAATTTTATTTTTGATATCAGATTAATTATGACTAATTAAAAATAAAATTCGCAAACCCTAACCTAAGATTTCAAACTTTAGGTCCAGTCATTTCAATGCGGTTATTACAAAATTAACAAATGACGACATTTCTGGTAATATGTGTATTTTGATCTCTTAGATGGTGTTTGTTTAGCCATGTTCGTTGTGCTTTTAACAGGTTAAATTGCATCTACGGAGTTTTCTCTCTTCTAGCAATTCAATTCTTATACGAGCAAGAACCAGTTTTCAGTGTTTTAGCCTGTTATGTTTTTTATTTATTATGGGTCGCCGTTTCATTGCATTACAAAACGAGATGATTAAATATCAAAAAAGTATCAGAATCATTTAAACATATCCGAAATGGCCAACATGACTCTTGAATAAATCCTTACAATTTTGCATCCATCTGAGTATAAAACAAGTTGTTCTTGTGCAATTCTACATTGGTACCGTATTTAAGGTGACAAGAAATATTTTGTCGGCGAAGAACCTAAAGGGGTCGATTGCGCGGTGTTTGGGCAGCTGTGTCAAGTCCGTTACCATGTGCCAAACACTGTTAAAGGAAGAACATATTTACAAGGTATATTTTAGTTTAAATAAATGTCTAAATCTAAAGAATGGTTTGGTTAAAAATGTTTTCAAATGTATTATGTCGTAGAAAAGGGGGGACTTGATTGCTCTATAAGTCCATAAGAATTTGTCACATAATGCCAAAGCTAGGACATGTTTACTAGGAAAATTTTCATTTTAGTAAATGTCAAAGTCCAAAGGGTAAGGGTAAGGGTAACAAATGTTTCGAATTGTATCATGTGTAGAGAAATGGGGGATTTATTGCTCTATAGCAGGTCCGTTAGCATTAGGACATATTACCAAGGTGACACAGTATTCATTGAACTCATTTGGACAGAAATACTAAAAAATAAGTGTTGATTTATATAAATTGTTGCGTGTTGTTATTTGTAAGTGAGTGATTTACACTGGTACATACACCTAAATATTTGCTAATTACGGTATCCGATACACAAAAATGTCCACTGTGGATGCCTTGTGAATCCATATTATTTTGGAATCATAAAGAAGGGTTTTGTTTGCAGAAACAGTCAATGAAATTGTTCTTATCGGACATACCAATAAAAAAAATATTTTGACTTTTTAAGATTTCAATATAGGTCATTTTACGTCCAATTTCAGTTGAAATAAGGGGTAGTTTTACGAACTTTAACTATATGCTTTTTCGTTCAATTAGTTGACATGTTTAAATCAGCAATTAAATTCCATTTAAATGATGACAAAATGTCATGATTCACCAGGCTTCAAAACTTATTATCGTATATCAGAGAGCTAGCTTATTCGTGGTCGGATTCCAAGAATTGTTGTAAATTAACAAATCGGCATCAATTCAGAAATAGTTTGAATGCCATTTCATGAACAACTCAATAAAATACCCGCGAACTGATATATTTTAGTTGATCATTATTTTACATATTGTCATTTACGGTAGTTTACTTTATGGAAACAAACAACAACAAAAAGGTTCGTACCTGCCCACAACCAAAAATGTGGGACAAAAACTTCAAAAAATCACCTTATTTACTGTGGTCTTGTATTTATTTTTACAGAATCCCTTCCCAATCTCATTTCTTTTATGGACAGAATGACTGAGAAGCTGTGGCCGGATTGGGAGGAATGTATGACGAATGGATTCACAAAAGAGGCAACAAAATAGAAAGATACTTATATCTGAAAGGGACCACTTTTGGGACATACCTACAACATTTTTTTGTGCGCGCTTGCCTTTAAAAAGCTGGAATCAATCATTCCTAGTGTCAGTCAAACAACGACAGGGATTGATTTCAATATTGCTTTATTCAGCACCCAGAACTTACTGGCTATTGGTATATCGAACCCCATTCGCATATTTCGACTGTTGAGGCAAACTGGTACAATGTTTATACGCTAATTTTTATCGGGATTTGTGGGTAGAAAAATAATGCAAATAGTTTTATGGTATAATTTTACGCTCGATTCCATTTTTTCCGATTTCCAAGATCAAAATGCGAGGTATAAATGAACATTTAATACTTTAATAGGCACCAACGTGTTTGTTTACAGTATAATTAATCTGCTTTATCCATTTTGTAATATTTTACAGATTGAAAAACACAATACTACAGTTCAACTTTAAAGTGACGCAAATATATGTATAAAATGCAGGTCTACTTTGTGATCAACACATAGTGTTGCAGTATAAACTGTACATATGTTAATTATATGTAATTAACGTGCTTTGTGGTGCAACAACTTCACACCGTAGATAATGAAGTTCAGTTGTTACTCGTAGTTCACATTAGTGAGCTACAAGTATTAAGTGAGTTGTTTTGTATTGGTGTGTCAAGCAAGGAAGAGAACCCAGATTTTTGCAATCTGTTTTACTATAACAGTTGTTATTCCTTACAGAATGTTCCATTTCATGATCTGTAGGCTACTCTTACAATTGTGCCTCTTATCAAAATGTTGTTAATTGTTCTTTTTGAGATCGTTATGGTACTGTAATAGTCAATTTCATCGTGGCATTGTGAAAGATATTTAATGTGTTTGGTATTTTATTAAACAGAATGCCTTTAAAGATTTATATCTAAATAATGAATATAGTTATCCAGGTTAAGATAAATAGTTTTGATAGTTAAGTTTTGTAAGTAGAATGTATCTCAACAAAATAATTTTATCAAATATTAAAGATATATTAAGGTTTTAATTATTTTCTTTCTGTTGTACCATAATTGCTTCGAATATTAATAAATTTATTTAAACACTTGTTTTCAGTATATACTCATTTTGTAGCAAGAGTCAATCTGGATGGTTATCGAACCAAGCGTCCGTATCATGACCATTAGCATTGTAAATAAGTCGAGTAGGGAATCGTTAAGATATTCCAAACTATTAATTGTTCATGAAATTCGTGTTCATGGAGTGTTAGGCCATACAAATGGGCTGTTTGACTAAATGCTGGTTTAAGTTTTTTAACGTTTTGCTTTATCGAATAATGTAAATTCTAATTTGTAAAATCATAACAATGTCGGAAATGCACACGTTATATTATTATTAACCACCTACGATCAACTATTAACCAACTTTGTTAACGCTGCTCCTACACTGTACGTGCTTTATGGGCTGGACTTTGATCTATGACCTTAAGTCAACCCTCGGATACTATTATGTTAATTCTCTCACATAATCCATACTAACATAACACTTCGGCTATAAAGTCAAATCAGCACATTGAAATGTGATTTTAAGGTAAATTAACAACAACCATACAATTTTTGAAAAAGCATGCCTGCCGCAGGCGCTTAGTGTTCCGTAAATGGTATTAATACCAATACAATGATAGATTCATGTTCATGTAAAATTTCAGGAGCTCCTAAGGTTCTCTGCTACTGCTTCAAACAATTATCAACAAAATTATCTACATTCCAAAGGTTCCCCGAACAAACAAAATCTGCATTCAAAAGTACAAAATATACAACCAATACAATGTATTGTAATGAAAGTAATAACATTTTTGTATTTTATTTTGTACATAGGTAAACATTTTGCCAAGAATGAGTTAAACAATATAAACCAAACTTGTGCCAAATTATCAAACTAAGCCTTATATCAGTTTGCTATCATAAAATATTGGGGTTATATAAGAGGTTAGATTAAACTGAATGTTGAAATATTGCAGAGACACACAATCTCATTACAAAACTCCATAAAGACGTTGCGTTCAAGCCAAGGGTGAAACAGTTGCAAGATAAAGGAGAACATTATTGTTTATCAGATATACTGACGTGTGTGAATTTTGTGCAGTTTTAATGAAAATTTGATAATAAAATATAGTTATGTTAAATACAGTCAGATGATACTATTCCAGTTCGATTTTTAAATCAGACACTCTCAATTCCGTTTACTGGTAGAATTACTTAAACGTAAAGTAAATGGAGAGCATAAACACTTAGACATTCAGATGCTGGAATAAATCAGTATTCGTTCGTGTAACCTGAATAATTCCAACCTGCACTTTTGTTTCAGAAAATATATCGAAAATAAAAATGTTTTGTTACCATTCCTCATAAGAAATATCGATAAATATTTCGAAAGCAAAGGAATATCCGGAATCATGAAAATAAAAAAATAGAACTCTCTCGGGCGTTTATACTAGCTAAAGCTTCACTATACAGGTAACATGTTTGTAAATAGAAGGCAGGTAATTAAGAACTGGCAATAACGTTAAGCCGTGTAAATCATTCTTTGTTTCATGCGTGCTAGCGAGTGGTCTTAATTAATTATTTTCGTTTAAACAGACATTTGTGATTGATTTATGATATGATTGCAATTTTAAAACATTTGGGCGGTATATCTGTATTATGCACGTGTTATGGGAATCCGGAAGAAGAAGGCGAGTGTGCATAATAGTATTTGCAAACTGCAAAATGTTGATTTAAAGTGAATATTAAAGTGAAAGATTATACGCTGAATGAATTCTGCTTAATGTCATATTTAAGTAGGTGGTTATATACTAAAGTTATGAATTGGAAAATTGTTGAGCTTAAATAGATATTTTAGAGTTTAATTTTGACAAGCTGAATTGGTGCATTATCAAGTTACAGTATAATATTTATACTCCTATGTGAATTTCATATTTTGAGTATTTAGCTGAAAATTTCAGTTTTTGTAAACATAATGAATTTGCGTTTCAACTTAATTTGTGTACTTCATATATTTTCTATTCAGGATTTTGGGATAACTGGAAGTTGAATATTTGCAAGGGTTTTTAATGATAGTAAATAATATACAATTATATATAATCGACAGTTTTGATCAATGTTATATATAAACGATGCATTGTTTAATGTACGGTTGTTAATAGCTTCTGTATTGGAATACATTATTGTAAAAAGGTAAATAAACAAAGATCGGTTTAATTTAAATATAGCAGTGTTCATTGAATAATATATTACAGGTAGTTGTTTTTAAAAAAAACTACTATGAAAGAAGAATAAGTGGCGCTTAGGATCAAACATCGCACAAGTGACTGTAACTTCAGGCATAACGGTTTGTTAGATTTAACAAGTAGAACTATGGAAACATTACGTGGTTTTCTACAAGACAACGGGAAGTGTTTTCTCACAGTAGCAGTGGTTTTGGGATCAGCCTGGTTCCTATACAAGAAAAAGACGAGACCATCTTACAAGCCAAGGTAAGGCAATTAACCCAGAATGTTTTCATACACTAAATACTTCAAAACATCCGTCTGGCGAAATCACTCTCGCTGATCTTATGTTTTCTTACATGTAGTATGTTATCATAAGTCTTAGTTCAAAGAGGCTTATCAGCATATAACTGAATTAAACAGATCTAACCCTCAGATTTAACATGGTAGGAAAAAAAAACATGGCAATGCGTGACATCAAGCTAACGGACTGTGCAGTCGGACAGATTTTACCGAGGCTGCGTTCTATAACCGAATTATGTATGCCTATCACGCTTACACACATGTTGTCGTTTAACGCAAATAATACAGCATTTCAAACTTGATGACATTTTATTTGTTGGTAATGATTATGAATTAAATTTAATTTCTAGTGAATATTTTCAGTATTGCGACACAAAAGAAAATTTGAATAACGTGATTGGCATAAACTAACATTATCAACTATTACTCGAAGTTTAAAGTCCCCACTATTGATCAAATCTATATTGATGACACTTTCGCAATTTAAAATGAAAAATCGGAGAAAGATTATACATATAATAGATGTTTCTAGTAATACATACCAAACAAGTGCATGTATTTGCGTAAAGCATATATCATATTTTAAAATAATGAACCTCAAATTTATATATTTAAGGTAACGGTCTAATAATTAATTTGCTTATACATTTAGTTGTAAATAGCAACACTTTCGGCTTGAAAAAATGTAATTTCTTGTATTTCATGTATATGCCATTCATTTCGTTAAAATTCATTTTAAATCCAATTGATTGAAAAATAACAAGCTTTGTCTTGTTTCTCCATGGAAATTTTACTTTCTTTCGAAGTTAAGCACCGTTAACTGTACATGTAATTTATTTGATTTAGGCCGTTAGTAAGAAAAATAATAATCCAGCAGAATTTGTATATCAATATCTGGGATATGCATGTATTTTTCTGTCTGATTGCAGGTATATTACTCTCTAAGATATTCATATATGTGTATTTTTTGAATCCAGGTATTGGACTGAAACCAAAGTATAACAACTATAAAAACTTTGCATAGTTCAGACAAAACAAACAAAATAAAAACATATGGTAACATTCTCACTCTTAAATATAGAGGGTGCATCCTGAATCACATTCCGGCACCTGTGATTTAGTTATAACGTACCATCAGCTTTTTAAGCATGGATGTGACATATTAAGACTAAGACTAGGACATTAAATGGACCTTTAAATGTAGGTGTTTTATGGTCGGTCAGCGTTCTTAGACCTTGCGTATAAATCGACGTTTATACAAAAACACGTTCGGAAAAGCAATGAAGCTATGTGAAACTTTAAACCAAAGCAGTATACTTTGAAGTTGATAAGTTTTTAAAAGCAATTTATTTTTATGGTTAGTAAACACGTTTTAACTTGTTTCATGATATAAGATCGATATATGCGTTTTTCCTTTTCATTTCGTTTGAAAATGATTTTTTTTTAGTTGTTGTTTTTTGAAGACCCAAAACCTACAAATCAGCTCGTGCTAAGCATGCAATTCATTTTGGATGGTCTAACTTTGAAACGCCAAGTATGAAGCTTCCAACTTGCTACAATTTAATGAAATTTAAAGTCATAAGATCTATTAGATCAATTATTTACTTAATGGGTATACAGTGCTGAAGTATTTTTCCATTCATATATAAGATTGTACATTTACAGAGTATGTGGCGTGGACTACCCACGTGACGTGGTCATCCTTCATGCGCTACGGCGGGACCGACTCGCCCCGAACCTTGGCCATTTCTGTATAAAACTAGAGACCTATCTCCGGATCAACAAAATACCGTACCAGGTAAGACGCCTGAAGGAACCAATGCATTCAGGTTATATGTTCATATGACTGACTTACTCTGAACTCACCATGCAATGGTAAAATACTGCGTTATACACGCCTATTCATATGACTGACTCATCATTCTTCACCCAACAAGGTAGCCCAAGGCAAAAGTAATATACTACGTTATTAGCGCATGTGTATATGACTGACTCATCATTCTTCACCCAACAAGGTAGCCCAGGCAATGGTAGAATACTACGTTATTAGCGCATGTGTATATGACTGACTCATCATTCTTCACCCAACAAGGTAGCCCAAGGCAATAGTAGAATACTGCGTTATTAGCGCATGTGTACATGACTGACTCATCATTCTTCATCCAACAAGGTAGCCCAAGGCAATATTAGAATACTACGTTATTAGCGCCTGTTCATATGACTGATTCATCATTCTTTACCCAACAAGGTGGCCCAGGCAATAGTAGAATACTACGTTACTAGCGCATGTGTATATGACTGACTCATCATTCTTCACCCAACAAGGTAGCCCAAGGCAATAGTAGAATACTACGTTATTAGCGCATATGTAAATGCAAATTAAGAAAAAAGGGCATTTGCTTGTCTGATGCTTTCATATCTTGTATTACTATGTTGTTTTCTTAGTTTTCCTCAAATTATAGAAAAATACTGCTGACAGTGAAACTGAATCTTATTTTATTAATCAAAATACTTGTAAAACCACTGTTTTCAGTTTGACGGTACTTCAATGCCTCGACCAAAAGAGAAAGTCCCCTGGATTGAATACAACGGCGTGACGATGGGAGACTCCCAACTGATCATACAATACCTGGAGCAAGAGTTTAAGGTAAGCTTTTATAACACCGTGTGTAACTCTCTGAAAAGGCACTGTTGGACTCACAATTGATCATTCAATACCTTGAGCAAATGTCCAAAGTCAGCCATATTCCACCATTCCACCTTAACGTAATGTACACACTGTATCAAGAGTTTAAGCTCAGCGCTTATAACACCGTCACTTATCTCCTGAGTAAGGCACTGTAGCACTCACAACTAATTATACAGCACCTTGATCAGTCAGCTTGTATTACATTGTGGGTTAGCTCTATGTAGACACTCTAGGCCCTTGTATTGGATCGTTTGTATGTTTAAATTTTAAAGTGTTCACGCATTTAATTGTTTGAGAAAACATATTATAAATGTGCTTATCTGCAGGTAAACCTAAATGCCCATCTTACCTCGAAAGAGCGAGCAATAGCCTGGGCTATACAGAAGTGGATCGAAGAGTTCACGTATTGGTGAGTAGGGATATGTCTTATAAATATCATTAATGAATGTCATAGTAATACAATTGAAAATAAACAACAAGCTCAGTAACAAAAGATCAAAATAGACTACAAATAATCAAGACTTGATATTTTCTCTGATTTTCAAATGTAATGGTGTCACAGAGTGATTTTTTCTTAATTTTCATTTTATTTTCATAACGTTAAATGCCAAATGCGATAAGAACTTGAAGGCTAAAATGTTTTGATCTCTTCATACTAACGTTAAAAACGACAAAGACATATACAATTCATTTTTAAATAAGATTTAAAAAAATAGAAGTCAAAAATAAAGAAAACAAGCCAACAGTAGCATCAAACTTTTAAGGAGGAGAACATGTCGTTTTCAGAACAAATCATGTTTAACTACACGAACAAAAATAGAAAATGACATTTCCTTTGATTTAAAATTTAATCATACATACAAATGCATTATTTCTCTCCCAACATTATGTAAAACGTTTTGTACTACATGAGTCATTTACAATGACGCCATATTTAAAATGAAGTAATGTTTTTCTCTTCAAAGGTTGAGTGTTTCCACTTTTAATAACGTCATATTTGTAATGTTGTATATCTTCTTTCCTAACAGGTCGGATTTTAACATTTTTAATAATGTCGTATTTATATATCTTAACATGTTGAATGTTTACAAAGACGTCATATTCAAAATGAGATATAGGAGCTATAATCTTTCACAGGTTGAATGTTTACACAAGATGGGTGATTTTCAATGATGACATGTTCAAAATCCAGTCAACCTGCCCCAAGTACATGAAGATACCAATGCGTAGGAAGGTTCAAAGCATGCTGCATGCGGTCGGCGTTGGTCGTCATAGCAAGGAAGAAGTTCACGCGATGATGGTGAACGATTTAAAACAGTTTTCAGCAATTTTAGGTAAGAGCTTTCATTTCAATTTCAGTGGCTTTGAATGCCTCTTCAAAATTATTATCTATGTTTTACACGACGATTAATAGTAGACACTATTTTTGTCCAAATGTTTCTTAATGCTTCTCTTAAGAAGTTTTGTTCGCAACCTGTGTAAAAGGCGACAACCTATACAACTAGACCCCCTCTGACCCTTGAAATTTCTGCGCATAGGCGATTTGAAGTACGTTATGGGAGACCGGATATGCGATGTAGATTGTGCCGCGTTCGGCATTCTGTCCCAAGTCTACTGGTGTACACCGTCCGCCTGTCCAGGAAACGCCCTGCTGCAAGGTATGATTACCATTTCCAGTCAGGACGGCGAATAATAAAGCACCCAATCAAGGCACACATCCGGTGCATTCCCGATTAAATCACTGCTTGTACACACACTATAAGTAGTTAAAAGGAAAGACTCACGCAGAATTTGTTTAAAAGAGGTATTATACTACTAGTACACAAGTTCTAGTGTAATCCATTCGCTCTGAAGCTGTTTCGATATTGATTTTTTCTTATCTTTTAGGAGGTGAATTAAGAAATGTCACAGACTACATGGACATAATACGAAACGAGATTTGGCCGGATTGGGGAGACATGATAAGCAAGGCTACCTAGAAAACAATGATCATGTGGATTAATATTGGTATTGAGACAACGCATATCACCGTTATTAAAATATTGCCATATGTATGTGTATTAGTTCTTTAAATGTGTATAGTAGTTTAATGTTTGCAAATAAATTATACTCCAAGTTCAATAAAGGTTACATTTGTAAAGTCAATGAATTTAATGCCTTGAAATACGAAGGCAAGTAACTAATACATTTCCGGATTCTGAGCTCGCTCGCAAGAGCTTATATTTTAGTAAATTTACCATCCATAAAGTTGTGTTGTGACATCGTCAAAGACAAACATACCAAACATTGTTTTAGTTATGGTGGTGAGCTGTGTCCTTGCCATAAAGTGAATGCAAACTAATATTTAAGCAACATAGTATTGATCCATTAGCGATCATTGGGTTTTTATCATATGAATCTGATGTGCTGCGTTAAGTACAATGACAGTCTTTTTACAGCACTTTCTTGATGAAATTGTCCAATAGTGATTCAATTGAGAGGGGACGCTACAAGAAGTTGTTGTTCGATCCCCATCATCTTAAGTTTAGCTTAAGATCACAAAACAATTCACTTCACGAACACCAAAAACGAGTACTACACTCGTGAACAACTCATGTTGCTCACTCTGTGAAAAAACCTTGTTCATCCGTGAAAACTCGGTAAACATTGTTTCCGACTCGGATTTGGATCAACCTAACTTACTCTCTCGACCATGAAAGATGGTCGAATCTCGTTATGTCGAAGTCGTTGTGAAGGAAGAAAGTTTGAGATAAAGAACCTTCGACACATCCGAAATACAAATATATAACACCAAACCAACACATGTGAGTCCGAATTATGTTTAATGTTTACATCCGCTATTGAATCGGTCTTGTAATATAGTCCCGTCGTGAAAATAGCAAACTTATTATTGGAAAACAAATTAATTATTTCTGTCAATTTTATTTAATTCACGTTTTTTGATAACACGAACATTTTACGCCTGGTTCTTCTTTTAATAGGTCGACACGAGCAGTGGAACTATCATCTGACATTTAAAAGTTATTATTTTGGTGCCTATATGAGATTGTCATCGAACTAATTAAATCTCCATGTTTTATACATAAACAAAAAACATGAGCTTGAGTAAGGAATGTCTCTTTTTCTTAAAAAAACATAAGCAAACAACTTTAATTTTTTTCACACTTACCAATTATACTCCAAATCATGACAGTTTGTTCGTCATGTGTTTTTATTCGCACTTACAGCTCGATCTGCAGTTCGACATAAAAACACAGAAAATGTTTGAAATTCGACCGCAGGGACTGAAATATGACTTCGATATAGCGAAAACAATCGGGATTGAACAATCGACATATGCGAAATCATTTTATATAGAAAAAGAAGGAATAAATTCGGGACCTGAGAAGGAGTTCGACATAACCGAACAATGGAGATATCAGAGATTGACATAGCATGATCATAGTATCAACAATTTGAACGCCCATTAGAGGAAGAGGAATACTTCCGTTCCTTATATGACTAACTCTGTGAACGCCCCCTACTTCGGATTCGAATATGATCAACACTGTTAACGTCTCCTTGAGGTAGAGCAGTACTTCCATTCTATAAATGATCAAAACTGCCAACGGCTCAAGCATCAGCGTAAGTTGTATTTCTTTCCAAGAGCCGTGAAGCCCAACTGATCGCGAAATATCAGAAAATAAATAACTATAATGTGGTTTAAGTATGGTAGGACTGTTTACAGCCGCCACACAATACCAAACACCATATGTAGACAAAGTTTAACATTTTCTAAAAGCAATATCTTCGGATGCACAAACGTCATCAAAAGTATGAAATTAAATTGGCAAATCTTAATCTTTATTCCAATATTTTGGATTGTTTTGAGTTTTTATGCATTTTAAAACAATTAAACAACCATATTTAAAACCTTATAGGAATAGCATACCACCCCAACCCCTCAACCCCAAGACATAAAAACACAGATGAAATTGGTTAATTGAAATTTCCATGTCAATATTGTAGATAAATATGATCACCAAAGCAAAAAAACTAGCTGAAAAGCTCTTCTAATCCCCACCCCACCAACCCTGACTTTGATTAAGCCCAGATTTGTTTTCTTGTGAAAGTGGCCACATACTCTAAATTGTGCACCCTCTCTTTCGTCAAAATAAAAACCTTGATCTGCCCATCAAAACAAAGTGATATTCCCGTGTTTTATATCCCTCCGTGTCAATTTGTTCAAACTATTTCATTAATTATCTTCTAATGCAAATATAATACATAGATGGCACACTTTTCGTTCATATGTCAACATTTGGTTCGTTAACGATGCAAAAATGAGTCGCGGTGAACCTAGACATTAAACTAAATATTAAACTGAATAAGCATTTAAGTTTCAATGTAGCCTTATCAAAGACATGTCTTATCATATTTCAATTTTGAAATCCTTACGTCTTTGCGAGTATTATTCATAAAATTTGGCTTGATTAAATATTCTGTTTTGCTGATAAAATTTGGCACGATTACGGGACATCTCGAGTTAAAATTGCTGTGCATTTAAGGTATAAATTTTCATAAGATGTAGAGCAATTTAAGAGCGCTATCTAGGGTGTTGTATATTACAACTTCCTGGACTCAAGGTCAGATATTTAAGTGTCTCAAAATAAGATCGTCAGTATTAAGTTTGGATTATGGAATCCGTACGCGATTTTCTGCTGGACAACCGGATGTACTTTCTCACAGGAGCCACCATATGTGGTTCCGCTTTGTTAGTGTATAGGAAAATTAGCAACACGGGACACAAACCAAGGTAAAAGCACTTGTTTTCAATTTGAAATAGCTATTTTCTCTACGATTTACTTTTTTCCAAGGCCCACTTAGGGCCGACTTACAAACAAATTGTATAGATGATTTATGTCAAATGACGACAAAGAAATCGATATGCATAAGCATGTTCAAAGAGTACATCACAAAATATAGAAACACGCGACTTCCTGATGCAATTTCTCAAAACTACCTAAGCATTATACACTAAAGCTAAAATACATTTATGAATTTAACTTAAAAAAAAGATAGTTTAGCGTGATAATCCAATTTTGTTTTTCTTTCTTGTTAATTGGAGAATACTGAACTAGGTAAAATAGAACGAATATAGTTTTTCGCTTGATCCAGTTAAATGGAGCACATGAATTCCTGAGAAATCGGGACTTGCCGCCATGATCATGACCAGGTACAAGTCTAAGAAATCGGGACTTGCCGCCATGATCATGAACAGGTGCAAGTCTGAGAAATCGGGACTTGCCGCCATGATCATGACCAGGTATTAGTCTGAGAAATCGGGACTTGCCGCCATGATCATGAACAGGTGCAAGTCTGAGAAATCGGGACTTGCCGCCATGATCATGAACAGGTGCAAGTCTGGGAAATCGGGACTTGACGCCATGATCATGAACATGTGCATGTCTGAGAAATCGGGACTTGCCGCCATGATCATGACCAGGTATTAGTCTGAGTTCATACTTTACAATGCACATTTTAATAATAACAGTTATTCTTGATAATGACCTTTAATTTTTAAAATTTTTAACACTTAAGATATAAAACACACCACTTAGAGTCAAATGATGTTATATGACCTGGTCAGTCACCCATTTATATTACCACTCGATATTTTAAAATTGCCTTGTTTTTATGCGACAACTTTTCGCCGTTGTGAAAGCCGCACTCAGAAGGTTAATGAAGTCAGCTTCTTAATGTAGATCGTCAGAGTGTAAGCTGTTTACAACTGTGCGTTTTTAACACGTTAATAACAGTGAAGTATTTACACTGCTTGGCTTCTCTCTGTAATTTCTATCGCATTATTGTAAAACTGAATTAACGTAAGTGAACGATACATTGTCCCATATTGTTACTCATCCAATATCTGACATAATACCATTTTAACAGGGTATGCTGATTGGACTACCCACGTGACATAGTCGTCCTTCATTCCATACCACGTGATCGTCTCACACCGAACCTGGGCAACTTCTCTTTGAAGCTGGATACCTATCTCAGAGTCAATGCTATACCTTATCAGGTTAGATTTAACTTTAATTAACAAATTAAATATAAACATTGTATTGATAAACTACCAGTCGTAGGTTCTGGTTACTCTTCGATACAAATAGTTGCTTGTAAAGCTATTTCCCTGATAACAACGTCGCATGGTTTAGTTTAAAAAAGCCGTTATAACGATTGTTTAGTTAATATCTAGTAGCTTATGAATTGTGATATTTCGATTTAATTCTGGATCTGTATAATACAAGCATATACAATAATTTTTTAAAACAATTGATGATTAACTTATTAATCTTAAAGCTATAAAGGAATCTTCCATGCGCACATGCGCACATACCCCACTTGTTTGTACCTTATAGTTTGACGGACAACCACTTCAAGAACCAAAGGATAAAGTACCCTGGATCGAACACAATGGCGTGACGATGAGAGACTCGCAGTTTATCATACAGTACATAGAGAAAGAGTTCAAGGTTCAATAACTTTGAAAGTGATATGAAGTAAAGTCTTTCCTTTGAAAGAAATTAAAACAATTTATTGTCAATCAAAAATATAAACTTCCTTGCGGGACACGTATCGTAAATACAGCAACAGTATTGATAAACTTATTTGACAATAAACAATTACAAATCATATTCATTTATAATGATACAAAAATTCACTTACTGCTTAATTTAATTTGTGGTTCATTCTGTACCAATGAAGGTCCAAACACTGGGTGTCGCAGTAATTGAACACCTGCGGTTGGAGGTAGTTTGGCCTTTACCAATGTAGGCCAATAAAAAAGGTGCGTTTAAATTTGTTTGCAATAGTTAAAATATTTCAGTCTGATGATGGTTTATCTTGCACCAATGTAGGCCCAGCAACTTACAAGCAAATTATACTGGTTCTATCACTGCAGTTATTCCTTATGGAATATAACTGTTCAAATCACAATTCGATTAATTTTATAGTGCCGTTTCTGCCTAAATGTTGTTGTTTTTTTCAAAATACTGAAATCACTTTCTTTACATTTTTTGAATTGACATGAAAAAAATATGTTTTACAGAATGATATTATACAGGACACATATATGTATAATATCATTCTAAATATTACATTATACATAAAAAGTCTAAAAATGGAAAAAATAATCACCTTATTAACAATTAAAAGAAGCCTTTATGCCGAAGTGTCGATAAAATATTATGATTAGTACTGCGTTTGATCCGGGAGGTTGTATTCGACTCGATTGGATTTCTGCAGATTCGGATCAATATCTACAAAATTCCAAGAGAGTCGAATAGGACGTTCCGTATCATTACGAAGTTCTAACAACGCTTTAAGTATATGCATCATTAGATAAATCACGTTCAAGACTCTTGTTCTCATAACAAATGTCATTATAATGACTCACTATTTTTACGCCGTCATTTAAAAATCGCACAATGATACACTTCTGACGTGACGTCAGCAGAATGAAACGGACTCCCGTATTTTTCGATATGTATTGCGTGTGGATTTATGATTGGTATACAATAAAGAGATTGCTCTATTTTACTTCACGAACAATAAAAATGCAAAAGTTAATTCTTGAAAAGGTCAATGTATATTGAGTAATTTCTCAAAGATTTTTTAACCAATCGTCAACGTGTATTTGCACATAAGGGTATTTAGTACCCTATATCCGTCCAAGCCCTATAATACGTCTATATCCACGTACATATACTGTCTTGCTTCCTCTTTTATTATTTCCCATTACAGGTTGAACACGTTAACACGACATTTCTCATTACCGGTTGAACGCGTTTACACGACATTTCCCATTACAGGTTGAACACGTTAACACGACATTTCCCATTACAGGTTGAACGCGTTTACACGACATTTCCCATTACAGGTTGAACGCGTTTACACGACATTTCCCATTACAGGTTGAACACGTTAACACGACATTTCCCATTACAGGTTGAACGCGTTTACACGACATTTCCCATTACAGGTTGAACACGTTAACACGACATTTCCTATTACAGGTTGAACGGGTTTATACGACATTTCCCATTACAGGTTGAACACGTTAACACGACATTTCCCATTACAGGTTGAACGCGTTTACACGACATTTCCCATTACAGGTTGAACGCGTTTACACGACATTTCCCATTACAGGTTGAACGCGTTTACACGACATTTCCCATTACAGGTTGAACGCGTTTACACGACATTTCCCATTACAGGTTGAACGCGTTTACACGACATTTCCCATTACAGGTTGAACGCGTTTATACGACATTTCCCATTACAGGTTGAACGCGTTTACACGACATTTCCCATTACAGGTTGAACGTGTATACACGATGGGGGGTTTCGTTGACGATATGTTTAAAATGCAATCATCTTTCCCCGCTTGGCTGAAAATACCACTTGGCAGGAAGTTAACATCCATGTTGTATGCTGTCGGAATTAGTCGCCATTCCAACGAAGAAGTGCACGCGATGATGGTCAACGATTTAAAGCAGTTTTCGGCAATTCAAGGTACTTATTGGTCACTTATTTCAGTCTATTATGATTATGATTTTATGATTATGATTCTTACTATTTGAAACACGCTAGAATATAGGAATTATTTTTACACAATACTGATTAATTTATTCATTATGTCAAAAGGTTACTAAGTAGCTCGATAAGCGTCAATGACATCCATGAAGACAAGTATCAATAGCGTCAATATTAAAATTAGTTGTTCAATGCAATTTCAGTTGATATTGTGTAAAACGTTTGCACAATGGGTTAAAATTTTGAAACTTTGTACTTTGCATAAAATATGTTTAAGATTGAAAAACTCAGGACCCACTCTTAATTTATCCAACATGACTTCCAAAAATCAAGATGGCCGCCATTACTGTAATTATGTTAATATATAGTTATGGTGCTTCATGCGACCTTTATATATGCCTTGAAATAGTGATACTTAATGAGTATTATGAAAAAAAAAACAGTTTAAAAACTTCATACAGATAACCATCGAAACAAGATTTGTGTTTCCTTGGCAACTCAGATATCCTTGGAAATGATTAATATAACGATGTTAAGGGCAAATAACACTATATTTTCACAAGATGATGCTTTATACGACCGACGAAATGTTCCATTTAAAGTGTTGCAGTATTGCAGTCGTGTTATGTAACCTATGTATGATAAGGACCAAGAAGTTCAAGATGGCGTTTAAGATAATCGCAGTAAACATTGATTGAGTATATTCTATCTCTAAATATCGCAAATATTTTAATAGATAAGACTGTTAATTTCAATGTACATTGCTCTTATTCCCAATGTACCTTAAATTTGCTGCGTTGACTACCTCCAGCCTCACGGCCATTTAAGGATCAAGGAACGAAAATGCCATAAATTTAATATTTCCTGAATATATTGTTTTAGTTTTTGATACAGACGCACGTTGAGTGTATCGAATTTGGAATGACATAAATTAAATATTTGTTTTTAAATCAGCTTACTTTTTCTTGAATTGTTAACATAATTTTAGTAAACTACTAGTGTGTTGTGGTTATTTGTAAGGACCCTCTCAGGATATATGCAGTATGTCTACCAAATTGAATATGGCCACCATATGGCATATACTTTTTGTTTTAATTACAGGGCTGCACATTGGCTTGGCTGGCTTTAAATGGGCTTTATGGTTGCCAAATGTGTAGTGTTTGTCTATGAAAGACCTTATGTACAAGCCAAAAGGGCTAATTTGGCTCTGAATGGGCTAAATAGCCTAAATGTAGTTTTATAGGCAATGCAAATGCTTAATGACAGCTGTACATGAGCTTGTATATTTTTTAATGGACTTTATTGATGCACAAATGTAAACAACGTAGCACTGAGTTCGCTAATAGGAGCTGCACAAAGGTATGTTTGGCATTGAATAGGGCTTAAATGATTTTGATTTTTTAGTCTTAATCAGAGGTGCATACAGATTTCTTTGGCTCTGAAAAGGCGCTATGGTTGCTCTTGGTCTATTTGACACTGCATATGCATAATAAGAGCTGCGCATGGGTTTGCTTTGCTCTGAATGTTGTTTATTGTCTTTGCTAAGATTTTATGGTTTTATTTCGCATTAATAAGACTTAATAAGAACTGCATATGGGTGTGTTGGGCTCTGAAGGGGCTTCATGGTTGTCAACTTGTGTTATTTGGCTCTGATAATGCTTAATAAAGGTTTCGCATGTGTTTCTGTTGCTCTGAATGGGTTTATGGTTGTCAAAATGTGGCGCTTTTAGAACTAGGTAGACATTGTTAGAAATGCACATAATACTAGTAAGCTCTGTATGTGCTTGTGGGTGGGAGGGCAGAGTAGGCTAAATTAGAGTTATTATTTAAAATGTGATCTATTTGATACTGAGTATGCTAAATTAGGACATGGGCTTGTTTTCGGCCCATTTAGGCTGATGATTGCTTTTGGCACTGCAAAGGACCCTGAAGAAGTTAAGAGTTTGTTTCGCTCTAAATCTGGTCTATTTTGCACTGTGGAGCTACACATTGCTTTGTTGTATACGATAAAGTACTGCACTGAACTTAGTATAGACCCTCTATGTTTGTTAATATATCAAAAAGCTTGACTGTGATGACTAAAGAAATTATCAGACACTGAAAGGGTTTGTGTAGATGCCTTCTGTGGTCAAGAATGCCGATTGAAATGTTGCTATGGTGTTTGCTTGACACATGATTGACATAATCATATTTGCCTTTGCGTTTATGACATGTGGAAGAGGGTGAAAAGATCAGGAAATTCGCCATATGAAAACAAAACATTTTCACTGATTTTGTTTATAAGTATGAGATGAAAGAGATTTTTTGTTGCTATTTGAATCGTTTCATATTGTTTTCTAAAACTGAGACTTAAAATGATATTATCAAATATATGTTATAAATGATTACAAAACAAATAAAGAAAAATAAACAAACTTCATGAAGAAAACAGAATTTAGGTACATTACATTGGGTCCAACATGGCAGCAAAATAGTGTATTCTATAAAATAATATTTGACTTTTATAATGTTTCTTTATAAGACTTAAACAATAAAGGAAAGTCAATATCAATAATGTATCTACTTAGGTAATACGTACGACAATTCATTTATTTATGACAATTTCACTTCAATAAAATGAAGGGTGATGGCGGCAGTCTTGGAGTTTAGCACCGTTTTGTACAAATTAAGGTGGATCCTGAAACATGCAAATGTGACATCAGGCAACGTTCAATACAATTTAAAGTATTTTTGAATTGCAAAAGAAAAAAAAAACTTACAATCTTACATATTATCGCTTGTTGTATATCTCGTTGAGTGTGTATTATGCTTCTAAGGCGACCGAAAAATACATTATGGGAGACCGGATAGGTGATGTTGACTGAGCGGCGTTCGGTATCTTGTCCCATGTCCGCTGGTGCACGCCGTCAGCCTGTTCGGGAGCTGCTATGTTACAAGGTGAGATAACTACTTCTGATAGGACGTCATACGGCACAATAAACATTTATGCTTATTTTCGTGCATTCGGGATTTATTTTTTATGTTTTAACACACGTAATTTATATAAATTACCTGTTCTCAAATCGTTATACCAAAAACCATTTGTTGCAAATCCATCTGTTCAAAAATATGTTTAAGGTGCTGAATTAAAGAATATCACAGACTACATGGACAGAATAAAGAACGACTTTTGGCCAGACTGGGAAGAAATAACAAGTCAGACGGCACAGAAAGCTTTATGATGATGGAATTATACAAATTATTCAAAAGTTTGAGGACAAGCAACGGAAAAAAAATACCATCGATGCCGTTGATTTGCAGAAATTCAATAGGGCACCTTATTGAGTCGAATTCGTAAAGCATCTTGGGGAACATTACTTTGCAAACTTTGCAAAAGCAAAACAAAGATGTCTAAATCATAAATGAATATGTGACTGAACAAATTATACATTTCTCCATAATGTTAAAACTCGGCGCCATTGCGACTTCTGTCTGTACTAAAATACTGCACGAGTTTGCCCACGGTCCATAATGGCAACGCACGGATCCAATGTGCCCTCTGTTCATTATGCTAAAACACTGCGCCATTGTGACTTCTGTCAACACACGGGTCCAATGTGCCCTCTGTGCATTATGCTAAAAACGGCGCGAGTCTGCCCTCTGTCCATAACGGTAACACACGGGTCCAGTGTGCCCTCTGTGCATTATGCTTAAACACGGCGCGAGTTTGCCCACTGTCCATAATGGCAACACACGGGTCCTATATGCCCCATGTCCATAATGCTGTTTTCTCTGTCCGTAATGGCAACTCATGGGCCCAATGTGCCATCTGTCCAAAGTGGCAATACACTGCGTAAGTGTTTCCTCTGTCCATATTGTTCAAATGCTCAACAATATTATGGGTTTGATGGACTGGTCTGACCCTCGGTGGCGAAAACTCTCAGCTCCCTCTCACATATCCCTTCCCTTGCCCACAACGGCTGAATGGTCATAAAACTAGCTGAACTATACAAACAACTGTTTAAAAGTAGTAGAATACATGGGACGATACAATAAACACAATAACTAAACCCTGATGCATATTGCAGACACGACATACTGGATGTACTGTGATAATTATTGTGTGTTTATTGTTATTAATGGTTATCATTCGAATCCCCCTTATGTACGCGTCATTTGTAATTGGAAATACATATTTGGACATGAATAAGTCTGAATACTTGAAGACTAGTTTACCCCATCATTTATTTTTTTCGCTAACCGTTCCAAGTCGGTAACCCCAACTCTTATTAATATTTTAATGCACGCATGTGTCGTCTGTATAAATGGAGGTTCTGAAGTGTAAAAAACACCATTTTCTTTAACGAAAACCATATCTTCATTGTTAGAATAAGCATAACAGATACTACTTGAATTTTTTAAATCTCTATTTTTGGTTGTCAATGGCCAGCAAAGAATAACCATCGTATTTGTTTAATTTGTATGTCATAATAAAACGCATATGACCATTTAATCGTCGATTTTCTAAGACAAAAACAACGATACAATGAATAACACATGTGAGAACAAAGGCGTAAATGATAAAAATAGTCAAGTTATAATAATCAGGTCTTAAAAAATAGCATTATGACTTTTTATTATATGACTGTTAGTTGTACAAGTTTATGCTTATTTTAAAGTGCTTTTGTAACAAATTCGTACTTGTTTGTCATATTGAGTTTGTTTTCATATCAAATAAAATTGAGATACATAATATCCGTGAGATAATACCATTTATATGCTTCAAAGTATCATTTCACTTACTTTCTAAAGGTTTAGGTGAGTAATCTTAAAATTAAAATTAAATTAAAGTCAAATTAACACATTTTAATTTCGATAGCTTTGTTTTCTTCTACCATTTTAACAAGGTATTTTGTAGTATGATTATATAACATGCTTTCATGCACCGTACCCGGTAACTTTACGTTTCTTCACCATCTTAAAAGCTTATTTCACGGAAAATATCTCTGCTTAGTTTACTTAGTGCACGGTAAATAGCTCTGCTGTTACTAATTGCACAGCAAATAGCTTTGTTTACGCTACTTATTGCACAGTAAATAGCTACTTATTGCATAGTTAATAGTTCTGCCTACGCTACTTATAACATGGTAAATAGCTCTGCTTTCGCTACTCATTGTACGGTAAGAGTTCTGACTTCGATACGTATTACACGGTAAAGAGCCATGTCTTCGCTACTTAGTGCACGGTAAAGATCTATGCCTTCGATACATATTGCACTATGAGGGCGGTGCCTACGCAACTTATTCCATGTTCAAAGCTCTGCCTGTGCTACCTAACACACGATTAGAGCTCTGCTTACGCTACTTATTGCACGGTAAATAGCTCTTCCTATGCCCCTTATTGCAAGGTAAAGGACTCTGATAAATTCTTGCACTGTTAAGAACTCGTCTTGTTGTTAGGTAAATTATTCTGCCTATACTTCTTATAGCACGGTAAAGAAGTCTCCCTACGCTACTTATTGCACGGTAAAAAAACTCTGACTACGCTTTTTAATGCACGAGAAAGAGCTCTGCCTACGGTTATTATTGCACGGTAAAAAGCAGTGCCTACGCTTCTTATTTCACGGTAAAGAGCTATGCATACGCTTCTTATTGCACATTAAATAGTTCTGCCTACACTCCCCATTGCATGGTAAAGAGCTCTTCCTACGCTACTTATTCAAAGGCAAAAGCCCTGGAAATAATATTGATTTTCTCTTAAATAATGCTGGATTGAGATGGATGCATGGTTTTTTTGGTATATCAACAGTCTTGGGGCGTTTGGGGTCTTCCTGTCAAAAAGGGGATACATTTCATCATAATATTATGCTATTATTTTAAAAGATAGAAGAAGTGCTTATATGCTAAGATTCTTTACAATACTGAGGTTGCATTCATTCAGAAAACACTGACTCATGAAGGTCTTTAAACAGGTTATGAAACTTTTAATCTAAATATAGGATAATGGAAATGAAAAAGAGATATGATAAGTGTGTGCGGGTGTTTATCCGGCTTGCTACAAAATTTATCTCGGTTTGCCACGACAAACTCACTCATCCTTGGAATAAACCATGTATATTCTATTTTTAGTTCTTCTCAAGGGATTGCCTCAGGACTTGTCGGGATTTAAGGAGGACATTTAATAATTTGGAACTCTAAACTATAAACATGTAATATTTTCTATCCCGTTAGTATTAGGGAAGTACATGAAGTTTATTTAAATACTAAACAGATGACTTTTGTTTTGAAACCTTCCGCGAGCATCAATGCGTTTCAGTTTGTTTTTCACCCTGACAAAAATCTTATGTTTGCAATGTTACGCGTGACTATTTATGAAGGAAGTAGGAAGTCAAATTACATTCAGATGGGAATATATCTGTACGTGAAAACTAAATATTTAATAGATTTGTGGCAGTTATGTGGTAATATCAATATTCAATGTTCTAACAAATGAAATGGTTAAATATGTTTTTATTAAAATCATTGGTATTGTTTTCTTCCGCTTATTAAGCACAGAAGGAATCGAACCTAAATTATGGATGTCTCAAGAAGAGGTTAATAAGTTTCAACCTTTGACGCTGATTTGTGATCAAGTAAAGCCGTATCCAATGTTTATGATAGACTGGATCAGCAACGGCAAAATAGAATTTAGCATGGAAGATCACTGCTTACCGCAGATTGATTCAACAAATGACTACAACATAAGTTGTCGAGCGCATCAGCAATATAATTTGACTATCAACAACGTTACAAGGATAAATCATGGCGATATATGGTACTATCGCGGAGATCGTCACCAAAGCAACGATGTAGACATTGTCAAAGGTTTGTGGGTTAATAGGTTTCACCACTATCCGTAAAATAGTTTGCATAGTTGTTACGCTCTATAAACCTTTGAGGACATTGCCTGAAGGTTAAAAAAGGTGAAAATAACATTATTCTTAAA
Organism: Mya arenaria; assembly: GCF_026914265.1. Taxonomy (NCBI): domain Eukaryota; kingdom Metazoa; phylum Mollusca; class Bivalvia; order Myida; family Myidae; genus Mya; species Mya arenaria. Next base: position 63,773,833 of record NC_069131.1, on the reverse strand, counting down.
TTTCTTTCGTGTGTTTTATGTTAACTTAGAAAGCATTTGTTCAAAACAAAATTGCCCCGTGAAATATACAATAACAGAAAGAGGGATAAATGCATATGCACGTTTATTCTTTGTTAAATAAAACACATGCATGTATATATGAAGTCATCATATCCCGTCTTTTGAAATTATTTTGAATCGTACAAAACCCAATACAATATATCGGCACTCCAGCTCTGTTACAAGTTGAATTATGAGTTTTCATGACAATATGTCCGAAATAAATAAACATAAAAATAAAGTAGTGAGAAATAAAACAATTAAAACGTCTTTGTTTGCTTCATTAATATCTAATAAATATGACATTATTAGAGATGAAACAAATGTAGCATCTTCTTAAGAGAAGTCTTAAAGGCCTAGTTCAAGCCTTCTTTAAGTGACAGCCCCCCCCCCTCCTTCCAAAACCGTGTATAGTACGCAACTTTTGTGTATTGATGATGAACATGTATAAATGAATAAATTTGTATGTATAGTTGAATTTAATGTAATGCTTACTTAAAAAGAGCCAACCAAAAGTGAAAAAAGATCACAACACAGACAAATAATTATAACTTTCATCTCCATCAGTTACATTTGAAAAAAAATATTACTGAAGTATCTGAGGCTGCAGCCACAAACAATCAACTCAGGGCATGTACAAATCATTTTAGAGTAAATCAAACAGTATGAGATAACTTTAAAGGTTATGGGTAAGAGGTTAAGTGCTCCTGATTCTATATAATTGGGTACTGAGCTTGACCCGGGAGGTTGATTCTACTCGAAAGGATTATTGCAGATTCTAATTTCGCAAGCCAAGTCATATCGAAATCTGCAAAATCCACGAGCTTGTGTTATACGACATTCCAGATCAAAACGCAGAAATAATAACCTAGTATATATCCAACTTGAAGATTGTATTATAAATGTCATTTTTAAGACACCTTGTTTTATAACGTCACTTTAAAATTGCGCAAGAATGCCATATTGCACTAGAGTGGAATTCAGACTACCGTATTACTATATCTACATCATTTAAGAAATCATAAAGATTTAAAATTGGTTACCCATCCACAATTTATTTCTTTAATCATTTTCATGTTTATCATTCAATGCTTCTTCTGTGAATGGTGCTTAGGGTACTCAGGGTGTGTCATTCTTGTTTGAGCTCTGTCTGTCGGCATCCTTTGAATTAAATATTGAGATATTTATTTTCAGTTCCACATTTTCTTATGCTTGACTAGCTTAGCATTATTTACAAACTGTTTGTGTCAGATGGACCATTTGCACTTTGTTTAAGGAACCAGTTCTAATAGTTTAGAATTTCTCAATGATTTGTAAAGAATGATGTTACGAACTTATCAGCTAGATTCCTATATTTTCCAAGATAACTTGAAACTTATTTAACCCCGTTATTTAGCCAATGCTCGGCATGTTTCTGATCTTCAGACAGCCGTGACACAGGCTGGAAACCCATGAATATATGTATTATAAACATTTTCCTCTCTGTGCTCTCGTTTTTAAATGATTATGAATGAACATATTCATTGAATTTATAAAACAGCCTTTAACTTTTCTCATTTCAGTTCCCATTTCCAACATCAGTCTATTTACCGAAAAGCAATTTGTTACTGTATCTGAAAATGAAAGTATCTTAGTTCAATATGTATGTCACGGAGGGATCCCGGCTGGAAAAATCACGTGGTTTTATGACAAAGGCACACCGGATGACGTCAGTGATGATGTCATTCTAACTGAGACGAAAAATGAAACAATCACACAAACGGATAACACAGTAACAATACAGAGTTACGTGACCCTCAAAGCAATCACAAAGCTTATTGAAACTTTAATATACTGCAAGGCCACCAATGATAATGTCAACTGGCTTGTCAGTAATGGCACAAACATTGCTATTTTATGTATGTACGATTTTAAAATAGTTTCTCGCATTTACTAAATTGTAAACGCCTGCACTTAAAATAGTTATTATCTACATAGATTTGTAATCGATACATACTGTACCAAATGCAGTTCTGAACGAGTATTACGTTAAATTTACTTGTTATGCTGCTTATGCAAATAGGAACCAACCATTTTACGTACACCTTCACTTTATTCTCTAATGTCATTATGCTGCCTTCAGAATTGCTAACGAAATTGTTTTTGTTTTGTTTCATTTTTCAGTATCATTATTTTCTGTCGACATACCGCACCCACGTACACAGTTTGTAACTGCTTACGAAGAAAAAAGCGTGGACTTTGAATGTGTTACGTCACCTGGATACCCTGCGTCATCCATCACATGGTTTAACGTTCAGAGAGCCATACGAGCCTATGCAGATGGCGGGAGATTCTTAAGCATGTAATATGAAGTCATTTTTTAACTGTTTAATTGTGTTGCAAACATATGGTTGTTCAACTTTACTATGATTTACCAAACTCTGAATCTTGCTCAGTTTCAGTTGTTGTTGTTTTTTAAACAAAACTATGCCCATATGAGTATAATTTGTAATAATAATGTTCAAAGTGGCTTAAACAAACAGAATCATGAGTAATACCAATTGAATATGTTTTGAAAACTGATAGATGGAAACAGATATGCATCAACTTAATTCATTAAAATGTACACACATGGATATAAACATCATTGCAATAATCTTCTGTTTAAATATAAAAAATTGGGAATAATTTACGCATTGCACACCATTTTCTTACAAAAATAGACAGTTTTAAATGAATATCTAGAAAACATGTTTAACATCATGTATTAAAATTAATAGTATACATACAAAGTGTAAATGGGAAATGTATTTGTTTCAATCAACACATGGAAAAAAATGATTGGACTTCAGATACGTGTTTTTGAATGTTGTTGACATTTATTCTATTCACTTTTTTCATCATGTATCAATATAAGTGTATTATTAACGACACAAATGATATGCATAAAGCGGTAGATACTTCTTGTTGTTCTTGTTATTCAATTTGGTTGTTATGTTCTATATAACTTTTGGCAATAATTGTTTCTAAAGTAAGTAATTTTTGTAATTACATCAATGCATTCATTATTATCGTGTATACATTTATAAATATCTGAAATAAACAGCTCTTACGTTGTAATTTAATAAATAATAAAATTGATATTTGAACAGTTTACGTACTAACACATACCGTTGATTTTTATTTATTCAAATTGGTCATGCTTCCGTCCGTTTTTGCACTGAATAACCATCAGAAAAGTAAACTGAAGGGATCCAAGCATGTTAACATGCCACCCTAAAGAAGACGATACTACACCTCTAAAACCCACTTAGGGAGACGTCTCACGCATAAACCTATAAATCACGTTTAACATCAAGGCCTGTATGTCATGGTCACAAACAAAATTATAGTTTCCTACAGTGATATTTACCACTAATCATTTTCGCCCTGTGACTGTGGCCAAGGTCAATATACCTTGACACTTAAATATGATATTACTTGACATAAATGTTCAATACATGAACACAATTCGTCACGTTCCAAATTTCACATTAGAAAAAGTAATTGTCATGTAAACTTCTGGGTGAAAAGGTTTTTAAGTTCTGGCTAGAAAATTATCTGTTTGAATTTTCGATCGTTTCGAGTGCAAATCATTGTTATAGAATCACGCGGTACAGAATATCTCCCGGAAATGTTTATGTTTACAATTTTTGGCCAGTTTCGTTTATTAAACTAATACAAACTAAGCCTTCACTTACGCTCTGCATCCTGTTTCAAGGTCCAGGATGTTCGGTACCTGTTTTTTTATTTATAAATAACTATATAAACGTTGTTTTGCTAGTTTAACTGACTTGCATTTACCGGCACAATTATGATTTCCAAACTCGTTTACTGAAACTTGAACATATGATGTGGAGGGCGTTCGTAATTCGTGCATAAAACGCATGGTTTAACACTACAACGCATACATATATTTATAAGCAATTAGTCTAAAATGTTCGTAAGTCACAAAAACGCTGAAGAGGTTGAACGACGATGAAGTTTCATCAATAAATCAGCAATTTGGATGGAGCAATGATGTACGAAACTAAACATTAGTTTGTCCCTAAACCAGATTACGAGAGATACGAGCCTAACCATGCAATTTATTAACATAATAATTATTTGTACATTCCTTTATAATTACTCTGGACGATAATACCAACATTGTTCCAGCATCCATTGCTCCTGGCTAGTAGTATACAAATGGCCCAATTCTTTGTAAAGATAGATGGAAAGTAACTAAACGGAATTCTTTTCTTCCGAGACTTATTTCTTTTTTCTACCTTATTGGTGTTAGCCAGGTCAAGCGATGAATAAAAAATATGATGCAAAATGAAAAATGGAATTTACTAGGATCAATGGAAACTCAAATTGGTCAGATCAACAGTGTCAAATGTTTTCGTTCAATATCCTTTTCAAAAGGACCGAAGTCATGTTACACAGCACTTCCTGATTCCAAAATAATAAAAGAATGTCGTTAACAACGGCGATTGGACGGGTCACAACAGTGAAAGGATTGTATTCGCCAGCTACAAAAGTAGTAACAATGGCGATAGAAGTGATAACAACAGCATACTTTAGTAATGAACTTTGATAGAATTAATCCAAAATTTGATTTGATGTCAACTCTGAAATGACGAACACTACTACACAGTAATTTATTTGTGTTACGCGCGCACAGATGTAGAAAACATGCCAAAACCTCAGAGTCAACAAGTCAGACATGCTGATTTTGGGACTTATTGAAAAAAAAAACGTATATTCTTCTTTGAAAAGGTCTTATTAGAAGTGCTAGATGTCGCAAATGATGTGTCTTTACAGAAATTTGCAAGATGTTCAATGAAAATATTTATGTTTTAAAGTCTTTATTTAAAAACGTGAAAAGAACTTAATGTACACTGCAACATTTTACCTATTAACGAACGGCCTTGAAAAAAAATCTGTGATAACCATCTCAGGCTGAATTATTGATAAAGACAAGAGGGACTAAATTGATGATATGAAATGGAAATGGGAAATTTTCTTTAACAGGGACACACATCTTGAAAGACTTCACATCAGAGAGCGGACCAGACACTTGATAAATTCTGGTCTTACATGGAACACAACAAACAGCTCAAAACACTGTAAAATAGCGTGTGCTTTATACGAATACTTACAAATGTACATTCCCGTTGGCGGATAGGGGAAATAGGTTTGGGGGTTGAACTACCTGTACTACTTAATAGTACCAATCTAATTCTTCTTCATTTGTTTTCCGGTGTATATTAAAATGACTGTGAGTACTGCAGGGGTGGTTGTCAAGCTTCAAATGTTCCCATGGTATTACAGTCAATTTCTGAGCGTATAAAATGGCAAAGGTATGATATGGTGGTCATATTATGTCGATAAAAACGGGGTTTTACAGTCTAGATCATAACTGGGGATTAAAACATTAACTGAGCGCACAAAAAAATGTTTTTTTTTTATATGTAAAGTTATAGAAACGCAAGACGAACGTGTATAGTGTGAAACTGTATTTATTGCAGTATTATAAATATCGCTAAAATCTCAACGATTTGAACTGGACATGCTGGAGTCTATAGGGGCAGAAGGGTTCTACCAAAAAAGGACACGGTACAGCACCCTTCCACTAGTTAGCAAATCGCATAGTAATTATTGTAGGGATGTATGGTCTATGAATAAATACCTGATTTAAACGTATCGGATATTTCTTAAATTCAATATAGTGGATATTAAAACAGAGTCTTCCTTGCTCAGTGTGTGGATTATTTTCTGGATAGAAATAGTTGCAAAAAAGTGTTATATCAGTGAAAATGGATACTATAGTGAATGACATTAGTAAACAATATGGCGGACCTCCAATTGTTTTCATACGAGAAACAAATTTGTTTGGTGAAAGAATGCCTACAAAACAAGAATGACTAAAACATGAGGAGTTATTTGAAGCACTGGCTGATGTAATTGTCTGCACCCACATAACATGGCTACAGAGAGTTCGATGTATGTGGCGAATATACGTCGAAATGTCGACGATAAAGTTTCATTGCTAACTGAAGGGGTAACATTAAGGGGGAAAATGATAAAATTGCTAAATACCAATCCCAATCGCTTAGATGGTGAGCAGACAGTTAGAATAAGAGTAAAAGATATACCACTTTCCGTTGACGATGGCGTTATTCTAAGATCTCTAGTTGCAGAGAATATATAAGTTATCACTATCATTCGGGAGAAACTTCGTGTCAAGGATACACTAACGAATTGTGAGAATGGTGATAGGCTGTGCATTGTGAAATCCAGCTCGCTCTCAGCAACCCTACCAAAGTTTATGGCTTTTGGACATTTTACGGGTCGTGTATTTCACTCCGGGCAAAATTCTGAGAACAAAGAACTTAAATGTAGAAAATGTCTAGAAACTGGGCACAAAACGATTGACTATGAAAATGACTGGCGATGCCTTGATTGTCATCAAATTGGTCACAAAAAGGGCGAATACGAATTAGAATGTAACCCTTCGAGCACCCATCAATCAGACATAGAAGTCACTCCGATTCAGGACAGTATCAAACAAGCGGAACACAGTGAACCGTCAAGTCCACGGGCAAAAAAGAAAAAGCGGAAAAAGGCGATTAAAGGTCAAAAGCCGATCAACGCTTTTGTAGGTATCGGAGCAGATAATAAAGACACACCAAACAAAGGGAAAAAAAAACATTGCATCGGAACGGTCACCGCCGACTCCCGCAGAAGTGTTAAACGATGAGTCAAAGATATCTAGACTAAAGGATTGTGATACTCGTTTATAACTTTCCAAAATACGAATACATCGGACTTAGTTTAATGGACTAAGATTTTGCTTTACGACATTATTTGTTTTATATGCATTTCGTTATGATCTGTTTGAAAGGTACTTACTCAAACACAACAAAGAGATGCTGTTTTTTTACAACATACATGTTTATAATGTGATTTATATTGTCTAAATGGGAATTATTATTGCACTAGAGAATGTATTGCACTTTGTGATATAGTATGTGTTACACTACTATAAGTATATGTGTGTATGTGTAGGTATTTGTGGACGGTCGTTATATGTTGGATGATGCGGGTATGGAACTATTCCAAAGCGAAGTTGGAAGCTCTCCAGCTGAAGTATTTGTTATAGGTGTTAAGCGATCCTTGTGCTAATATTTCGGACAGATTTGAGCTATTCAGCTTATCATTTTTTCGCGTTTGACTATTTAAGATGTGTAAGGCTTACGCCAGGGGTTTACCAATTACATCGCCGTCAAATCGAATGCAAGCGCTTAACAAACTTAAGTATGACTCGTGGAGAATGGACGATTATGTGATGTCATTTTCAAGATTACGTCGGAAACATCATAATGGAAAGTCAGCAATTTCTATAAAACGGACTAGTATTCCAAATAAAAATACAAATTCAAAAAAACACTTTCGAGTTGATCTATAAAACAATTGGACATTTAAAACGATAATTATTATAACATTTTTGTATATGGGCGTCTATATGTGTTGATATTTATCGTATGTTTGTTTTCAAATTAAAATATGATTATAAACCTTAACGAAATCGGAGTATAGTTGTCTGTCAGTAAGTAAGGGTTACACCGAGATACATGTTTGACGGTACAATTATATACAACCCACATTCATTAACCAAGTTATTTAGCTAAATCATCTAAGGTAAGCGACTCTATCGCGCGCAAAGCGAAAAAAAAGTATGCAGTTGCCTCTCCTGTTATAGCGCGCGTAACGTATGACAATATCCACACACCCTCTAGGGTTGAGGTCGAGGTTAAGGACTCGAGTAGGGGTTAACTCAACTAACTCGCACGTGTACCATGGTAAAAATGTGCTTCAATATTTATGCAAAGGGCTACAGAAACAAGCTCAGTGGCAAAACAATTAAACATATACCCGGTTTAGTGGCAGTGGACAAACGCCAAAGACATAGAACACAAAATCACAAACAAGAAACATAGAAGAAAAGCACAAAACTCCACGAACAGCACAGTGCATACATATACTTCGTATAAAAAATAGGTATGTTTATCAAGAATTGTTAGGTACCGCCTTGGAACGGTCAGTAAAATGTAAATTTACTGGGTGTTTAAAACAGTTTATGTGCACAAACTTCACTCTTATCCCAACAATCCTTAATAAAGATAAAACTAAAAAGGTAAATCTTATCAAAGTATGCATTAATTTGAGGAAACTTATCAATAAAACAAATACAAATAAACGTATAGGTAGACCCCAAGTACTTCTATGATAAGAGATCCCAACTCTATCTGCAGACGGAGGGATACAATTCAGAGTATCTCAATACAACTTCTTTTATCTCCTTGGTATTGCGCCCCCAAAATCGGCTTCGTTTCTCCTCGGTATTCCGCCCCCAAATGGGTTTTTTCCCCTCGGTATTCCGCCCCATCAAAATGACACTACTGACGAGGCTGGCACAACTGTGGCAGGTTAACAGTTGCTTTTATTGTTCATTGGATACAGATTATATTGAAGTTCGATTAAATAATCACTGCCAATTTTCATAAAAAAGTACCATTTTATTAATTTGAAAACGTGTCTTTAACAAGAGAGTGATCCGCTATTAGATATGATTCGCTAAGGGTAAATTTACTTTACACATTCGCGCTAAAGCACAGTGTGAACTGTCAATAAATCGCGTTGTTATTACCGTAAGTTTTATTTCATAACTGAAGTGGCTATTATATACCATTGTTAGATATTTTGTTAGCATAAACAATCTTGATATGATAGTTTGCGAATAAAAGTTAAGCAATAGTGCATCAACTATGTCTTATTTGTGGTGTATATGTACTCATTGAGTAAAATAACATGCATCTGCCATTGACATCCTCTTGTTTGTTACACGAGTTCACTTTCTATCATTTATAAGGAACGATTAAACTGTTTGTTTTAGATTGCTCATAATTGTGTTATGTCCCTTTCATTCGATGTGGTATGATGAAAACACAAAGGTTATGCAGCTACTATTAATTGATTAAATGAGAGTCATTTGTACAGCTAATTTGTAGTTTATTTGTTAGTCAAGTCACCATTAAAGTGTTTTTTTTGTATACACATGAAAATTCATAGTTTTCGTTTAGAAATTCTTTAAAATGTGTTCTTGAAAAAACAACTGTTTAACAACGCTTATTGGAATGTGAGCATAGTACATTCCCGCTTTCTTCCTAGTTGATCAATGATTATGTGTTTGAATCATCGGTTCGAACTAGGTCTCAAAATCAGACAATATATTTTAGTAAATATGGGCAAAACACATATACCCTTACGGTTACATAATACTTACATAACTTTTGTGTAACAGATCGAACCATTTTAAGCCCTGGAAACGAGTTCCAAACTAAGTAGAAGTGCTTACCCTCATCTTCACTGAACACATTTCAAAATTGGGCACCTAGCACATTGATATATTTGAAAATAATAACCACCATCAAAATAATTATTAATTCATGTAAAAATTATACATTTGCAACGTATTGTATCATGACCATATTGTTAATCACTCGAGTAGGCCAACCTTATAATGATAAACCCCTAAATAAAATGAATCGATGCAAAAAAAAACACACACAAAAAACACAAACAATAAAAACATTGATTTGCAAATGAATGCTTTTCAAAGCATGGAACAAATAAAAGCTGAACATCTTCAAACATATGAAAAGTTTGAAAAGTTGGTCCTATATAAACTGCATGTCATTTTAGTTGAGGTGATTTTCTATATTGAAATTATATTGGGATATGAAAAGAGATCAATTTGAATCAGTGTTATGTCTATATGGGTTTTTCTTAGAAACGTAGTAGTTACAATATTTCAGCTATAATAAATGTATCAATGTAATGAAAAATGGAAAATAATATTCAAATTATGGTCAATAACGTATCATCTGTCGTGATTGGTATTATTCAAAAAGGTGACGGTAAACTAATGGGATGGTGGGTGTTTAAACATTCGAAAAACAGCTTGTTATTCTAATATTATCATTTTTATATGTAAAAACGGAATAATTTTAAGTAGCAGCTTGTTATTTCTGATATTATCCTTTAAATATATCGGAATGGAATAATTTCAGGTAACATATGGATCGAAATGGAGTAATTTCAGGTAAAAGTGATTTTTTCATGTGTTTGCAAATTTTTAAGAAAACTTAAAAACACGATCATAATGCCTCTTTGAAAACAAAAGGTACTCATTTTATAACAAACTAGAAATTTCGATCAGTGAGGTTTTCGATCTTTCACAAGGGTTTATTAAAAGTCTCGAGTAAATTGCCAGTTTATGTTAACACATACACACTTTAAATGGATTGATTATGTGCTATTTTACTTGACCTCCCTTAGTTGTAAGTTTTTCATTAATACGTTAGAATTGTCAGTAATCGATGTAGCACTTATTCGGAATTCCCGTAATAGATAAAGGTTGAACATAACCCACGGTAAGACAATGCTCAACACCCTTTAAATAACAATATTTTCAAACAGAAGGAATAGAACAAAGCTGGAATTATTAAAAAAAACACACACAACATTTACTACCGCTAAAATGCAGGGGACAATAAAAGGGGGTTGATTTATGGTCGACTCAATCTTGCTACCCATAGAATGCAGTTGAGGACACATGTGGTGGGGTTGGGGGATAATATGGTAGGCTTATCATTATTAACGTTGCTACCCACAGAACGCAGGTAACGTCAAATGGGGGTTAATCAGTGTCAGAATTACGAAGGAGACAACAATAAGGGTTCAATATTGTCGGTTTATTCTTCCTATCCTTAAGTTGACAAGGGATTGACAAGGGGTTATGATGGTCGGCTCCTCGCACTATGCAATAGACGACAAAATGCGGCTTAATTAAGGTCGGCTGAGTTTTGCTACCCGCAAAAGGACGACACAAAGGGTTAAATATGGTGGGCTCATACTTGCTATCCGTAGTATACAGAAATGGAAGAAATTAAAGTCGCCTCCTCCTAGTATGCAGGGAACGACAAAAGGGGTGTGATAATTTATGTCGACTAATTTTTGCCACTCGTAACATGTAGGGGACGACAAAGCAAGTTTAATTATGATCGGCTCGTACTTGCTACCTGCAGTATGTAGGGGACGACTTAAGGCTTCATTCTTGCTATCCTAAGTAGGCAGAAAATGAAAAGGGGTGATTATGTTCGGCTCTCCGTAGTATAAAGGGGTTGGGAAAGTGGGAATAGGGTTAGTTATGGACGGCTCTCCGTAGCATGAAGGGTTAGCAGAGGGGGAAGGGGTAGTTATGTTCGACTATCCTTAGTCTCAAGGGATTGACAAACGGGGAATAGGGTTAGTTATGGACGGCTCCACGTAGTATGTAGGGGACGACACAATCAGGTAAATTATGTTTGGCTCATTATGCAGGGGACAACAAAAGGGGCTTCATATGGTATGTTCTTTCATGCTACCTACAGTATGCAGGGCAAAACAAGGGTGGGGATGATTATGGTCGGATCATATCTTTTAGCCTTGTATGCAGGCGACGACAAAAGATGGGGGATAATATTGGTAAGTTCAGTATTGCCTCCCTAGATCAATAGTTACACTGACAGTTATGGTCAGCTTGATTACTATGGTCACTCTGACTCCTATGGTCATTCGGACATCTCTTGTCATCTGCACTCCAATCTACGAACGGTCACTTTGGTTCCTATGGTCTGCCTTATTCCTGTGGTCGCCTGTACTCCTATGGTTGCCTGGACTCTAATGGTCATCATGACTCGTATGGTTATCCTGAGTTCAACGGTCACCCTAACTACTATGGTCTGTCTCACTCCTCCCTCGCCTTGATTCCTATGGTTGCCCGAACTCCAATGGTCACCCTGACTCTTATGGTCACACTTACTCCTATTGTCACCCGGAATCATATCGTCACCCTGGCTAAAAACATTTCCCTGACTCCAATGGTCACCTGGACTCCTATCGTGACTCTGGCTCAAGTGATTACCCTGACTCAAATGGTCCTCCATACTCCTATGCTCACACTGACCACTATAATAAATATGTCTCTAATGGTGACCATGACTCCTATGGTCACTCTGATTACTATGGTCATACTGACTACTTTGGTCACCTTGACTCCTATGGTCACCCTGACTAATATGCTCACACTGACTACTATGGTCACCTTGACTCGTATGGTCATCCTGACTACTATGCTCACCCTGACCATTATGGTAACATTGACTCCTATAGTCACCCTGACTACTATGCTCACCCTGACTACTATGGTCACCTTGACTCCTATGGTCACCCTGACTACTATGCTCACCCTGACTGTTATGGTCACATTGACTCCTATGGGCACCCTGACTACTATGGTCACACCTACTACTTTGGTCGCACTTGCTTCTATGGTCACCGTGACTACTATAGTAACCATGACTACTATGGTCACCTTGACTACTATGATCACCTTGACTCCTATGCTCACCTCTTCTCCTATAGTCACCCCGACTACTATGGTCACCTTGACTCCAATGGGCACCCTGACTAATATGGGCACACCTACTACTATGGTCACACCTTATACTATGGTCACCCTGACTACTTTGGTCACCCTGACTACTTTGGTCATCCTGAATACTATGCTCACCTTGACTCGTATAGCCACCCTGACAACTATGGTCAACCTGACTAATATGGTCACACCTACTACTTTGGTCACACCTGCTTCTATGGCCACCGTGAATACAATAGTTATTCTGACTATTGTCACCCTGATTCTAATGGTCAGACTGACTTCTATGATCAAACTTTCTCAAATGTTGACCCTGACTTCTATGGCCACCTTAATTAATATGGTCACCCTGACTCCTATGGTAACCCGAGCTACTATGGTCACTCTTACTACTATGGTCACTCTGACTCCAATAGTCACTCTAACCCCCTTTGGTCACCCTGACCCCTATTGTCTCTCTGACTCCTTTGGTCAACCTAACACCTATGGTCACCCGGAATCGTATGGTCCCCCTGACTCCTATGGTCACCCGGACTCCTATGGTCACTCTTACTACTATGGTCACTCTGACTCCTATGATCACTCTAACTACTACGGTCACCCTGACCCCTAAGGTCACTCCAACTCCTTTAGTCACCATGACTTCTATGATCACTCAGACACCTATGGTCACTCTAACTTCTAAGGTCACATTTGGCTTTAATGGAAACCCTGATTCCTATGGTCACTCTAACTACAATGGTCTACGGTCAACCAGATTACTATGGTCACCCTGACTACTATGATCACACGTACTACTATAGTCTCCCAGAACTCTACGGCCAGCCTGACTATTATGGTCACCCTGACTACTATGATCACACGTACTACTATGGTCGCCCAGAACTCTACGGCCAACCTGACTACTATGAACACCCTGACTAATATGGTCACCATGACTACTATGATCACACGTACTACTATGTTCGCCCTGACCATTAAAAAAGTAACCGTAAAATAATGGGATGGTGGGTGTTTAAAAATTGGTAAATCAGCTTGTTTTTCTGATATTCTCATTTTTATATATCAAAATGGAATAATTTCAGGTAGCAGCTTGTTATTTTTGATATTATCATTTTTATAGTTAGAAATGGAATAATTTCAGATAACATATGGATCGAAATGGAATAATTTCAGGTAAAAAAGAATTTTTCATGTGTTTGCAAATTTTTAAGAAAATCTTAAAAACACGATCATAATGCCTCTTTGAAATCAAATGGTACTCATTTTTATAACAAACTAGAAATTTCGCTCAGTGAGGTTTTCTATCCTTCACAAGGGTTTATTAAAAGTCTCGAGTAAATTGCCAGGTTATGTTAACACATACAAACTTTAAATGGATTGATAATTTGCCATTTATACTTCACCTCCCTTAGTTGTAAGTATTTCATTGATACGTTAGAATTGTCAGTATTCGATGTAGCACATGTTGGAGTTCCCGTGATAGATAAATGTTGAACACAACAAACGGTCAGACAATGCTCAAAACCCTATAAATAAAACAATATTTTCAAACTGAAGGAATTGAACAAAGCTGGAATTATTAAAAAAAAAACAAAAAAATATTTACTAACGCTTCAATGCAGGGGACAACAAAACGGGCTTGATTTATGGTCGGCTCAATCTTGCTAACCATAGAATGCAGTTGAGGACACATGTGGTGGGGTTGGGGGATAATATGGTAGGCTCATCATTATTAACGTTGCTACCCGCAGAACGCAGGTAACGTCAAAAGGGGGTTAATCAGTGTCAGAAGTATGAAGGAGACAACAATAAGGGTTCAATATTGTCGGTTTATACTTGCTATCCTTAAATTGACAAGGGATTGACAAGGGGTTATGATGGTCGGCTCCTCGCACTATGCAATAGACGACAAAATGCGGCTTAATTAAGGTCGGCTCAGTTTTGCTACCCGCAAAGGGACGACACAAAGCGTTGAATATGGTGGGCTCATACTTGCTATCCGTAGTATACAGAAATTGACGAAGGGGGGAATAAATTATAGTCGCCTCCTCCTAGTATGCAGGGAACGACAAAAGGGGGGATAATTTATGTCGGCTAATTCTTGCAACCCTTGACATGTAGGGGACGACAAAGGAAGTTTAATTATGATCTGCCGGTATTTGCTACCTGCAGTATGTAGGGGACGACTTAAGGCTTCATTCTTGCTATCCTAAGTAGGCAGAAAATGAAAAGGGGGGATTATGTTCGGCTCTCCGTAGTATAAAGGGGTTGGGAAAGTGGGAATAGGGTCAGTTATGGACGGCTCTCCGTAGTATGAAGGGTTAGCAGAGGGGGAAGGGGTAGTTATGTTCGGCTATCCTTAGTTTCAAGGGATTGGCAAAAGGGGAATAGGGTTAGTTATGGACGGTTCCCCGTAATATGCAGGGGACGACACAAGCAGGAACAATTATGTTTGGCTCATTGCGCAGGGGAGAACAAAATGGTCTTTATATGGTGTGTTCTTTCTTGCTACCCGTAGTATGCAGTGGACGACACATAAGGTTAAAAAAATAGCCTGATTCATGCTACCTGCAGTATGCAGGGCAAAACAAGGGTGGGGATGATTATGGTCGGATCATTTCTGTTAGCCGTTGTATGCAGGGGACGACAAAAGAAGGGGGGATAATATTTGTAAGTTCAGTATTGCCTCCCTAGATCAATAGTTACAATGACAGTTATGG
The DNA here is from genome assembly GCF_026914265.1 of Mya arenaria. NCBI lineage: Eukaryota > Metazoa > Mollusca > Bivalvia > Myida > Myidae > Mya > Mya arenaria. The sequence goes on along the minus strand of NC_069131.1, from coordinate 63,758,527 downwards.
TCAGCTTGATTACTATGGTCACTCTGACTCCTATGGTCATTCGGACATCTCTTGTCATCTGCACTCCAATCTTCGAACGGTCACTTTGGTTCCTATGGTCTGCCTTATTCCTGTGGTCGCCTGTACTCCTATGGTTGCCCGGACTCTAATGGTCACCATGACTCGTATGGTTATCCTGAGTTCAATGGTCACCCTAACTACTATGGTCTGTCTCACTCCTACGGTCGCCTTGACTCATATGGTTGCCCGAACTCTAATGGTCACCCTGATTCTTATGGTTACACTTACTCCTATTGTCACCCGGACTTCTATCGTCACCTTGGCTAAACAAATTACCCTGACTCCAATGGTCACCTGGACTCCTATCGTGACTCTGGCTCAAGTGATTACCCTGACTCAAATGGTCCTCCTTACTCCTATGCTCACACTGACTACTATAATAAATCTGTCTCTAATGGTGACCATGACTCCTATGGTCACTCTTATTACTATGGTCATACTGACTACTTTGGTCACCTTGACTACTATGCTCACCCTGACTACTATGGTCAACTTGACTCCTATAGTCACCCTGACTACTATGCTCATTCTGACTACTATGGTCACCTTGACTCCTATGGTCACCCTGACTATTATGCTCACCCTGACTTCTATGGTCACATTGACTCCTATGGGCACCCTGACTACTATGGTCACACCTACTACTTTGGTCACGCCTGCTTCTATGATCACCGTGACTACTAGTGTAACCATGACTACTATGGTCACCCTGACTACTATGGTCACCTTGACTCCTATGCTCACCTTGACTCATATAGTCATCTTGACAACTATGGTCAACTTGACTGCAATGGGCACCCTGTTTAATGTGGACACACCTACTACTATGGTCACACCTTAAACTATGGTCACCCTGACTACTTTGGTCACCCTTACTACTATGGTCACCCTTACAACTATGGTCACATCTACTACTATGGTCGTACCAACTAGTACTACTATGGTCTTACCTACTACTTAGGTCACATCGAATCGTATGGTCACCCTGAATACTGTGGTCACACATACCACAATAGTCACACCTACTACTTTGGTCACACCTAATACTTTGGCCACCGTGACTACAATAGTTATTCTGACTTCTATGGTCACTCTGATTCTAATGGTCAGACTGACTTCTATGATCAAACTCTCTCAAATGGTCACCCTGACTTCTATGGCCACCTTAACTAATATGGTCACCCTGACTCCTATGGTAACCCGGGCTACTATGGTTACTCTTACTACTATGGTCACTCTGACTCCAATAGTCACTCTAACCCCTATGGTCACCCTGACCCCTATTGTCACTCGGACTTCTTTGGTCACCCTAACACCTATGGTCACCCGGAATCGTATGGTCACCCTGAATCCTAAGGTCACCCGGACTCCTATGGTCACTCTTACTACTATGGTCACTCTGACTCCTATGGTCACTCTAACTACTATGGTCATCCTGACACCTTAGGTCCCCCTGACTCCTTTGGTCACCATGACTACTATGGTCACTCAGACACCTATGGTCACTCTAACTTCTAAGGTCGCATTTGGCTATAATGGAAACCCTGACTCCTATGGTCACTCTTACTACTATGGTCACTCTAACTACAATGGTCACATATGGCTATAATTGTCACCCTGACTCCTTTGGTAATTTTGACTTCCATTGTCAACTGACCCAAATGGTCACTCTTACGAGGAATTCAGGAGACTACCTTTTGCTAACAGGTACAAAATGTGCTACCAGCCTTTAAGTCTCAGACGAGCAGAACTTTTTTCTCATAATTTAAATTTTAATATTAAACCGTACATAAATGTGTCCTTTATTTGTGTATATAAAGTTAATCGGTACGTTTAACGGTCACCCTGACTGTAATGATCATCCGGACTTCTACGGTCATCCAGACTCCTATGGTCACACTGACGTCTATGGTCACCCTGACTTTAAAGATCACCCGGACTCAAGTGTTACCCTGTGTCTAATGGTTACCATGACTCCTAGCGTAATTCTGTCTACTGTGGTCACCCTGACTTCTATGATCAAACCTACCACTATGGTCACCCTGACCTTAATGATCAACTTGACTACAATGATCACACTGGGTACTATGATAACAGCTGCTACAATGGTCGCACAGACCTCTACGGTTAACCAGATTACTATGGTCACCCTGACTACTATGATTACACGTACTACTATGGTCACCCTGACTACTATGATCACACGTACTACTATGGTCGCCCAGACCTCTACGGTTAACAAGACTACTATGGTCACCCTGACTACTATGATTACCCTGACTACTATGATCACACGTACTACTATGGTCACCCAGACTACTACGGTTAACCAGACTACTATGGTCACCCTGACTACTAGGGTCACCCTGACTACTATGATCACACGTACTACTATGGTCGCCCAGAACTCTACGGCCAACCTGACTACTATGGTCACCCTGACTACTATGATCACACGTACTACTATGGTCGACCAGACCTCTACGGTTAACCAGACTACTATGGTGACCCTGACTACTATGATCACCCTGACTACTATGATCACACGTACTACTATGGTCGCCCAGATTACTACGGTTAACCAGACTCCTATGGTCACCCTGACTACTATGATCACACCTACTACTTTGGTCGCCCAGACTATTACGGCCAACCTGACAACTATGGTCACCCTGACTACTATGATCACACGTACTACTATGGTCGCCCAGACCCTTACGGTTAACCAGACTACTATGGTCACCCTGACTACTATGATCACACTTACTATTATGGTCGCCCAGAACTCTACGGCGAACCTGTCTACTATGGTCACCCTGACTACTATGAACACCTTGACTCATATGGTCACCATGACTACTATGATCACACGTACTACTTCTATGGTCGCCGTGACCATTACAGTCAACATGACTTCTATGATTACCATAACTTATATGATCACCCTCATCACTATGATCACTCGTAATACTATGGTCGCACTGATCATTACAGACACCCTGACTACTATGCTCACCCTGACTACTATGGTCGCCTTGACCTTTACGGTCAACCTAAAAACTATTGTACCTTCTAACACTTTAGTCACCCTCACTGCTAAGGTCACCATGACTACTATGGTCACACAGACTCCTATAGTCACCCTGACTTCAATGATCAGACCTATTACTATGGTCACCTTGACTCCCATGGTCACCCTGACTTCTTTGGTCACCCTGAATAGTATTGTTACCCTGACCCCTATGGTCACCCTGACCCCTATGTTCACTCTGACTCCTTTGGTCACACTTACACCTATGGCCAACCGGAATCGTATGGTCAAACTGACTCCTATGATCACCCGGACTCCTATGGTCAGTCTAACTACTATGGTCACTCTGACTCCTATGGTCACTCTAACTATTATGGTCACCCTGACACCTAAGGTCACTCTCACTCCTTTGGTCACCATGACTACTATGGTCACTCTGACTCCTATGGTCACTCTAACTTCTAAGGTCACATTTGGCTATAATTTAAACCCTGACTCCTGTGGTCACTATTACTACTTTGGTCACTCTAACTACAATGGTCACATTTGGCTATAATTGTCACCCTGACTTCTTTGGTCACTCTGACTCCTATTGTCAAATGAACCAAAAGGTCACTCTTATGAGAAGTTCAGGAGACTACCTTTTGCTAACAGTACGTACAAAATGTGCTACCAGCCTCAGACAAGCAGAACTTTTTTCTCATAATTTAAATTTCAATATTAAACCTTACATAAATGTGTCCCTTATTTATGTATATAAAGTTAATCGGTACGTTTAACGGTCACCCTGACTGTAATGATCATCCGGACTTCTGCGGTCATCCAGACTCCTATTGTCACACTGACGTCTATGGTCACCCTGACTTTAAAGATCACCCGGACTCAATTGTCTAATGGTAACCATGACTAGAGTAAGTCTGACTACTGTGGTCAACATGACTTCAAAGGTCACAAGGACTTAATTGCGCACACCTCCTACCATGGTGTCCTTGACTCATATTGTCACCTAGACTACTATGATCACACCTACTACTATGGTCACCCTTACTACTATGATCACACCTTAAACTATGGTCGCCATGGCAATTACGATTAACTTGACAACTATGGTCATCCTGACAACAATGGCATCCTGACTACTGTAATCAAACCTATTTCTATTGTCACCCTGACTACTACGGCCTCCCTAACTACTATGGTCACCTTGACTACTACGGTCATCTTGACTACTATGATCACACATTATTCTATGGTCGCCATGGCCATCAATGTTAACCTGACTACTATGGTCATACCTAATTCTTTGGTAACCCTAACTACTGGCACCTTGATTCCTTGTATCACATCTTATTCTATGGTCGCCATGGCCTTTACGGTCAATTTGACTACTATCATCACCCTGACTATTATGATCACCCTCACTAAAATAATCAAACCTATTACTCTGGTCACCTTGACTACTATTGTCTTTTAACTTCTACGGTCACTCTGACTACTATGGTCACCATGACTACTATTATCACATCTTCTACAATAGTCGCCCTGATCATTACAGTCAACCTTACTACTATGATCTCACCTGTTATTATTGTCGCCATGACCTTTACGGTCAACCTGACCAATATGGTCACCTTGACCACTTTGGTCACCCTGACTACTATGGTCACCCTGACTATTATGGTCACCTTGACTCGTATAGTCACCCTGACTACTATGGTCAACCTGACTACTATGGTCAACCTGACTACTATGGTCACCTTGACTCGTATAGTCACCCTGACTACTATGGTCACCCTGACTACTATGGTCGTACTGACTCCTATGGTCGCTATGACTACTATGCTCACTTCTACACCTATGATCCCTGCGACAACATTGGTCACCCTGACTATTATTGTCACTCCGACTACTATGGTCACCCCGACTACTATGGCCACCCTGACTGCTATGGTCACCAAGACTACCATGGTCACTCTGACTCCTATGATCACACTGAATACTATGGTCACACTGACACCTATAGTCACCCTGACTTTTATGATCAGACCTACTACTATGGTCACCTTGACTCCCATGGTCACCTTGACTACTATGGTCACCTTGACTACTATGGTCACCTTGACTCCATGGTCACCCTGACTACTATGCTCACCCTGACTTTTATGGTCACCTTGACTCCTTTGGTCACCCTGACTTCTATTGTTACATCTACTACTATGGTCACACCTTCTTATATGGTTACCCTGACTACTATGGTCACACTTAATACTACGGTCACACCTACTTATATAGTCATCCTGACTACTTTGGTTACTTCTGCTACTATGGTCACACCTTTTATGGTCACCCTGACTACAACAGTCACCCTGACTGCTATGGTTACCCTGACTACTATGGTCACACCTACAACTATGGTAACACCTGCTACTTTGGTCACATTGCTATTTTGGCCATCGTGACTATTATAGTTACCCTGGCTACTATGGCCACCGTGACTACTATTGTTACCCTAACTACTATGCTCACCTTGACTTCTATAATCACCCTGACTACTATGGTCATACCTATCACTATGGTCACACCTACCACTATGGTCACACATGCTACTATGGTCACCGTGACTACTATGGTCACACCTACTTCTTTGGTCGCCCTGACCACTACGGCAAACCTGACTACTATGATCACACCTACTACTATGGTCGCCTTGACCTCTACGGTCAACCTGACTACTATGATCAGTCCTACTTATATGGTAGCCCTGACCATTACAGTCAACCTAACTAATATGGTCACCTTGACTACGTTGGTCACCCTGACTACTTTGGTCACCCTGACTACTTTGGTCACCCTGACTACTATGATCACACCTTCTACTTTGGTCGCCCAGACCTTTACGGTCAACCTGACTACTATGGTCACCCTGACTACTTTGATCACCCTAACTACTATAGTTACACTAACTACTATGGACACTCTATCTACTATGGTGTCATTTGGCTATAATGGTCACACTGACTCCTATGGTCACTCTAACTACTATGGTCTCATTTGGCTATAATGGTCACCAATGGTCTACAATTATAGCCAAATGTGACCATAGTAGTTAGAGTGACCATAGTAGTTAGAGTGTCCTACTATGGTCACATTTGGCTATAATTGTCACCCTTACTCCTATGGTCACTCTAACTACAATGGTCACTCTAACTACTATGGTCACATTTGGCTATAATGGTCACCCTGACTCCAATGGTCACCCTGACCCCTATGGACACTCTAACTACTATGGTCACTCTAACTATTATGGTCATATTTGGCAATAATGGTCACCCTGACTCCTATGGTCACTCTAACTACTATGGTCACGCTAACTACTATGGTCACTCTAACTACTATGGTCACATTTTGCTATAATGGTCACTCTGACACCTATGGTCACTCTAACTACTATGGTCACGCTAACTACTATTGTCACTCTAACTACTATTGTCACATTTTGCTATAATGATCACCCTGACACCTATGCACACTCTAACTACTATGGTCACTTTTACTACTATGGTCACATTTGGCTTTAATTGTCACCCTTACTCCTGTGGTCACTCTAACTTCTATAGTCACAAACTACTATGGTCACATTTGGCTATAATGGTCACCCTGACTCCTATGGTCACTCTAACTACTATTGTCACTCTACTTACTATGGTCACATTTGGCTATATTGGTCACCCTGACCCTTATGGTCACTCTAACTTCTAAGGTCACATTTGGCTATAAATGAAACCCTGACTCCCATGGTCACTCTTACTACTATGGTCACTCAAACAACTATGGTCACATATGGCTATGATTGTCACCCTGACTCCTTTGGTCACTCTGTTTCCCATTGTCAACTGAATCAAATGGTCACTCTTACGAGAAATTCAGGAAACTACCTTATGCTAACGGTACGTACAAAATGTGCTACCAAACTTTAAGTCTCAGACGAGCAGAACTTTTGTTCTCAAATTTTATTTTTTTATAGTATACATTACATAAATGTGTCCCTTATATGTGTATATAAAGTTAATTGTCGTATATCAATGTATTTTAATAAAAATCCAGTTTTTATGACGTCAGCGATCCACATTATGTTGTTGCTGGTCCTATGACATTATAAGTACCGGCCAGTCAGCCACCGAAAGTGTATACGTTAGCCTCGGTCCATTCAACTTAGGGGGCTGACTGGCCGGTCCTTATAATGCCATATGGCCCGAAGTGGTGTGTTATATTTCTTATATTATACCAAACACTGATTTTACCATTTAATAATTTTAAAGCGTCTTGATGTGTTTTATTTATCAAATCTAATAATGTTTACTTGCGAAAAAAATGTCGTTGTAAAATTTGCAGGCAGCACTCAACTGTTATAATTATGACGTCAGCGGTCCATATTATATTTTTGGCGAGGTCCGGACCGGCCAAAAACATAATATGGACCTCTGACGTCATAAAAACTGGATTTTTATTAAAATACATTGATATACGGACCGTCAACTTTATACACACAAAGAAGGGATAATTTATGTAAGGTATAATATTAATATATATTTATACAATGGCTATCCAATGAACAATTTTTGTTTAATCATGTTTGTGTCGACAGCTGAAACGACATTGGTTAACTCCACGTTTCAAATCAATATTTTTTCTCCTATAATTACAGCTATATATTTTACCAGCCAACATTTAGTAAGTCACAATTTTTGAATACGACGGATAATTCAAAAATGAGGGTATATTTGGTGAGTTAAATACTTTTTTTTTCATTTCATTCTGACTAATATTAAATGTTACCGGAGGGGAAGAGAAATACCTACATCTGTTTCTTGTACATTAATGATAATGATACTAAGGAAATATCGCTTTTCAAATTTTAACGCTCAGTTTGCAATTCGTATGACCAAAGATATTGTATGGTATCAGAAAGGAAAATCGAGCGTCTTTCAATATGTGCAGTTGATATATCAAACTCATATTGTAACAGACATCATTTCAATTTCGAGAATGTTTAATTCTAAACTCTCGTTTATGTCTAATTGTACACGTTCATGAACAGTGGCGTAGCTACATATAGGCCTTGTAAGCCTGGGTATACATCTTTTTTAGAGAATGACAAAATCAAATAAGCCGAAAAAGCAATAAAAACTAAAACACTCAAGAGTTTGTTTAATTATGACCAATGCAAGTTCGGTGCTTATTTTAACTATGTGTAAGGTGATTTTATTTTAGTCATTGCATATTTGATAAAGTGTGTGTAATTTGCATATAAAATGGATGCACTTGTGCTTTTGGTTTTTCTCCTGAAATACTTCTTAATTTCACCATTTTGCTTCTTATTTAGAAAGAAATTTTGGGGTAGAGAGGGGGGCTTATTCCCGAACTCACATAGATCCATCGGGCCTACATGTTTTTAAGGCATAGGTACGCCTCTGCATGAATATATTATGTGAACGTGAGTGAATGATTATTTGAACGGAATAACGTTTGCAAATGATACAATAACACTCATCCGACTAACACAATCATATTTGCTTAAACAATTTTTAATTAAGTATTATATTCAATATACATAATCAAAGGACTTACTGTGAAAATAATTAAACTGTAGAATAGAGCATTGAATTTTTTAATTATTGTTACCGCCTGTGCCTTGCAAAATGGGTAAAAAAAGAAATTTGTTCAAGTTACAAAATCAGGCAAAAAAAGCTTATATAATGTCTCCGTGGCCTTGTGGTTAAGGCGTCCGCCTACGGAGCGGGAGGTCGAAGGCTCGAGTCTTAAAAGGGGCTTGTTCTGACATGGCCGGTTGCCGACCCAGCAGCTAGTTAAATCGAGAGATACCGATTGCCTTCCTGCCAGGCGCCTGGCATTTGGGATAAGGAATCGGGGTAAAGATGTTCACGAATGTAGGTGTCTCATAAGCCCAAAGGGCTGGCCCTTAACTAAGAGGGGTGACACTATAATAAACAAACACTTTACTTTATATAATGTCAAAAGCACATTTTTATATATTTTGTATGCATACTGTATGGTGTTTAAGACTAAACCTTTACAGGATTGTGTTATATTTCAAGAAATTCATTGCTTTTATTCAAATCTGCGTTTGACTAATTTGGAATAAAATATTCTTTTAGGAAAAATAAAGTATTAAAACGCGTAAACTTTGTTTCTATTGTCTTAAATAACAAAATGCGATAACAATATCCGTTAGTTCATAGATATAACCATAACGTCTTTGTTCACAGGTTGCATGCTTGGCCGTGCAGTTGCTGAACGTCCATGGTCTCAATGTCTTTGACCTGGGCTCTTCATCATCTTCATCATCACCATCATCGTCATCATCGGAAGGCCGTATCAGAATTAGCCTGTCGGACTTAATGAGAGACAGCAGCAGCAGCAGCAGCAGCAGTAGTGACAGTAGTAGCGAGGGTATGAAAAGCACCAGTACCGATCCTCATTGCAGCCTGTGTGGCAGTATTTTAAGTAGTGACGACAGCAGCAGCAGCAGCAGTAGCAGCGAAGGACATGGTATTAATTTAATCTGATTTGAATATTCCGGCTACGTTACGGGCTATATGTGAAAGTTATAAAGCGGAAATCGTTCCAGTCTTTTTAACAAATATTTAATATCATAGAGGTATTTTGTATGAATGAGTTCTCTGTAAATGTTGCAAATATCTTCATAATAAATTCTATATCCTCCTTCTTACAAACAAAAATGTCCATTTCACGCCATCCTTTTTATTTTCAAGATTGCGATACTAATGACGGCGGGACGGGCGATAATGGCGGTGATGGTGGTGCTGGTGGTGCTGATGGTGCTGGAGGTGTTGACGGTGGGAACGGCGGCAGTGGCGGACAGCATTCTGGCCGTATGTTTGTTTCATTAAGAATCTTTTACGAATCCTTTAACCAATGATTTGAATTATGGATGTATTCAGACATTTTATTATAATAAGATTGGGTTTTACAACATGCCTACAATGTGTTAAAATAAATCAAAAACAATATTACATCGAAACCATTATTATAAACATATTGTTAATACATATGTAACTATATATTATAACAAATTTGTTCAGGGATTTCGCGATTATTAGCATGACTCAGCGATTATCAGTTTTGCGGCCCGGGCCGATTTTCGATTATTATTTTTCGGCCCGTAGAAAGTTCGCCCGTGAATTCAATTTTCGCCTTAAAACCAATGTTGGCGATCTTAAAATAATATCTTGACTAAATAAATAAAAAATTATTGAACTGCTTGAAGATATTTATTATTAAAATCCTAAAGGGAGGCAAGCGCGAACCAGTTTAGAAAGATATGCTAGTGTTCGATAACCAGTGTGGACCAAGTATCACTACGCCGTGTATTAATCTATAACAAAACTGATAAGCCTGCTGCCGATTTCAGTTGAAACAAAATGATAATATCAAAACCTTTACCAACAATTCGTGTCAAGGCATTTATCGTACGTATAAACAATACGCAAACATTTCCAATCTCTAAGTTTCTTAAAACACCCACTCGATATACGATGTTCTGCTCAGTATACGTCATCTTATGCCACACGGGCTCTATAAATGAAATATTGCTCCGTGTACGTCATTTTTCTGTCACCACCGCTCGATATGTGACAGACTGCCTCGTAAACGTAATCGACTAGCACATCCGCTCAATATATGGTATCTTTCTCCGTGTACGTCATCTTTCTGACACCAGCGCTCGATATAGGATTTATTTCTCCGTGTACGTCATCTCTCTCTGCCACCAGCGCTCGATATAGGATATATTTCTCAGTGTACGTCATACAATAATTTGACAAGTGAACGTGTGTCAAGTGTTTTCCTCATGTAGCCTCGTGTTATGTCACTCGTCACGTTCGTCATCAAATGTACATATAAAAACGATAAAAAAAACTGTGTTTTTTTACGAATGTTCGTTACCTCAAAGTATTTCCCCGAGGTCCCTACGACTTCGACATAACGAGTTTTGACTGTATCTCAGTTTAAACCTGTCTGAACATCGAGACGTATAAACAAAGCTAGGCCACCTTTAATCTATTATTTCCTTACTCAAAGCTGCTCATGTCGGCGGCGACTGTTCCGGGTGCGGAAGCTGCTTCGACCCGCATGCTATCTGTAAGGAGTACGGCTGTTTCAACATCTGTATGTGTGAGCCGGGTTACGCGTTTGTCAAGAACGGAGCCTTTCAATGTGGACAGTGTCTTCCAGGTGAGTAAAAGTGTGGAACTTTGGAAAGTGTTTGTTACATGCATTAATTGAGTGCAAATGTGTTTTTATCGTGATGTTTATTTTTAGAGCGAACACAGTTGGAATTAAAAGATGTTTACCTAAAATTTCGTTGTAATACTCTGACAAAAATAAGTCAATATTGATATCTCAATTATTATATTCCAGCCTTCTGGCCCCAATTTCTCTTAACAGGCTTAAGTCGCTTATTTCAATTAGCCAAAATACATACTGAAAAAGGATTTTGATTAATAAAAAAGTGTTTATTCTGATAATCATACAGATTATTCCTACATAATTCCTAAAAATTCTTGAAGAAGTAAATATAACACATTTTATAGAACAGCAAAAATAGTGAGATTACCTTAATCCTGTTATACGGGACTAAAGAAATTGGGGCCCGATCTTTAGGTACATATAACTCTATACGGATAATACCGGAAAATTCTATACGGGTATTACCGTCCTTTTTATTAATATTCAAACACATGAGTTACTGATTCTGATTAAATTGTGTTGTTATTGTTTAATACAAACTGGTGTGTTTAATTCAGCATGTGCATGTGTATTTCAAAGATTTGGAAACTATGAAATGTCGTTCGAAAATTGCACTGATTTGGATGACCAATACTCCGCTTCGGTATTCATGTTTTTCAACCACTCGTTGATTGTTAAAAAGTGTCCTTATTTTTTTTCTTAATCCTATAGAGTGTTCCTGCGAGGATGGTCAGGAGTGCGTAAATGGAGAATGCGTTCCCGAGTGCGTCGGATGTGAAGTGCGCATGCCCGGAGGCGAATGCGGTAAGTTAACCCCGTTAACATAACTGATTTAAAGAGAGTGAAATAGAGAGATTTCTTGAGTAAACACTTATCCGAATGAACGGGTGTAATATATATGGATAGAAAATGAATGGTATTGTAAAAACATGCCGTTCGAAGTAATGTTTCTAATGACGAGAGCGTTATCAAGTTTACCGGAAGTTGGGTGCGCATGCCCCGAAAGAATACAGAAAGGACTTAAGATGTTTTATGATTACCACATCAGAGCTGCTTTGATATTTATAGTATTGTTACTATGACATGTTAAAGCCTCTCAAACTTTTTCTGAAAAAACAATACAACTAGGATGCATCAGTGTTAAATGCAGTACGTATGTGTGTGCGTGCGTACGTGCGTGCAAGCGTGTGCTTGTGTACGTGCGTACAAGCGTGTGCTTGCGTACGTGCGTGCAAGCGAGTGCTTGTGTAATTGCGTGAGTGTGCGTGTGTGTGCGGGTGCGTATGCGTGTGTGCGTGTGTGCGTGTGTGCGCGTGTGTGCGTGTGTGCGTGTGTGCGTGTGCGTGTGTACGCGTTTTTCACTAATGCAGGTTGCCGGGTTACATTTGTTATAAATGTAGGAGTAGACTACAATTCGAAATCCTTTAGGTTGTAAATCCTGACTTTAAATTTCAGTGGAACTTCTTTACGGAGACGACTGCACGCTGTTCCCTGACGGTTGTTGCCGTGACGATCTCGCATGCATGAGTGGCATATGCGAATGTGTGAACGCGGGTCTCCAAAACGACGAGGATGAAGACAAGTGTTGTGGGTTTTTGTTTATTACTGTTAAAATAGGATAGAGATTTAGCTTGTCAGAATAGATTGCAATGTCCCACCAAAGGGCGGGACTGAGAATTTGATGTAATCGGATGAGGGTCTTTACTTTGGGTATAAATCTCATCGTCATCCCTTCAATGCATCACGTTTAAATTTGATATGGAAGGTTAACTGATATCAACTAAATAAAATCCGATATCATTTAAAAATATAATATTTTGGTTTATTCTGCATATTCGTATTACCATAGTGTCATAACAAGTTCAATTTGAAAATTCAAGCGGATTTGATTGGGAGAACGGGCGCCCTAATTCCCATGGGCTCGGCCTATGAGTCTAGGGCTTATATTGATATTCATGTTATATTCAACAGTTTATTATTAATAACATTCATTTCGAAATAGTCAATTAGAAGCATGATGTTATGGATATTCATGGGCTTATTATAGCCAAGATAAAAGAAATCAATATCCTTTCACACAATGATTTCATTCATTGTATTGGCAAATATGTAAAGGAGTTAAAAACAATCACTTGATCCATGATCATCCATTAAATGGCCTAAAAGATTTCAATTTGGTGGCCAATACTTACCAACGTCAAATGAACTAAAATGGTGATTGACTTGCATCGTTACGTTAAATCTAAAGTTATAATTGAATATGGCTCCTATCGTTAAAAACACATCAGATAGCCTTTTGTTTTCGGTAATCACTTATTTTAAATCTAATATGATAATTAAATACGGTGCTTGTTATATTAATCTTTCGATGTATATCATTAAAGAAACACCCTTATCAAAATAACAAGATTGCTTAATATAGTCACAAATATGTTTTCCTTAGTGGGTGATGACCTCGGTGAGCCTTGCGATGATAATGATGAAACCGACCTATGCACAATCAAAAACAATCGTACCGTGTGTGTCAGTGACGGGGATGGCAACCCGGTGTGTAGCTGCTCTGAACAATTCTTTGTAGAAAACGGCATCTGTGGTAAGTATTTCATAACCGTTTTTGAAGCAAATACGTATATGGTAGGTAGGTGTGAGCTACGAACAGTACGTGCAAATCACGACATATTTCATGCGCACGGTATATCAGTTCCAATCAGTGCAAAAAAAACAACCTTTATAAAGCGTATGTCTGCTTCGAATTTTCAACGAGAAAGATGACATCTAATGTAGTTCTGCTTCGGGAATAAAGTTTGAATAGACGATACCTGCTGGTTGTTCTGCTCGAGTGCCTACGTGAAAATAGACTGCTACTTCGGCAAAATCTTCTTCGACGTGAACACGATAATGGATGGCTTCCATTGGTATCTGCTCCGATGCCAACGTTCAAACAGTAATTATCTGCTGTAAATGTTCGGTGTTAAACGTTGAAATAATCGGCATCTGCTTACATATCGGCTCGGAGTCTTACGTTAAATATATGTGATGTCTGCTGTAAGATCGACTCGTAGTCGTACCTTGAACGATCCGACATATGTGTTAAATAAGGCCCAAGGTCAGCGTTGAAATATTTCTACATCTGCATTTAGATCGGTTCCGTGTCATAGTTTGAACCATACGGCATCTGCTGTAAGATCTTATCCGAAACCTTCCCTAAGATATACGGCACCTGCTGAAATATCGGTTCTAAGTCTTACTTTTAAATATGTGACATCTACTGAAAAATCGGTTGTGAGTCTTACGTAAAAATATGCGAACTCTGCCTTTAGATCGGGTCCGAGGCCTACATTGAAATAAGTGGCATCTGCTGTTAGATCTGCTCCTTGTAAAATGTTGAATTATACGGTATCTACCACAGTTCTGCTCCGGGGATAACGTTTAGATATACGGCACCTACTGCTTTAAACATACGTCATATGCTGTAATATCCGTTCGGAGTCCAATGTTAATATAAACGGTATAAACTGCGAGATCTGGTTCGAGACCTACTTAAAAATATGCCACATCTGCTGATAGATCGGGTCCAAGTCTTACGTTGAAATGAACTGTGCCTGCTGTTATGATCAGCTTCGTAGCCTACATGAAAAAACGGCATCTCCGATGCCAACGTTGAAACATGAGGCATAAGCTGTATGCTTTTTTGTCTTCACATCCTGCGTTGAAATATTTGGCATTAACTTTAACATCGGCTCCCAGGACAACTTGCATTTAATTTGCATTTACTGATATATGCTCCGAGTTTTACGTTGGAACATACGGCATCTGCATAAGGATCGGCACCAAAACATAAATTGAAGTGTGATGCAAATGCTGTAGATCGGCTCTGAATACTACGTTGAAACATATTGAATAAAGATCTGTCCCGAAGCCATTTAAGTAATATGCAGAATATCCTGTTATAATATCTGTACCATGTAAATAGACAAAATCAGCTGAAAGTTCTGATCGCGGCCTTCGTTTAAATTTTAAGGCATTTTCGGTGAGTTCTCCTCCGACACCATCTTATATGGGTTAGCTTTTAATAAAGACTTCCTGAAAAAAGATACATAAATACATAGCTACAGATACTAACCGAAACCACTTCCGTCTCTTATTTCAATATTCAAATACCAAACACATCAATTGCCGAATGTGATTAAGTCGTGATGTATTTGTTTTGTACTAGCTGGTTGGTTAAATTATGTTGTATCTGAAAGGTTTTGGAACAATGAAATGTCTTTCGAGATTTACTCATACTTGGATGACCAAAACTCTACTTCTATATTCATTTTTTCTAAACAACTCTGTGATTAATATTCTTTATCCTTCAGAGTGTTCATGTGACGATGGAGATAGTTGCCCTTGCGCCAATGGTCAGGAGTGTATAAATGGAGAATGCGTTCCCGAGTGCGTCGGATGTGAAGTGCGCATGCCCGGAGGCGAATGCGGTAAGTTAAACCCGTCAACATACTGATTTTAAAAGAGTCTATGAATAAAGAATTCTTGAGGTTACACTTCTCCGATATATTTTTCAATAAAAAGAGCCATCTGAAATGAACTTGATGTTGGTTGCGCTGTCCAAGTGAATGATATTGTAAATATAACCATTGACATACCTTTGAAGTAGTGTTTTAATACGAGGGCGTTCTCGAAAACACCGGAGGTTGGGTACGCTTTCCCCGGAAAGGAGATTTGAAATTCATGTCGACTGCTTTGCTTTGGTTGAGTGTATATATGGCGGGGCGTTCACAAAGTAAGCGGATTTCGGATGCGCTTGCGATTGGTGATTTAAGTAAATACCGTTTTCTTGCAACTGGCATTACATGGCAACTACTTACCGTTGTTGGAGTGCATATATGTCGAGTGCGTCCTAAAACGTGAAGTGAGAGGTGCACATGGCTGGGAGGTTTGGGTTGTATGCACGTGCCGTCTTCTTGTGGGTGCTGAAGACGAATGAATGTGTGAATTTTCAAAATACATACAATGTGGAATGTGCGTTCACTGATATATGAAATAAATTGACTTGTATGTAAATTACATATTTCTATGAGCTGTTTGTAAATATCCCTAAAACGTTCGTATATTGAATGTTTGGATTAGTTTAGGGTTCAATTCGTCGGTTTCCATGCTCTTGGCAAATGATATTTTCGATTTAATACTGTGATTATTATATCACACGACTGCTTATGAATGTACATATTAATGCACCAGTCAATTGTAACCATGCCTCCCCCCGATCCGGGTAATAGCGTGGACTTCCGGTCCAGCAAACCCCGGGTCAAATCTCCGCCCTGCGGGGACGAACTTCTTGTCTATTCCCCGCCAAATGCCCCCGCAGCCCAGGGATCATAGGTAAGGCAACTTCCCCGCTATATTTTGTGCGAAGACGAAACCACCGCATTCACCCGGCACTGCGGGGCCACCTGAAATGTAAAAACAAGGCCCATTTCCCCGGATATTTCCGGTATACCCCCGGACCTCGTGGTGTGGTTATAATAGACTGATGCATAAACGATATCTATGGAATTGAGCGTTAGCAGATGTTTGAGTTTTTACATTTATTCTGTGTTTTTATGTAATTGATGCACTTAAACAATAAAACGCCAGCACAGAAAGTATTAAATTGCATCGAACTCTTCGCAAATACTTATGATGCATATTTTATGGGGTTTTCATTTAAATTATTTTTGATAATGTTTTGCAACAGTATTGGATGCGTTTAATTATTACAGTCGAAACCCGTTGGTTCGAATTTGCTTTGCTCGATTATCTCGTTGACTCGAAGTGTATGTAAAGGATTTATTTCTTTTAACACAATGTAAGCATATCCACTTGACTCGAATTTTCCGAGGCTCGAGGTATTTTTGCCGGTCCATTGGAGTTTGAACCAACGGGGTTCGACTGTAGTTAGTTTTATCTTCACCAAATTTCAATGAAAATTTAAAAATGATTGCCAATTGCCTCGAAAGAGGGACAATGTATGTTAGATCATTTTACGAATATGGCAACGATAATTCTTCAACGCATTTCTTATATATATGCAAAGCGATTTAGTAAACTTATCAATTGAATTTCAGAAACGAATTCAATTATCAGTTTCCATTAAAAAGTTAAGCGATTACTTTTCAATTATACATGTGCGTGAACATATGTTAGATTTTTGCATATCTATCATTATCATCAGTCGCTACATAAGCATAATGATATATGTAATGAAACAGGCATGGTATAAACATTAAATATGAAACCCCCAAACATATAAGGAAATGTGTTCTTAAATCCATAATATTGTACTTTCCAAGAGAACGTATATTTACATATATCTTTGATGGGACGAAAATAAAACGGGAGCGGTATTCATAAAACATCTTAAACATTTCTGAATTCATGTTAATTTCCTAGAATGTTCGTAGTCAGCTTAAAATGAGAAAAAAGTTTGTTTCAAGACTTTATTATGCATTTTGAACCAATAGAAAATAATTATTTCAGGAACATATTAATGATTCGAATTCATGTGAAATAGCATACCTTACTAAGGGAATGACTTTGTTTTCCCCAGAAGCAAACTTGAAATAATGAAAGGACAGTTTTTAGTATTAATTGTAACTATGACACTTAAATGCCCGCCAACAATTTTTTCCTTGACACACAATAGAGCAGTGCGTGTGTGCGTGCGTGCGTGCGTGCGTGTGTGCGTGCCTACGTGCGTGTGCGTGCGTGCGTTTTACACTAATGGCGGTTATCGGGTTACATCTGTAATAAATGTAGGAGTAGACTACAACTTGAAATCCTTTAGGTTGTTAACTCTAACATTATAATTTCAGTGGAACTCGGTCACGGAGACGACTGCACGCTGTTCCCTGACGGTTGTTGCCGTGACGATCTCGCATGCATGAGTGACAAATGCGAATGTGTGAACGCGGGTCTCCAAAACGACGAGGATGAAGACAAGTGTTGTGGGTTTTTGTTTATTACTGTTAAAATAGGATAGAGATTAAGCTTGTCAGAATAGATTGCAATGTCCCACCAAAGGGCGGGATCGAGAATTTGATGTTATCGGATGAGGGTCGTTACTTTGGGTACTTTGGGTACAAATCTTATCGTCACCCCCTCAATGCAAACCGTTTAAATTTGATATGGAATGTTTACTGATATAAACTCAAAAAAAGTCTGATATCATTTTGAAATACAATATTTTGGTGTATTCTTCTTATTCTTAATACCATAGTGTCATAACAATATTTAGAATTTAAAGCAGAGTTGGTTGATTCCAATGGGCTCGGCCAATGGGTTTTAGAGCCTGGGGTTTATATCGGTATTCATGTTATATTCAAAAGTGTGTATTTATCAATATTTTTTTTTTCAAAATAGGCAATTAAAAGCGAGCCCTTTTGGATACTCCTCAACCCATTATAGATAAGATGAAACTAATAAATATCCTTACATAAAATGATTTCATGCATTGCATAGACCATTAAGTAAAAGAGTTAAATACAATCGCTTTGGTCCATGCTCATCTATAGACAGACCTAAACAATGTTAATGAGGTGGCAAAGTCTTGCCGATGTTAAATGAACACATGGGTATTTACTTGTATCGTTACATTAAATCTTATGTTCTTATTGAATATGGCTCCTGTCGTTCGAAAAACATTTGTCAGATAGACTTTTGTTGTTGGTAATCACTTACTTTTAAATTGAAAATGAGAGTTGAATACATTCGTTGTTCTTTTAATACCTGCGATGTATATCATTAAAGAAATACCCTTAACAAAGTAACAAGATTGCTTAAGATAATCACACATGTGTATTCCTTAGTGGGTGATGACCTCGGTGAGCCTTGCGACGATGATGATGATGAACCCGACCTATGCACAATCAAAAACAGTCTTACCGAATGTGTCAGTAACGGGGATGGCAACCCGGTGTGTAGCTGCTCCCAACAATACACTCTAAAAGACGGCATCTGTGGTAAGTATTTCATAACCGTCTTTGAAGCAAATACGTATATGGTAGGTGTGAGTTACGAGCAGTACGTATACATGACGGCATATGTTAAGCGCACGCTGTATCAGTTCCAATCAATGCATCAAAACAACCTGTGTAAAGCGTATGTCTGCTTCAAACATTCTACCTTGAAATATACGGCTTCTGCTGTAAGTTTGGCTTAGGGTCCTGCATGGAAATAGACGGCATATATACATATCGAGTCCGAGGCCACGTTAAAATATGCGGCATCTTGTTTACGATCGGCTTCGCTTCGTTTGTTTAAATATTCGGCATCTGCCTTTTAATCGGCTCTAATGACTATTTGCAAATATACGGCATCTACTTATATCGGCTCTGTGTTATCTGTTGAAATATGAGGCACCTGCATTAAGATTACCTACGAGCCCTAGTTTGAAATATTACGCCTTCATGGTTTAAGAAAGACGCTGAGCCCTTCGTTAAATCATACCGTCTTAACTGAAGATCTGCTCACAGGCCAAATTAGTAATATCAGGACTATTATGTATGATCCGCACTAGAGAAATAGACGAAATAACCTTGAAGTTCTGCTCCGAGGCATTCGTGTAAATATGAGGCATCTTCTGTGAGCTCTCCACGAAGACCATCTAAAAAGTGTTTGCTTGCCCCAAAGCGTTCTTGAAATTTTAAGGCATTTAATTAAGGTATGTTTGCTACTATGCTTACAGGAATATTACGGCATCTAATGTGTGTTTTTCTGCTCCGTGGAGCTTCTGAAAAGATAAGGCATCTAAGTAGAGTTTCTCGCTCCGAGGACTAGCTGGAAGTTATTGCATCTAAAAAGTATGTAGCTGCTGAAATATAACATGTAATCTTGTATGCCTTTATCAAAATATTCTTAGAAATAGGAAGCTACTAAGTAGTGTGTTTCTATTTCGAGTCCTTGATTAAAAATAAACAGCAAGTTGTTTTAGTTCCCCCGGAAATATACAGCATCTGTTGTAAGTAGAATTCGTCCGCTTCGAGGCTTAAAGGGACTGTACACCAGATTGGCACCAAAAAAGGTTTTGTTCTGCAACGAATCTCAGAACAATTATCTAATAGAATGTGTTACGCTTTGATATCATAATTGTAAAAAAAGTACCAAAATGTAAAAAAATAATTGTGTAGGAGACCGGGTTCGAACCCGTGTCGCCAAAATTGCAGTCCAGCGTCGTATCTACTGAGCCACGCAGCTTACTCTATTTGATTGACATAATTAAGCTAAACACCTACCTCGGTAATATCACGTTATAAAACCGAATCGCCAATCACGCATAAGGAATGAATTCTGCCTAGTAGACATACCCATGTAATCTGTTTTAATGGAAAAATACGAAATAACTGCTAAACTTGAATGAATTGTAAACTATGTGGTACTTCAGTTAGCAAGTTTCAAAGCCATCGATGTCAGTTTTCGACAATGTTCTTCTTTTTTCCCCCGCTATTTTATCATACGTAGTACAGCCCCTTTAACGGGAACAAAACAAAAAATAAAGTCTGGATTTTTCGTCTTCTTCCTAGCTTACTTGGAAATACATATAATATCTGATTTTTTCCGCTGCTTCGGGGCTAACTTGGAAATAAACGTCATATGTTGTAAGTAGTGTCTGTCTGCTTTGATGCTAGCATGGAAATATACTCCATCTGGTGTAGGTAGTGTACGGCTGCTTCGTTTCTTACATGTTAAAGACTAACCTTAAAATATACATACGTCATTTAAGTACTGCCTGTCTGCTACGTGGCTTACCTTGAAATAGAGTGGCGTCTACTGTTAGTAATATCCACAGTGGCTTGATGACAAAGGCTCATTATAGTCTCAATAAATAATTTCAACTAGCCAAATTTATATTTTATACATACTTGAACATGTATGTCATCAATATAATACATTGCCATAAACAAAAAATGAGATTTGACAAAATTCAAAAATACCCTATACTGTAATATGAAACAAGTGAAGAATGTTCGCCCAGCGAAAATGTAAACAAAGACAGATTCTCGTTGAAAATTATAACTTTTTCGTAAGCTACAAACAAAATACCTATGGCAATGTATTTTATTGCTGACATACATGTTCAAGTATGTATAAAATATACTTTTGGCTAGTTGAAATTACTTATTGTGACTTTAATAAGCCTTTGTCATCAAGCCACTGTGGTAATATCCATTTTAAAACAGAAGTCATATAAGTTGTCTGTATCTGCTCCGTTGCCTACATGGAAACAGATGACATCCACCTCTAGAAAGTCAGATCGAATGCCCAATTTAAGAAGCAGTGGTCTATGACATCTATGAGCCCTACTTGGGATTGGAAGGTGTCTAAGTAGTATGTTTATATTCTTAAACCTACTTGTAAACAATGACATTAAACAGTGTCAAACGTTAATTAAATAGAATCTACCGATTTCACAATTTTAGAAACAATAAAATGTCGATCGAGATTTACCCTTATTTAGACGTTGCTTCGGTAATCATATTGTGTGAACACATCTTTAATTGTTAAAACGCATTTATTATTATTCTATAGAGTGCTTATGCTCCTCGGGAGGTATCTGTGCATGCGACGAAGGTCTGGAGTGCGTACAGGACAATTGCGTTCCCGAATGCGGCCGATGTGAAGAGCGCGTGTCCGGAGTTTGTAGTAAGTATATGCCGTCTACTTTCTGATTTGAAATGTACATGACAAGCAATGTCTTGAGTACACATTGTATATGCGAGTCGGATCAGTCTATCTTGAAATATACATATTTTATCTTGTAATATCAGTTTTAAAACGGTTTAGATATGCGGCAAAGGGCTATCTTGAAATGAACACCTTCTTGGTTCAGTATGAATGATCAAATTTGTATCTAAAGATAGACACATTATAAACGGTGTACACATATTACAAGGTTTATCGGTTAGTATTTATATTCTAAATATAGGGTGTAAGATCATATGTATTAATGGTCAGTGACAAATCATAAATGGTTTACTAAAGTCTATCGGGACAGATTCTAAGTAGTAGTAGTAGTAGTAGCAGTAGCAGTAGCAGTAGCAGTAGCAGTAGCAGTAGCAGTAGCAGTAGCAGTAGCAGTAGTAGTAGTAGTAGTAGTAGTAGTAGTAGTAGTAGTAGTAGCAGCAGTAGCAGTAGTTTTAGGAGTCATCATCATCATCATCATCATCATCATCATCATCATCATCATCATCATCATCATCATCATCATCATTATTATTATTTCTATTATTATTATTATTCAGGTCCACAATGTAACGATTCGCAAGTGTGCAATGAAAATGAACAGTGTGTAACTCCACGTAAGTAACTGTATCCTTCAATTCGTTAAAGTTCAAAGGTAGTTCATCCATTATTTATCATCGACAAAATTAGTACCGCGGACAAAACGATAGATAAAAAACCTGTTTATGAATGCAACGGAGATGGGGTATGAACTTTTTTCTTATGAAGAAGAGTATTCATGACGCCAAACATGTGTTGTGTAATTTTTTTGCGATAAGATTCCGAAGGTCCCCAGTCTGCATCAATGAAACTGCCCCATTAGAGCGTACTGTGGCGGTGTACGTTTGTTTACATATTTCAAAGGGCATATCGATGTATAAGATGTTTTAATAAAGAAATGTTTACAAGACGGCAATAAACTAAAACACAAACATTATTCGAATCTTTTTATTTAGGCTGGTCGCTGGTCATTGGGTATTTCCTTTCGTCAAGGGAAAGTACTGCGCTTCACAGATTGCTAAATGCTCACACGTATAATTAAATGTTTAAAGGATATGAAGGAAGGGTGAGGAAAGACCTTAAAAATTAAAGGAATGCGATTACGCATCTAGATAGAAAACTGCCCGCAGAGATTAACTGCGAGGTGACCAGTTGGCTTCCATACGAGTGGTGGAGGATAACGTTTTTCTTGCAACATCTTATCCTGGTTTATTATGATGTACATCAATTCATGCTTTCCCTGATTATTGAATTGCTTTTTAGAAAGAATAAACTCATTTTTACTCTCATTCAAATCATGATAGAATATGTATTCACACTAACACCTATTGAACCGCGTCTTCGATGTCCTGTATCCAAACTCGTTTTTTTAAGTATTCATAGCCATTCAATATGGGCAGTACACATCCAACGTGTCAAACAGCCGTCCAACATGCACAGTACCCATCCAACATGAACAATAGCCAGCCAACATGAACAGTAGCAATCCAACTTGAACAGCAGCCAACCAACATGGAAAGTTGCATCCACCATGACAAATAGCCATTCAACATGACAAATAGCTATCCAGCATCACCAATTACCCTTTATATTGAGCAGTTGCCATCCAACATGACCAGTAGCCATCAAGTATGGACAGAAGCCATCCAATATAAGCAGTATTCATCCAACATGACCAGTGGCCATCCAACATAAACAGTAGCCACTCATCATAAACTGTAGTCATTCGATATGGACAGTTACCATCCGACATTAACATAAACATCCAACATTGACAGTAGCCAGTCAGCATGAGCTGTAAACATTCAACCAGAGCAGTAACCTTATACCCGGAACAGTTACCGTCCAGCCCGAACTGTATCCGTCTAACATGAACAGTAACTATCCAATATGAAGAGTGCCATTCAACATACACATTATCTTTCAGACATGATCAGCATTCATCAATAGTTACGATCCAACATCAACAGGTTGATTAGTAACCATCTAACTTTGAACAATGACCATGCAACTTATACAAAAATCAAACACGATCAGCATTCATCGAACATTAACAGTTGCAATATGAACAATAATAATGTTTGTCGAATAATGATTTATATTTAGTAGTATTTTGTATTTTGTAAAGTATTTTCGGTCCTACATTTCGGCATGTAGTAGTGCGTGAAAATGCATTGCTTTGTCACTGTGGTATTTGATTCATAATCAGCGCAGGTGGTATTCATTACCGGTAAAAAGACAGGTGTTGGAAGTGAACTGACAATTTCCATCATATGATACAACAAAATATGGATCACTTACAGGAAATAATCTAGTCAGCTTGTCATAGGCTGACTTACTAACAAAATTCATGAACATATTAAAACGTATTAAGTATTGTCTGAACAATCGTGATATATTCTATATAAAATCCTTCCGGGGTTGGGTTGTTGATCCGATATGTCATATTTGGAGCGACTGACACCATTTCCGGATTTGAGGTTCCCTTTCAACAGATTTGAATACCTTTGCCCATTGATGTGATCCATTATCGGGTCACTTACTAACACCATAAATTATATATCACATCGACAACCTGTTTTTATTAAAAAAAATATCGGAAAGGTTTCAATATTCATCAAAGTCGAAAAAATATGCCTTTTCGGGATTATGTTATGTCGTCATTCATACTGTAATTTGTTTTATAAATATAAACGTTATAGTGTCCATTATCATTAATATTTCAGTGGCACTAGGCGATGAATGTACGGGTACAGGAAGTGCGAATGCGTGTATGAGGGATGATGGGATCAAATGTAGAAGTGGTGACTGTTGTGGAAATGCAAATGGAAATCCTGATTATCCATGCAATGTGAAGTACTGTGTGTGTGAGACGGAATGGGGATACAAGCTAAACGCGTCCCAAACCGGGTGTGAGTTAACTGGAAATCCAGTAGTACCGAAAGGAAATTGCGAGGACATGCTTTACGTCTAATGAAATCGGAAGGGCAGCATAGGAACAATAAACATATTCCATGTCGTATAACATCTAAATACACATGCATGCACTTTTTCTTGCTAATTTTAATGAAGTTGTAATTCTTAATACTATCTAATAAAATACCTTCGTTTTTAAATTGTTGTTCAATAACAATGTACGGTAATCAACAAACCAGTAGGATTCAAACCTAGATATCAGCCATCAAAATGAGATTTACCATTCAACAAGCATATTGATTTTTCAATATCAATATCAACCATCACGCATATAAGCCGTCTTAACTAGGAAATACACCGGATCAGTAGCCAGTCAACAAACTAAGACAGAAGCCATCATACATAAATATTAGCCATCCAACATGTAGAGTAGCCATTCAACATCCACTGTAGCCATTCAATATCCGAGGTAGTCATTCGACATAGGCACTGGATATGCAACAAGGCCAAAAGCAGTTCGACAGTTGCATCCACTGTAGCCATTCAATATCCACAGTAGCCATTCGACATGGACACTGGATATGCAACAAGGCCAAAAGCAATTTAACAGTAGCCATTTAACATACAGAGTAGCCATTCAACAAGAACAGAAGCCATTCGACATAGGCAGTAGCCATTTAACAAAGCCAAAGTAGGAATATCGGGATTCATCAATAGTGACAAATTACAACCCTACATGACCAGTTACAATTAAATCAGAAATAAACTGTTACTATCCCGTATGACAAGTTGACATAGAACCTGCCTAGCAACTACACAGCAGGGACACTATACATGATCCTGAACAAAAGCGCATCCCCAGAAATCATCACACATTAACATAAGCAATTCAACATATACAGTGGCCTTTAAACATATACATTTGACATACATCATAGACAGTTTCCTTTCAATAAGACCAATTCTAAATAACCTTAACAGTATCCATCCAACGTGAACAACACCGATCCAGCATTGACGGTAGCCATTTAACATGAACAGAAGAATTAACAGTAAACACCCAACATGATCAGTTATAATCCAACATGAATAGTAGTTATCCGACTAGACCAGTAGCATCACAACATGAACAGCAGCAATACATTCACATGGAATGTATCTAATCAGCTAGCAAATACAGATCCAACATGGCTAGTAGCAATCTAGAAATATAGCAGCAATACAACATGAAATGTAGCCAGCAAACATAAAGAATATCTATCAAATATGGCTCGTAGCACTCCAACATAACCAGCAGTAATTAAATCAGAAAAGCAGTCATCGACCATGAGTATTAACTTTCCAACATGAACAATTCACCTCCATAAACGGAAACTTAATTATGCACATTGACCGTCTAACTAATTATCAGCGAGTCATGTGAACAGAATCAATTCATAGCGAAATTAGCCAACAAACATGACCGGTCGCAGTCCAACTTGTACAGTTACGATCAAACATGGATAGAAACCATAAGTATTTCAGTAGCTCAAACAACGCGAACCGAACTCAAACTTATGAATTAAATCGATGTTGAGTAATGTTATAAGAATCTAGTAGCCAATAGGAAACACACCTGCTACAACAATGTAACGATGAATGCGAATGGTAGAAATGAATAAACATAAAAACAATATTCACAATGTACCTACCATCCACACACAAAAGTATACCTTAGTACAGTAGAGGCTACTGCTTTAACGTATCCGGATTTACCGGATAATATTTTAATAAAACCTTGGTGTAGGATTTAAATCAACAGTAAAAACTGTGCTCTTTTATATTTTGTCATTGTTTGTAGTCTAAAACACCCGCTATAAAGTAAATATATGTGTAATATGTACAATGTTATCACAAGATTTGCTAACAAAATCATATAAGAACACACATTTTAGTGGTACCTTGGTACAATGGTGATGGTGTGACTCAGGCCCAGAGACTGATATACATGTTTATTGGACATGAAGAGTTTCCTAGCAATAAATAGCTCATAAGGATGCATCTTGGAATCATGCTGATCATATAAAGACGGAACCGTCTTGACCGTCAAGGAACAACTTGGCCCTTATTTTATTAGCTTAGGCATGACACTACAATACCAGGTACAAATATGCAGCAAACACTACGGACTGTTTCCTAAACGTATTTAATAATGGTCGTACTGGAGTAAGAAAGACGATATTGATCCTGCAAGAAGGGCCGAGACAGAATATTATTTGGTCAGTCAGTATTGCAGTAAGATGCCGATGTTTCGTAAAAAGCCGGCTACTGGCATGCACGGTACACTGAGGGTTGTCCCCGGATAATATCCAACGTCTTGGGAATACTTATTACACTATAAATCAATCTTTGTGTGGCTGGTACAATCAAAATGTAATTCCCAAAGACCGATGGGGACACTTTGTTTGGGTAAATCAAGCACATTGACATAATCTGGGTGGTTGGATCATCGAGAAGGATGCGACGTGACGCCTATAGACTGAGATCTGGTATGTAGGGTATATCTAGAGCAATCACCAAGCACCAACAAATTTCTTTTGTGTTGGAGTCATCTTTGCCTAAACTGACCCTGACCGTCCGGGGACCCACTTTTGGGTAAAACAAGCACCTTGACCTGCTTTGTGTAACTGGTACGTCAGGAAGGCGGCGATGTTACATACTAAGACCAGGTACTAGCATGAACGGGACGTAGAAGAAAATACCTAATACAGTGGTTAGTGAGACAGGACTGTGGAGGCAACAACACTCAATACAGTGGTTAGTGAGCCAGGACTGTGGAGGCAACAACACTCAACACAGTGGTTAGTGAGCCAGGATTGTGGAGGCAACAACACTCAATACAGTGGTTAGTGAGCCAGGACTGTGGAGGCAACAACACTCAACACAGTGGTTAGTGAGACAGGACTGTTGAGGCAACAACACTCAACACAGTGGTTAGTGAGCCAGGACTGTGGAGGCAACAACACTCAACACAGTGGTTAGTGAGCCAGGACTGTGGAGGCAACAACACTCAACACAGTGGTTAGTGAGACACGACTGTGGAGGCAATAACACTCAACACAGTGGTTAGTGAGACAGGACTGTGGAGGCAACAACACTCAACACAGTGGTTAGTGAGACAGGACTGTGGAGGCAACAACACTCAACACAGTGGTTAGTGAGACAGGACTGTAGAGGCAACAACACCCAACACAGTGGTTAGTGAGACAGGACTGTTGTGGCAACAACACTCAACACAGTGGTTAGTGAGACAGGACTGTGGAGGCAACAACACTCAACACAGTGGTTAGTGAGACAGGACTGTGGAGGCAACAACACTCAACACAGTGGTTAGTGAGCCAGGACTGTGGAGGCAACAACACTCAACACAGTGGTTAGTGAGACAGGACTGTGGAGGCAACAACACTCAACACAGTGGTTAGTAAGACAGGACTGTGGAGGCAACAACACTCAACACAGTGGTTAGTGAGACAGGACTGGAGGCAACAACACTCAACTCAGTGGTTAGTGAGACAGGACTGTTGTGGCAACAACACTCAACACAGTGGTCAGTGAGACAGGACTGTGGAGATTACATGTTTCATAACAGTGGTTAGTGAGACAGAACTGTGGTTAAAATATGTGTATTACGATCTGGAACTTAAACCTACATTCTGCTGACATCCTTTTGTCGACCACATTTGATAAAACTGCAAGCTAGTCTTGTTAGGGTAAACAAATAAATATCATCACGTATTTTAGTGTAGTTTGTTACTATTTTAAATAAAACCAACACAATGACAGAACATCATTATATATTTTAGAAATGTATCTTTTGGGATGATAAACAAGCGTTTAAAAATTGCAATCATGGGACTTTGCGTATAGTAACGATTTTGTCGAATGCATGGATTTTGAAGGATGAAAATATACTGTGTAAATGGTATGCCCTAGCATAGGCGGCGTCATCGCAACTTTTCACTGATTGTAGTTTTAAAGAATTGATTTGGTGAATGCATGGATGTCCGAAAATTTAAAAATATTGCGAAAACAGTATGTCCTACCTGATGGTCCTGTCTGTATCAGGACTTTTGCCTTTTCTGATGTACATTGTCCATGACAGCGTTTGTCATACTGTAAGTGAAAATGTCAGCTTTCGGCATTGAAAAAAAACCTATACAATTCTAAAATCAAGTGAGGAAAATAAATGGCCTGACACTACGACATTGTCAATTACACTATACTCGTTATTTGAAATATGAATATAACAGCAGACAACCAGATAAACGAAGACCTTACTATATAAGTCTCAATGTATTAACAATAAATATATTGATACAAGTGATGACCTGTTTCCAAATTTTTTAACAGGAAGTAGTGTAGCTTAAAACGTTTGCGTAATTCTTACCTCCTTGAGAGTTAAGAGGCTTAAAATAGGAACTATCGAGATGAAAATCACATTTAAATATATGTCATTTATAAAAGTCAAATAATAATAGTATTTTGGGTAATTAATATAAGACAGCCAAGCCTGTTCGAAAAAATGTGGTCAAGACAGTCCAAACAAGTTTTGACAAAATGGGTTTCTACAGCACTTGGGAAAAAAACTACAACAAAAACAAGAGCTGCAACAGTATTTGACGAATGTCCCCGAATGGGACATTGACCTATGAACAAGGTCAGTACATGAAAAGTCAAAGCTCAATCACTGGCCTTTGATGTATACATGTGAATCTTGCATACGACACACAATCTTTATATGCCAAACACATGTGCCAAGTTTTTGTTGTAAATCTGTCATATACATGTACGTGTCAAAACATATCGCAAATGATTTTAAATTGCCTCTGAACATAAAAAAGCACCCACACTTGACAACATACACTCTTATGTCCTTATATTCTGCATTCCATTGTGTATAAACACTAAGTGTATCTTTCACCTTAGAGATGGGGACATGGGTCCTGCACGCGACACGTCATCTTGGTATGTTGAACTCATGTGCGTTGTTGTTTTAAATCTGCCCATACACGAGAAAGTTACAGCATGGACACGACAACCTATTCTCAATACTCTTATATGCAGCATTCCATTGTGTAAAGACTCCTACGTGTGGCATTGACCTTAGATGAAGGGACATGGGTCTTGCACGCGACACGTAGTCTTGGTATATCGAACGCATGTGGCAAGTCATTTCAAAATCTGTCCATTCAAGAGAATGTTACAGCCCGGACATGACAACCTATACTCTACGTCCTTATATGCAGCACGATTTAAAGAAACACTTAGTGTGACCTTGACCTTAGAGATATGGAAACGGGTCTTGCACGCGACACGTCGATGTTGTATGTCAAACACACGTGGCTAGTCATTTTAAAATCTGTACATATATGAGAAAGTAACAGCCCGGACACGACAACCTATACTCTTATGTCCTTATATATGCAGCATTCCTTTGTAAATAACACTAAGAAGTGTGAGTTTGACCTTAAAGGTTGGGTCATAGGTTTTGCATGCGATACGTCGTCTTAATATGTCGAACACATGTGGCAAGTCATTTCAAAATCTGTCCATACAAGAGAAAGTTACAGCCCGGACACAAGTTAATGAGCCGCACACAAGGACGGACGGACAGACGGACGGTGCGATTTTAATATGCCCATTTTCGGGGGCATAAAACCGAATACAACATTCAATTTTCTGTTTTATTCATTATAATTATTCTTCATATGTTTAGATTCTATCAGGTTCATACATTTCTATTTTATGTTTCACCTATTAAATCTTGATTTCTATATATTTCCATTGTTTTGTATGACTGAATATTCAAAGTGTTAAATAAATCAAACAAACGGTAACGTATTGAAGTAAAAATCATTGTCAGCTTCATCATTATATTGAATAATAATTTTTGAAGTAAATTTATATTCCTACGCACAAACTGGCGCCAGACTGCATACCTATCTACGTGTGCTCCGGAAATTAATAATCGTCAAAAACTTTGGTTTTTTACATTCAAAAATTATCGGTGGCCAGCGAGATTATTTGGGATATTGCGAGAGAAGACAATTGTTGTACTCTTATTATGAAATATATATACAAACTCCATCAGTACTTCTCCATTTTCGTGAGCACAGTCAATATACTACAAGCCTCCAACATGACACTGATTGCGTATATCAAGTAGAAAGTTTAGAAGCAATTCCGAAACATATAAATTAAAGCTACAAATTCTACCTTTGTCAAATACATAGGACTTCTGCTTAGTCGTTTCCTTCATCATTGTATTATACGATACCTCGATACCAAGCGCAAACCAAACAGCCATGACTGCGGTCTTTTAGTAATTACAAAGGAGATCGATTTATTTGAACAACGGATTTATTTAAGGTAATTTACGATGTGCAAGAAAAACAAGACCATTAAGGTTACTTTCTCTTCGAAATTAAAAAAGTGTGTGCCTTTCCAAAAATCGAAAAACCATCAAGAACAACATTGTACCGGGAGTACCGATTTTTCTCAAGATAACAACATGGTGTTGTTGTCAGAATACATTGCGAGTATGGTCAGTTGTAAAAATAAACGGTGATATACCTCAAAAGAGGTATCATAATAAATTGACGAAATATAATCCGGGAAAACTGCGTGGGACTGTTTAAATACTAATAAACGTTTATCAATGCGATTTTGAACATAAACAGTGTTTCAATTTGTTGATTTCATGGTTATATTTTTCATTAAACGTTTGAGAAATTTAACATCATGTATTTTCAAATTAAAGCATTGCTTTAAATTAAGGGGTAGACTGCTGTATTATTTAATTTTTAAACAATTTTATAATACTGTCAATCACCTGTCGTGGTTTTTCAAAGATACACAAAATATGAAACTCTTTAAAGCGGTTGTTTGATTTACTTTAAACTTTCGCGAATAACAACAAACTTTATTACATTAATATTTCAACTAAACACGTAAACAAAGATGTTCATAAAACAAAGCTTCAAAACAAGCGATATATATATATATATATAATAAATAATCTCAAATATATTCGAAGATTAACTGTTTAATGCCACGAGTGTTATTAATTCATAACTGTACATGGTTTTAATCGACAATTAAATGTACAAGTATCCTATATACGAACACATGTTTTCTAAATGTAATAATAACTGATTATCGCGGACTCGTCGTCTAGCGGTAACACTTGACTGGCAGTTGAAGTGTCGCACGTTCGATTCCCCGCCGCACCACTAAAGAAATACTTATCACTTTCCGGGAGGGCCGTTAAATGGGGGTCCCGTTTGACAGTGCCATACACTGGCGAACTTTAAAAAAAAACAGGCAAGCTGTAACCAGGGTTACATTTTGTCTGCACACATTGCTCCAAAAAACATAAAAGGACTAACAATCTTATCGCAGCACACGCGCGTATAAATTAGCTCACAGACCACCGAATGTAATAATTACTCCGAATGGCGACAATAGGACACAGATAGGCATAAGATGAGCCAAAAGAGCGGCATACATGCACAGTTTTAAATAAAATGAATTATTTGTAGAAGGTGTTAGGTTAACGAACAAAGGGATCAACAGGGGATATATCCGTTAATCTTAGAACACTAATAATAAAATGTTTTCCATTCTTATGATGAAGGTATGTCATAAACATCTGAATGTTGTGATGTTAGATGTAACTGGCAAAATAGACAACATAAGCGACATTTGAGGGTATTACAATGTACAATTACAAGTCTCAGAACGAAAAAGAACACACATTTTATTGTCAACAAAGCCATACGAAAACGAGCACAAGTGATTGAAGACACTATGCCATAATGTATACTGCACTGGAACTGTGACCACAGTGTCATCATGTATACTGCACTGGAACTGTGACCACGGTGCCATCATGTATACTGCACTGTTACTGTGACCACAGTGTCATCATGTATACTGCACTGGAACTGTGACCACGGTGTCATCATGTATACTGCACTGGAACTGTGACAACAGTGCCCTCATGTATACTGCACTGGAACTGTGACCACGGTGCCATCATGTATACTGCACTGGAACTGTGACCACGGTGTCATCATGTATACTGCACTGGAACTGTGACAACAGTGCCCTCATGTATACTGCACTGGAACTGTGACCACGGTGCCATCATGTATACTGCACTGGAACTGTGACCACGGTGCCATCATTTACACTGCACTGGAACTGTGACCACGGCGTCATCATGTATACTGCACTGGAACTGTGACCACGGTGCCATCATGTATACTGCACTGGAACTGTGACCACGGTACCATCATGTATACTGCACTGGAACTGTGACCACGGCGTCATCATGTATACTGCACTGTAACTGTGACCACGGTACCATCATGTATACTGCACTGGAACTGTGACCACGGTGCCATCATTTATACTGCATTGGAACTGTGACCACGGTGTCATCATGTATACTGCACTGGAACTGTGACCACGGTGCAATCATGTATACTGCACTGGAACTGTGACCACGGTGTCATCATGTATACTGCATTGGAATTGTGACCACGGCGTCATCATGTATACTGCACTGGAACTGTGGCAACGGTGTCATCATGTATACTGCACTGGAACTGTGACCACGGTGCCATCATGTATACTGCACTTGAACTGTGACAACAGTGCCCTCATGTATACTGCACTGGAACTGTGACCACGGTGCCGTCATGTATATTGCACTGGAATTTGACCACGGTGCCATCATGTATACTGCACTGGAACTGTGACTTCGGTGCCATCATGTATACTGCACTGGAACTGTGGCCACGGTGCCATCATGTATACTGCACTGGGACTGTCACAACAGGGCCATCATGTATACTGAACTGGAACTGTGACCACGGTGCCATCATGTATACTGCACTGGAACTGTGACCACGGTGCCATCATGTATACTGCACTGGAATTGTGAACACGGTGTCATCATGTATACTGCACTGTAACTGTGACCACGGTGCCATCATGTATACTGGACTGAAAATGTGACCACGGTGCCATCATGTACACAGTGATTTGGTGGGAATGAGCTTAATTTTGACCTTTACAAAATTTAGTGACATTTACCTAAAATAACCTAAAATATTATTTTTTTCAGATTTATCAAAGGGGTCACTCCTACCAACTATCTAGCATAAATAACTATGAATTACTGCCCTTTTACAAAGTCAGAAAATCTCGAATTGTCTAAATAGAGTAAAGTGAAACAACTCCAATTTCATCGAAATGTGACAGCTAAGAAAAACATGCCTACAAAAGCACCCAAACGAAAAGTTGCAATAAAAACATGCAGCCAACATGCAGATTAATCTTCAATCTTTCAATTGCAACCACTATTCTCACCTGAACATGCATCTAGTGTTTTTTTTCAAATTTGATCAAGTTTCTGAAAAAATCCCCAAAAAATCTCAACAAAAACAGTCTTTTTTTTATAATTTGTATTTAATAATACAATCAACCTTACTAATATTTTATCAATTAACATCACCACCATCAAAACCACAATCACAACCACCATCACCATAACCAGCGCAATCACCACAACCATCACTATCACAGCCATCACTACTACCACCATCACCATCATCACTGCCATCACCATCACCACCACCATCACCCTACCAACATCACTACTACCACCATCACCATCACAACCGCCATCAACACCGCCGCCACCGCCGCCACTGCCTCCACCACCATCACCATCACAAGCACCACTAGAACCACCATCACCACCACCGCCGCCGCCACCACCGCCATCATCACCATCACCACCACCGCGATAGCCACAACAACCGGTGCCACTACTACAATCATCACCACCATCACTATCACCACAACAACCACCGCCCCCACACCATCACCACCACCACCACCATCATCACCACCGCCAGCATCACCATTACCACCACCGCGATAGCCACAACAACCGCCGCCACTACTACAATCATCACCACCATCACCACAACAACCACCGCCCCCACACCAACACCAAGACCACCACAATTACCGCCGCCACCATCACCACGGCCACCATTTCCATCAAAATAGACTCTATTAAATGACACCAGCAACTTTTAACCTTTACATATATTTTTATTTCAATCACTTCAAAGTATATCAAATATATCAATATTCTTAGGTAAGCCAAATAAATCTAAATACATCTCATAAACAGAATGCTAACGCCTCGGTCCATATACACCTTCGGTGGCTGGCTGACCGGTCCTTATTATGTAATATGTCCCTCAGTGGTGTGTTATATATCTTATATTATACAGAACACTTTTCATTACAATTCATTATTTTTAAAGCGATTTAAATGTGTTTTATTGAACAAAGCTTATAATATTTACTTGCGACAAGTTTTCGCCGTTGTAAAAATAGCAAGCCGCACTTACCAATTGTATGACGTCAGCAGTACATATTACATTTTTGGCAAGGTCCGGTCTGGCCAAAAATGTAATACAGTTTAGTCGCCAATAACGAATAACTTCCGGAACAATTACTGAAATTTTCATGTAAATGAATGATGTTTTATATGTCATTACATATTTCTTACTGTTATTAGTACATGTAATAAATAAACACAGATTTATCAAAAAAAAACTTTCTTCTGAATAACTTTCAGCTTCTTTTTTGGCCATCGCTGATTCCCCAATAGCGGATCAGTATCTCCAGTAAAGAATCACGTGACATTTAAATGCAGGGATTTTCTCAAAACAGACAATATTGACAGAAAACAGCTGATTTTTATTAAAATGAACTTACATATTCAAACTTGCAAAAAGACATGATAATGAGATGTATTCTAATGTCTTTAATAAAAGCTAGCCTATATCCTTAAGTATTGCTAATAAAATGAGACATGTGCTTGTGATTATAACAAATTGTTCATGCTATAAAATGCTTATAGTTCTTTCAAAAGTTCCATAATCTTGCCCTCAGTGACATTATCCAAACATTTCTTAAGTTTATTAAAACACACATCAATATCAATATCTAAAAAAGAGTATTGGCAAGGTAAAACAATGCCACCACCTTCCTGGTCTTTAGATGGCCATGGTGGAAAACTAGGTACTGGGTCCCCAGTGACTTCAGCAATTATCTTGCCACCATTATCCATGACATCACAAAATACCTTACTGAGACATTTAGGCACATGTCCAATAGGTTACCCGGCTACATCAATTAAAACTAATTGTCTTTTTTCATCAGTGAACTGATCATGAATATGTTCCGGGAATGTTTCCAAAGGCGGTAGCCAGACAAGACAAGCATTTGCATCATGGGTATTTGTGTACTCCCTATCAATAGTTAGTTGTGTAGGTGGATTTGTTTTGGGAGGACGGATTTGAAACACATGATAGCCTTTGATAACAGAGTTTTTCAGTAATTTTTTGTGGGGTTTGAAGGCAGTTTCCCATCAGGTAAATGGTCACATCTGTAGGTCTGTGAGTAGAGGACCCATCATTTTCAGAAGACTGAAAATATAATATATTATATTTAAGCAACTAAGAATACAGTTCTTGTATTAATGATACAATATTGTATAAATAAGGCATTAAAATACTAAAGCTACCAGGAAAAAAATAATATAACTAAACAAATAGTATTAATTAAATGCACATTATTATTATTATTATTATTATTATTATTATTATTATTATTATTATTATAATTATTATTATTATTATTATTATTATTATTATTATTATTATTATTATTATTATTATTATTATTATTATTATTATTATTATTATTGTTATTATTATTATTATTATTATTATTATTATTATTATTATTATTATTATTATGATTACAGTATTTTACAATATATTATTATATGCTTTACTTTTTTAATTTGTTACTCTTTAATCACTCTTGATATAAAATTGAATGGAACTTTGTGATTGGTTAGTGAGATAAAGTTCAACAGAAAAAAAAAACTAATATAGATCTTATCTACCTCAATATAATGATATTCAGCACTTAGTGTCAGTTTTTATAGCATCTAGGACATAGGAATGGGTCATTTTCATTAATTTCATAATTAAGACAATCTGTATGCATCCATTTCTGGCAAGGTCACATTCTACCCACACTCTACCCAAACCCAGTTCCTCATCCTCCTTATACGTCATGTGACAAGCTTCACAACACACGTCCTCATTATCATGGCTTTGGACGTCTTTCTGGAGTTTTTCACAGGCAGACATAGGCACTTTCCCCTTTGCTGACAGTGACCTTGAACCTTTCTTTCTGCTAGGACATTGCTGTTTACTATTTTGCTTTATGTATTTCTCTTTTTCTTTTTTTCTTTCTCAGCAAATACCTTGACTTTTTCTATCTGTTTCAGAGAAAAAGTTCTTATACTATCTTCTGATGTTAAATTATCAGGAAGGATATTTGTTAAAGTTTTTCTAACAGGCTTTGGGGGCTCTACAACCTTCGGCAACTTCAAGCTTTCCAACAGTATTGGCGATACAATGGAACAGCTTGAACTAGGACGTGGCTGTTCTTGGTCCTTCCGAAATATGGCTGCTTCAGCAAGAAGTTCAAGACCACTATATGGCTGAGAGTCTGCAGCTGGAAATGCTTTCTTGTGAAGTTTTTTGTATACATCAAAGCAAGGTGATACTCCTTCCAAGTCATATCCTTCCTTCAGACGTGTGTCATACCTTTCCTTAGCAGGAGTTGAGAGACTCTTTTCAAGCATTTCTAGTGCACCTCTGGCCTTTGACTGTTCTTCAGTCACAGATGCTTGTTGTTCTGAGGTATTCTCAGGTGTTGCTGCATACGCACTGTCACTGAAAGTCAATGACGGCTTTAAAATATTACTGGTGATCACAGTGCTATCTACAGGGTAGATGCCTGATGCCTTAAATGCATTAATTACAGTTAAAGGTTTGTAAAACTGTAAGTATGCTTCTGTAAGTTTCTGTGCAAAATTTTCCTTTCCAATTGATTTGCTTGGATTTTCTCGGGTGTATTTTCTACACACACCATGCCATTTTGTTTTCATTGGCCCAAAAACACCCTTATCTAGGGGCTGCATCAAGTGGGTAGCATTTGGCACAATCCTATATAACTCGATGCCTTTTGCCTTTGCACTTAGAAATATGTCAGGGTCAATGTGACTACTCACACTGTCAAAAAGCAAGACGATAGGCCGCTCTGTTCCGGAGAACTTGTCAAAGTGATCGATGATTTTTTTCCAAATGTTATGTTATTCATCCATCCCTTCTGGGTGTAAGCAATATCAGCTCCCTCCAATGCACCACTCAGTGGGTTATACCCCTTTGGTTTAGGCTCTGGGTAGACAAAGTATGGTGGTAACATCTGTCCTGCAGCATTACCACAAAACATAACAGTTAGCCTCTGCTTCCCACTTGTAATGTGAGGTACTGCTAAATCTCTTCGTGCAGGCCCTATAACCTTACTTTTGTTGGCTCCCATATTGAATCCCACTTCATCTGCATTCCAGATTCTGCCAGGCAAATTGATCAACTCTTTACTAACAAGGAAGTCCTTAAACCTGTTATACCACTCATCTGTTTTCTGTTTGGTGACTTTTGACCTCTTCATTTCCAAATTTGTCTCTGTCCGGGAGCTGATAATATGTTTGTTTCTGTTTAGAAATGCATAATACCATTTCTTACCAGGCCGACCTGAATTAAAAGGTGTCTTTCTTTTCTCTCGTTTCACAACATCTTGCACAAAATCTAAAAATTCACATGGTTTTAAACCAAGCCCACGCTGTGCCATTTCACTAGGCCATTCAGCCATTTTCTCCTCCTCAGCTTCAGTAAAAACAGAATTTGGACCTTTACACTTAAACAAGTCTACTTCTCCTGAATAACGTATATACAGAAAGGAATAAGTAAGTGAGTTTTCCTCTGCTGCTTTCCTCAATGATTTTCCTTCCTTACTTACACTAAATAATGCCTTCCTCAGTCTTTGTCTCTTGTCAGGGGTCATTCTTCTACCATACTTCTTTAGAATAGTCTTTTTCTGGGTAGGAGTTGCTGGCCCTTTACGTTTTGGACCCATAATCTGAAATTAAATGTAATATTTATATCTTATAAAATTAAATTACTGTAGGGCCTACATGAACAATTACAGTTCACAAATGAAAACTTTTTTATACAAAACCATGTAATATTGAATTTAATACACTACTACTGTCTACAGATTGTATTGACTAAACATATGTTAATAATCAGATGCTTGTAAATACATATAAAACAAAAAAAAATGAATAAAATTGAATTTTGACAGATAAAATCATGTTTGAGACGACCCCCATGTTGCATGGTTTACCCGCCATATTGCGTATTTTTTTTTTGTTAACCGCTACTGGCGGCTACACATGGGCTTACATTGGTGCTAAAATTAGTTGTTTAACATTATAATTAGTTTGTATTTTTTGTTTAATTTGATCTATGGAAACTTACCTTTAATATGCTATAAAGCTTTTGAAAAGAAATATCAAATTAAATCAGCGCAGTATGACGTTTCCGGATTTTATGTTTCAAAACGAGGCTACAATTGTGTACATGTCGGGTACTTGTAACACAGACAACATCATGGGAAAATAAATAGGTCACCATCGACGGTAAACAAAGTGTATTCATATCTGCTAAAGGTTCCTGAAAACAATGACAGCGTTTAAATAACATTTTCTTTGACAATAATAATTATACGATTTTGATTCGCTACTGGAGAAGATTCTTTTCTGGCGACCAAACTGTATGGACCGCTGACGTCATTAAACTAGATTTTCATCAAAATACAGTGCTATACGGATCG
The DNA here is from genome assembly GCF_026914265.1 of Mya arenaria. Classification (NCBI taxonomy): domain Eukaryota; kingdom Metazoa; phylum Mollusca; class Bivalvia; order Myida; family Myidae; genus Mya; species Mya arenaria. The sequence goes on along the minus strand of NC_069131.1, from coordinate 63,718,587 downwards.
ATCGTATTGATATATACAAAGAAGGAACAAATTTATGTGATGTATAATATAAAAAATAATGACTGTTATCCAAACAAACATCCTTTTTATACAAGAGCAAGGAATAATAAAAGCATGGTGTGAAATTCAGGAGTGAAATCAAGAGCTTATAGATTAAAAATCTATAACTAATACAATATAGCCATGTTCAAAATTGTGTTTTAATTCGTATTAATTAAACAATATAAAATATATTATTCGACTTGACATAATTAATATTAACATCATAACCTTGAATTCAACTATTAGTCATGCATTTACAATCATGGTGATTGAAATCATACACGAACGCGGAGCGCAAATTACACGTTTATATCAATTTAGTCGCGGCATCAGCATCCTGAACGACACGCACCTTAAAACTGATAATATATTTAAAAATCAATGCAATAAATCATCACAGTTTAATCATATTGATATATATATATTGAGGACATGTTTTTAGTTCAGTAAATAAAATACTATGAAAAGCGTTTCATAAAGAATCTTAAGAATTGTGTTCGAACCTTAGTCTGATTGTCTGTCTTAGTGGTGTTTCATCATTTTCAATCATTTATATTCAGAAACATATTCATCTTATAAGCATATCAATACCAGTCAAATAAAGGTCGTTGTTTAAAAAAAAAATGTATAACTAGAAGAATCTTATTTACAAAATATTCACAAATAATGTTCAAACGGAAAGTTTTCTTTCATGCTTTTCGATAAAATATGGGGTTTTATCAGTGAAATATCAACAGTGAAAATATCAATATGATATTTTTACTGCAAAATAAGAAGTGGAAATATAAACTTTCAGAACTACCTTTAGATATTTGTCATAACTCCCACTTGATCGAAGAATTGTTTAATACATTTAAATACCTATGTTTCTGGAAATTAACAACTTACCGTTTATTACCGCTTATCCCGTTTTTCAAACCTTTTTTCCATCTTGAAGCTGATCGAATGTTCGAACATTTGCTTTCATACCAAAGAAATTACAGACGAAAATAACTGTTCGATCATAAATATAATTTATATCATCGATCAAATGTATTTTGAACTGTTGTCGTTGTAATACGTATACGCACGAGCTTCCCGGAAAATTTACAGAACAATTTACAGATAATATGATATTTATTTACCCAACCCTCGCCTCAACATTTGTCAACAAACTAGCGTGGCATTTACTCTTTACCTGAAAAACAAACTTGTACTCAAGCGAAACAATCGTCTATAACGGAACCGCCGCATACAGCGGACCGTTACATTGTTACGAACGCACATCCGCCGCCTACAGCGGAACGTTACACCTTTTTCTTCAACATGGAAGAAAAATAATAAAATACACCCTAAATGCATCATTTCGGACTAGACATTGTTCAAAATTGCTTGAAAAGGTATAACCAAGCCCTCATGCCAACACTATAAACCAAATATAATTCGGTTCTGAGTTGTGCAAGTAAACGTTACGCCCTCTAGGTTAAGCCACCATCCCAAACGTCAAATCCTAGAATCGCCCTTGCATGAGAGTTAAGTTTCGAGGATCTGGATTATTTAAAATAAAAATAAAAATGGAGAGTTGCTACCTTTTCGGCCAATGTCATATCAAAGTAAATGAAATCCTACGTGACAGTATGCTTATACCTGGCACATATTCCTTTGAAACATCATTTCCACTTTCATTTCTAGTATTAGTAAACATGTCTAGTGTAATCCACGACCAATTGATACATTAACCAAGCAGTGGCATTTTGCATCACATGATCGTAACTTGCATTTAAATTACTCCAAGTTTTTAATACATTTACAATTGTCAAGAATGTGTCATCAACATATTTTTGTCATCCATTTTTGCTGTTTTTATACCGCTAAAAAAATAATTAAATATAGTATTCATTAAAACACAAACACATGGTGTACTTCTGATGTTGCTTAAACATGCTATATGCTTTAAATGACCTTACCTTAAAACATATATCTTAAATTTATCCAGTATTTATAACTCCATACCATACTACATTGTAGTTTATGACATAGAAAAAATGACTCTATTGACGTCACGAATATAATAGCTGCGTCATAGGGCAATTAGTGCGTTATTTGATAATTTTTCAATTTAACAATAAATGAAAACTTACTGTAGAGTAAAGGCCGAAATGGTTTTTTTATATATAAAATGGAAAAATAAAACATATGCAATACAAAGCAGTGCCGTCTGTTGATAATGGCACACCTGGTTCGCAATGGCCCTCGGGCCATAACGGACCAGGTGGGCCATTTTTGACAGACGGCACACCGGCGCCGTTTATTAACCTCTAAGTTATGTTGTAGAGGATCTTTAGTCGATGCCACAAACCAAATATCAAAGTTGTTGGCCTGGCGGTTTTGAAGAAATTCTTAAAGCTGCACTCTCACCGATCAACAGTTTTGGCATGTTTAATTTCACTTGTCTCAGAATCAGTTTAATTAAACATCAAAGCCATCAATTCACTCATATCAAATACCCAACTTTAGAACATTTTTCAATTAATCGTAAAATGGCCGAATATTTTAATTCTCTTAGAGCGTTAGTTACGCTTTTAGCCATTAATTTTCGAGCATAACATAAAAATCTGATCTGATCTCTTGTCAGTCCTTAAACAGTAATATTGCCCTGACAATAATGCAGTAATAGGCTCAGTTCAAGACTCACAAAATGCCAAAACGATCCATCTGTGAGAGTGCAGCTTTAAAGAGTTTCCTTATATAAGTGGGCTTATGTTGACCCCCAATTGCATACGCTCAAAATACTAATATAGACGATTCCTCGTAACAAATATAAAACATTTTGGTCTTAAAGGTTTTATCAAAACATATCACAAAGAAGTTCTTATATAAATTCATGTAAACCATTTTAAAATAGGGCGGAGCCAAATGGCCTTCTAGACGATATTACTATGCACCAATTATGAAACCTGTATGCCTTGTAGTTTTGGATTAAAAATATGTTAAGGTGTTTCAGCTGATAAGATCGTTTAAAACGAATGACTTCCGGTCCACGGGGTGGTGAACATTTGTGAACAAATATCCATTCCATTGGACGAACACATTTTGTACTGTTAAAGTCTAAGTCATGCAAGTCCATGTTAAACAACTAACTACGCACTTCTGCATAACTTCCAGGTAGTTTGGTATGGATCTATCAGATGATTCTAATGAGAAAATACCACAATCCCATTCTATGTCTGACAAGTGAACCTCCCAGGGACAATCTTTGACCATTGGTAAATTTGTAATAATTTTGTAAATAGTTGGCATTTGTTCATACAAAATATCTTGCAAAAGGATATGTTATGTTTAGGCCGTCATGACAACAAGGGTTCTTCAACATTTACGGAATGTGAAAGGGTATCACCAAGGGAACAATAAAAGCATCTTACATGGATGTTTCTTTGTGAAAACACGCATATTATAAGCAAATATAATGCAAGTGTTTGTGTGCATTCTGATGGCTAAAACCTTTCTGACAATGCAGTTACGTACAATTGGTTCCTAACAAGACTAATTTGATCAGAGGTAAACTGTTCTAAAACATAAAATATATACAACAATATGGTAGTAAAATCGCCATTGACGAATCGTAATGTCAAAATAGGAATTTGTGTTTAAAGATAAGTTTAGTGAATAAACTCAAACCATTGGTGTCACAATTTAGGGCATACATATCATACAATAGCTTAATTATTGTTAGAAACAGTATAACTTGTTGTTATAAGTTGATTCAAGTTAGTTACTTATTCAATAAATTTGAAAATCAAAAAGGGAATGACAGATCAACTACTTTTGGTATGGAAGAAAATATGACAGTTTCCAGGTTCCTTTTGAATCATACACAAGGTGTTTATAAATGCATTATCTTACAGAATCATATATTAGGTGTACGTATTTAAAAAGGAGTTGCACAAGCAGATGGAGCGTATCTTTGTTTTCAGTCAGGGACATTATACTCATTTTTTTCTTTCTGAAGCCCTATGGCCAAGACCAATGACATATGCTATGCAGCCTCAGGAAGTATTCTTTTACCAAGAGTGTTCAAAATACGTTCCCGGGGTCGAAAGTCGCTCCGCCCCACAAGTCACAAGTTTTCTATATACTCATATATAAAGGTATCTTTTAAAATCTCGGCCTTAGCCTAAAGTCCTAGTTTGAGTCCATATGGAGTTGAAAATAATTTTGATAAAATTATGTTTGTAAAGCCTGCAATAATGTTTAGATTTATAAAATAGTTTCATGATTATTCAGAAGAATAATAGTTTGCGTATTATAACAGTACACACACTTTTAAAACAAAGATATTTAAAAGAGACTCCTATGACACTGTTCTTGTTGTGACCTCATTGTAACTAAATTGCACAATAGTTCTATAAATGAGAAAGTACAACCCACTACAATGGATTGAACTATACAATACTAAATAATTCAAAGCGATGTTCACCCTTTTGCACTGCTATATAGGACTCTGGGTTACTTTGTTGATATCATGGAAGAACTATATCATTATCAAGCAAAATATACCTCGGGTACATGTATAGTGGTTTTACACTCCAACTACTCGTTAAGCTGGGTAAGCTGGGTCATTTTCATCTGCATTGCTATTATTGTGAATGATGACCTCCAAATAAACCAACAAACTACTCTACCACCACCTACTTTCTATGCAAGCAGCAACATTTTTAAATAACCACTGCCTAGTTGATACTTTTAATAGGCTAACCGATATATGGCTATTATGGCCCTTTATTTTTTAACCATTCCCATGTTTATTCCAGCCTACGTCGCCACAATTGGTTTAAAGGACAAACGCTCGCAAGTCTAAAAGTCATAACTTTTCATGTCTTTATAAGTTTTAAGCTTCTGTAATCATAATTTATACTTTTGAGAAAGTTCATATCTTAAACAGTTTGAGTGTGCGAATGCAAAATGCTTCCTTGTATTTTAAACATCTATTGGAAGAAAAGTAATAAAATTTAAAACAAATTTATGGAATATCATTAATTTTATCATTTTTACAGAATTGAAAAGTCTCCAATCGATTCGGTTTGTTTGAAAACATTATTTCAAAGATTCGGTGTTACATTCTAGCTGTAATATTAACACTATAATACTTTAGACGAATGAATAATTGAAACATCAGATCTAACTATCTATGTATAAATACGTTAATAATATGTCATGTCGTTGTATTCTGAATATTTTTAAGAAGCTTGTTTTATGTATATATTCACAAAATTTTGTAGTTGAGCCCACTTTCCAGTGTCAATACACTTTTGGGTTGATTCTTGTAATAGCACGTCAAAATTGAGGTTCTTTAAACTAACGTTAGCTAAATAAGTTATATTTTTGTTCGGTTTACCTGTCAACAAAACCACACAAAAAGAGGAATACGAAGTTGCAACTTTGGCACCGTTTATTATGGTATTGTCACATGTCGATCTAGAACGATTAAAAAAACGAAACAAAAGAAATTGTAATTACATGACGCTTCTTAAATATAAAAATAAAACTGTTTTTGTTTTTTTGTTTTTTAAATCATCTTTACAGTCATTTACAAAGTATTTTTGCCAATTACCTTGTTTGCAATGTGATACGATCTGTGATGCAATCAAAAGAACAATACCCCAATTGTCTCATTATTCTGTCAAGGAAATATCCATGACCGTATTTCTAAATTTAAGTTTACATCACAGCCTGAGACGCGATATATTAGTTCGACTATTGATGGTTAAAATAATTTTATAATAATAATATTTAAGCTTGCTTCGAAGATTTTGTTTTAAATTCAGATACTTATTATCCTTTTAAGATGGCCAGCTGCGTAAAAGATGTTCTGAAATATTGATGTTCATAAAAATGGTCTCAAATTAGCTTTCAAATGAAGAATGTTTTGGGGTGACGAAACGAATAAAGAGAACTTGGAATTATAAATACGAGTAAAAGTTATATTTAAGACATCGATGGAAAACTGTTCAAAGATCATAAAACATTTTAATCTTACTGCAAAAAAATGTCAATTTCCATATTAATGTCAATACTTGAAATACGCAGACGAAATAATTTCACGAGAAAGTGAGTTTCCAAAACTGTATTTATTCATATTCAGTCTGACCATTGCTCTCAAATTATTTTTGGGCCCACCGGTTGGTCCTGAAGAGATATTTTCAGAAATGATTTTATGTTATTGTTTAGATGAAGATCTGAATGCCACAATGATATAAAAGTACTTGTCAGGAACGGACTGCAATAACTGTTTAGGTTCGATTTCAGCTTGACATGCGTTAAGACAAGATAATGTCATATAATATAAACAATGCGAATATAAGATCATTCCTCTTTTTGGTGTTTGTTTCTTTCTCCAATTGTTAAATTTTAAAAGTCTCCGTAACAATATAAAATGAATTAGCTACGATTTAAATACAATTTCGTAAATGCGTTTTAGTAAATATTACTTTTTTCATTAAATCCCCATCTCTACCCAGTGACTTTAAATTGTTTATTATTATAATTATTTAAATAAAGCATTTGAATGGAACAAATAAAAAGATGTCACGCTGATTACAGTGATAACTTTAAGACCGGATATTGCCCACGATTGATAATAATCTGCACCATTAGCGCAATCTATACAAACCAAACAGTGGTTCCAATATCTCCTTTATTACAGCACTGTTCTATTATTTAAATGCAGTGTATGCTCTAACAAGCAATGTTGATGTACGGATATAAATTAACCTTAATTAAACTATGATCGACTTCTGCTGATTTCATGGGATTCGATTTGTTCCATTCGTTGTTGTCCTATATGACATAATAACACTGCGTGCAATGTCATGATCACGCGTTTGTCCTGTTTAAGTATTGTAAACAAAACGCAATAAATGGCGTATAAGAATACTATTATTTCTTACGGTTTATTTATATTTATATAATATGCATTGTTTGTGAATTGCGTTTACATTTAATTGTTTCAGCTCAGGGACCATTTGTCATCACAATAATATGTGTTTATGGTGTATGTTTTATCATTTACGTTTTTACTTTATTCAGGATTGTTCGGATAAGAGTGAGGTTGTGCACGCAAACTGGTTTAAACCCCCAGTAAATTTACATTTTACTGACCGTTCCAAGGCCGTACCTTACAACCCTTCATAAACACACCTAGTTTTTTATATGGTTTATATGCACTGTGTTGATTGTGGAGTTTTGTCTTGTTGTTTCATGCTTCTTGTTTGTTAAGTTTGTTTACATCATAATATGTCCTTTGCGTTTATTCTGTGACATCAAACGAGGTTTATGTTTAAATGTTCGCTAATTAGCTTTGTTCTGTAGTTTCTTATATAAATATTGAAATGGTAGAGTTGATTATGTAGGGGCTGTCGCCTGATCTGTATATTGTTATTCTTTATATTTCCCCTCTCCTACACGATGTATGTAAAGATTTGATAGAGTCTATGTTCATGTAAAAGATGAGAAAAAAAATTCCGAACTGGTCAAGCAATATAGTTGGTATAAACTTGCCCGATGTTTTTTTGTTTTTTGGAGGTTTTCAAATGAGCACACGTCTTCGATGGTTTAACAGAAGTATTTTTATTCCGATTTTGACAGCCATTCAAAACCAGTTTAAATGCCTCATTCGGGATTCCCAATATGAGTTGTATTCATCCGGATTCAGAATAGTCTGTTATAAAACCCCGAAGAGAATCAAATGAAGTTAATAATATTGTAGTGCATAGGGACATTTAAACGGTTTCGTTCTGTAAGTTTATTTAGAATTATATACTATTTAACCGCATTGTACACAGTACCAATATACGTTTTTCATTTCAGCTATTGAATGATTATTATTAATTCAAAGAACCTGCCGTTCTGTTCATAGTTCTCTCATTTCAAGACCAACTCGCTATAGGTGGCGCCAACATTGCAATAAAAGTTTCAATATTAAAACCACCGTTGTTTATTTCATTATTAAAATCATATATGATCTGTTCTAATACAAAGGTGGCAGTATCCGTCAGATGTGATAAAATGTTATTTATTATGTATATAACTTTCTACATGATAACTTCTTATCATTTTTTTTTCAAAACCGACTAACATAAAGGTTGCAGTATCAGTAAGAGATGATGGAAATACGCGTATGAAAATAATGCTATACATAATCAGTATGTGTCCAACCTCGTTTTAGCCCGTGCTAATAAATCAAATCAGCACATGTCCTTCACTTTCATTAAGGAGCTTGGATGTAAGAACACTTATCGCGGTTTCGAGAAATACAACTTAGTTCACTTTTTTATCGGGTTAATTATTAATTATTAACTAGTAGTTCAAGAGATCCATTGAATATCTGATAAAACAGTCTATGACTTTCCACCATGCAGTTTTAAGGTTATGTACCTATATAAAGACACTTAACAGACACAAGTATACAAGTATACCTTCAAACATGTTATGAAAAATGAAGAGTATTAAGGTTTAGTATACATAGACTTCAGGAGCGAATATCTGTTATTCAAACCACTCAGCCTTTTCTTTGAAGTGTTAAGCAGTATACGGTGAAGAGAATATTGTATCTATTACTAAAGTCCAAGTACGTTTTATAGTTAATTAAATAAAAAAAAAAAATTGAAATTGCTTATAAAGCTATGATACTGTCTCAGATAATGTTACAATTTAACATACCCCTATTTAAAGTTAGGCCATTTCTCGCTTAATGTCAGCACGTCTCATTAATTCAAAAGTTACTCGTATCTCGCATTTTGTCAGTACGCCTCTTTTAAGTAAATTCGTTTCTCGCATAATGCAGTACTCCTGTTTTAAGATAGGGGGTTTCTCGCATAATGTCAGTACGACTGTTTGAAGTTACGTCCTTTTTAGCATTATGTCAGTACGACTGTTCAAAAGTACGTCGTTTCTCGCATAAAGTCATTACGACTGTTTAAAGTTACGTCGTTTATCGTATAATGTCAGTACTCCTGTTAAAAGTTACGTCGTTTCTCGCAATATGTCAGTACTCCTGTTTTAAGATACCTTGTTTCTGGCATAATGTCAGTTCTCCTGTTTTAAGTAACGTCGTTTCTCATATTATTTCGGTACTCCTGTTTCAAGTTAAGTTTTTTAGCATATGTCAGGAAAGTAGAACAGATAACTACAGCGGCAGTATTTCGAGTGTACATATATATGATATTTTCTACGCCAGTCATACATAGAAAGTCAAGACAATAGTTTAATTCCTTCTTGAGGTTCTGTATCGTTTCCAGGCATATTTTTTAACGCGAATGAATCGAGATCATATTAAATCCACATTTCATGTCATGATTGTTTAAAATACAAATACACAAAATGCTAATAAACCCATGCAGTATTTGTCATATTTCCACTGGAGTCGTTTTCCTACCGTACTAACAGTCTTGTCGCAATTAATCGTACCATATTACATAAACTCGTACACATTATCGAACACAATTTATATACATACTCATACTAAACCGCTCTTACTCCACCCCATCATACAAAACTATATACTCCTGTGAATCCTCTTAATCATAATGTATAATACGGATAGAAGGAATTTCGTACTTATGTCGAAACAATTTGTGAGCTGTCGTTGAAAATTTGCATGGTCTTAATGTAACAGGGTGGTTTCTTATGGCGACAACTATAATAACGGTCTAACTCAGCAGTTAGGGCTCAGTGTAGTTGGATAAACATCGGAAGTCTTTAGGGGCTTTTATTACATATATTATAAATCCACAGCTCTGAAAGTATATAAACATCAACTTAAGCATATCACACAAGAGTTAATACAATTTTCTAGCGGCCATACTATTACATAATATAATCATATTAAAACAATACAAACATGATATACAAAACAGGTACAAACACATTTCACATCCCATTACATATAATCTAACTCACCAGCTGTAGGCCAAACTGCCTTTATATTCTCCTTGACACATACATTCAACCGGTGCCGCAAATCTAAAATAAGTGGATTTATAAATATTACTTATAATATTAACATACAAGGTTAATTCACTATCTTGACCTTTTAGAAATATTTTAACTATCATATTTCTAACTTACTAAATACTTAGATACAACTGCTCAAATGTAATTATAACAATTACACTTCTTATTAAATAATATTCTAGAAATACTAGGTTCTAGAAGTATAACTAATTGACTAACCTTCAATATATTTTGCCGCCAATTCCAACAATTACAGATAAAGTAAAATATGATGTGTTTGCCTTGAAAACAAAGAACAGAATGATCCAGTGTTCCCACCAAAAATCTCACTTTAGGGATTATAGTCACAGATGACCAAACAGCAATTATATTTTAATATTACTAAGAAAGACAACTCTGTCAATAACATCAAAGCTGATTTGCTTGTTTTATCCCTAACATTACATCGAACTCAATTAAAAATAAAATGTAATAATTATGAAACTTGACTTTGTTACATTAACATAGCAAAGATTTCGTAAACAACTGTAAACACGTGTTCACCAAATATTTTCTAGACAACTCGTTGTAACCATTGCAAGTTCAATCACGCCGTATTTCAGTAGATGTCGGTTGAAATGACGGCAAGAAAGGGATATTATATGTGGTGTGTTAAAATCAATATTATATGGAAACAGTGTTATATTGTCTTTTTATTGTATTTACAGACCAAGATAATTATGGGAAATATTGGAGGAGGCAGCGGGGGCGTAACAGGCGGCGGTGATGACGAATCCATTCAACCTGTACCTTCTACTGATGAGGGCGACGGCGACGGTGTAAAAATAAGAACAGGGGAGAAGAATGTTGCTGTGAGGTCTCTACGTGTCAGTCCATTATTAAGTGCCATGCTTCAGGAGGCTCGGAGACAGGCGAGTCTTCTGAATGTATGTGACGATGAAAGGGTCCCTTTTTTAAAGCCAAGGTGTTATTATACGTAAAGATAAAAACAAACACAATTGGATCGTCCATATTTTATCTAAAGATGTACTGTTACTCCCAAATAAGATTTACCATGTTTAAAACAATTATTTTAATTTACCAAAAAAGTTTAATAAATGTCAAAAACAATGGTTATGAAGGATAGTGCGTTTAATTTGAAAGAAATGTGCAAAAAAACACGGCATTTCTACCTTATGAGACGATAGTAGATCACAGTAAATCTTTTAGCATTCACCAATAATTTAATATGTTTGCGTTTTCTGCTATTAAATACACGGTTATAAACTTGTTATCAGTTATTAAGATTTTTCCATATATGCATTATTAAGTTAGAAATTGAAGGTTAATCACTCAAAATTTATGTTTGTTAAACATGTGTTTATATTGATTTTGAAAAAGAGTGTCGTATAAATAGATATAAGAATTTATCATGTCAAAACTACGTCATGTTAGCCTCTGTCATTTATTTGAGACAAAAAACACTCGATTGATATTGTCTAACGTGTCTGTGTTGTTGTTTTTTATGTTCGAATGAAAAGTATATTGGGGAACGAATGCCGCTTAACCCGCCCACTCCTTGTAATTTCGGAAGCACACATCTCCGCGATAACTGCTCACACTATGGCAGTCAAGGGTTACTGCGTACATTTGAAATGCTAATGATCATTCGTATACGTCTTTTCCGAAATAATAAGAAAGATTGGAGTTAGAAAGCGTCGTCCAGGAATATTTTGCTAATGTAATGTTGTGTAGCAGTTTGTTTGAAATGAACGCACGGGGTTTCGTCCTATGCTATTTACTGACTTGAAAATGTGTTTGCAAACGAATTTATTTAAGGAATGAGTTGTGGGCTTGAGTCATTATCGGGGTATGAACGCAATTGGGCTGGTCAAAGTGTGTGGTGTTCGTAGGACTCCAGGCGTACTTTGACCAGCCTAATTGCGTTCATATCCCCAATAATGACATCAATCCCGCAATTCATTACTTCATATTATATTAACATCAATAGTGCACTACTTCACTCATGAATTGTTCAAAAATGCTATTTTTTGTACTCAACCTTTCAATAATCTTTTCTCACCCATTCTGTAAACAGAACGAACCGAATGTAACTGGAAATGTTTTATCAAATGACGTCACGATAACGCGGGAAAAGATCAACCACTTGAAATCACTTATAAACGTATGGCAATGATGCACTTAACAGGTCATAATTTAACACTTTCTTAAATGTTAATTTATATTTAACGGCACCTTTTGACACAATACAAACAATAACAAGATAAAGAAATCCATGTATATTGTTATGCGATGCATTGCGATACAAACATATACGAAGATGTTGTGTTCATCGATTGATAACGGCAATTGCCGAAAGCAATTCGTTTAGGGAATGGAAGATGATGTGTAAATATAGGTAAATTAACATGGTCATTAAGAAACTACTTAGGATCGGTATTATTTTCAAAACCTGAGGAAATTAATTGTTCTTCATTGACCAGACATACTGCTCATAGAAGGTTTCTGGGGAGTCTCATTTAAAGTTTTAACAGAAATGACATACACCTAATTATATTTAATCTGATATTATGTGGAGCGTTGCGTATTATTTAATAATGATATGGAACATACATGATTCAAGTAATATTTCTTACCTCATTATCCATTAGTTGATATACGATGGGATGTTGATTTAATTATGCAAAGTAGGTTAAATCCCAACTCTACCATATGTTTATTCCTTATCATAACGGTAATTCCTTAGAATATGTTTACTCCATCGTTAGAACTATAACTAATATTTAATTCATAATCATATCAATTGTCTTCTGTCGTTCTAAAAGAGCCACTTCATAAATGTGTTATCAGTTTACTTGTTTGTTTGTTTTGGTCGTTACCTAAACTGTCATGACTGTCTGTCTGGAACGCATCCTTGGACTTCAAGAGTGATCTGCCACTGATTGGTTGGCGCACATGCGGTCAGCCACTGATTGGTTGGCGCCTGAGCGGTCTTCTTTTTGTTGGATGGGCGCTCTCCGGGCAGAAAGTCATTGGTTAGTTTGGGTCACGTGGTACATCTGGACATACTATATAAGAAGCGCGTCCTCTGCATGAAATTTGAGCTTTGTTAGAACTTTTGAAGAACTTTGGAAAAACTTTTAAGTGAGTTGAAACTTAACTTGAGCACTTTAAGAACTAAGAATTTGGAACTTTGAGCTTAACATAACGCGGCCTCATTGGAAGACTTTTTCATTACTTATATTCATATTCATGATATACATTCTGAATCCCATTTTTTAATTCTTCAACACACAATTAATGGCTCTAAAAGCTAATGTATCAGTACCGTATGCCACTATGCGACATTGATACTGACCATTAAAGACAGACAGACTTGTCCATGGAAAATGCAAATACTAGTCCATGCGCGGCACATCAGCACCAAGGATAACTGAAAAAATGCAAACTTCAGTTTTCTAGCTTGATTTAGTAAGTATGTTGGACCAATTATAATAAAGGCCAACTATTTGCATTATATTCAAATAAGTGTTATCTAAATTCGTTAATTTAGTAGGTTAGATAGTTGGGAATACATATCCAAAGTTTCAATGCAATAAACGATGAATTTATTGATATAATGACTTAAAGATGCTTACATGCAAAACCCTTACCAAGGTGTGAATGCCGACGCCGCTGCCGACGCCGAACCAAGGGTGAGTAGTAAAGCTCTCCTTATTCTTCGAATAATCGAGCTAAAAATAGAACATGCATGCAAATATGACTTTTTCATGCCCTGCACATTAGCACCAAAGATAACTCAAAAATGGGTAACAGAGAACCTGTATTCTCATTGTGGACCTACAAATGCAGATTTATTGTGCTGTTTTTTAAAAGAATAAACAAACCTACTATACTTCAAGCAGTCGGAATTCAATTTATGCACTATTTTGATTGCAAACAGACCTGATTTAACTATTATAAATTGTTTGAGTAACTTTATAACTTAATAATGTTATTACCTTGGTAGGTGATTACTGCAACATATAAACGCCATATCATTAATCTTGGTTGTCTTTAACTAAAAGCATTATATCTTAATATTACAGATACTTTTGATTTAAGCAGTTCGTGCTTTAAATCACAAAATATAAAAGCGGAAAAGAGTGTAGGTGATATCAAGTCAAAAAGCAGATAAACCCATTATCATTTGGACTTTCAACTATATTCATTGTAAATAGAGTGTAATCAAATCATCTATGGTTATAGAATGTCACGATTGGACGTGTATTATTGCAGTTTTAGAGCTATTGTAAGTAGCACGGATGCAGGTCTCTGAAAACGAATTATGATATCATTGCGACCATTCAAAACAGAAGTACCTTGCCTGAAACGGAACTATTTAATTAATTGTGTAATTATAATTAAAAGAGGGCAAACAAGTTTTTACCTTTCCACGCAATGTTATAAACTATCTCGATGCCGACTTACACAAAGCAATGAATATGCTTCGGATTTAAAACTTTACGCACAAGGAGACAAATTTCAAAATAAAAAAATGCAAGATATCGTCAATATTATACACTTGTAAAACTAACTCATAATACTATATACTATTTGAAGAGTAAAGGAAAGTATATGCATATCAAATACAGTAACATAAACGATTAATACATTGGGAGGGCTAAAGATTGTCTAATCAAAGGAAAGTTTCTTACCAAATAAAAATAAAAAAAAAACTCGAGCAGCATTAAGGGAATATGTCAGTATTTTAAATCACATATTTTGTATAGAAAACAGCGTAATATTGCTACGGTTAATACGTGCATATTATCGGAGGTCATGGCGGACAGCAACGGGTAAATGATAAGCCACGCCTTATCTAGACGCTCATTGGTCAGTCGGATATCAACCGTAGAGTTTGACTGACATGCCGTGTCATGTCAATTGCATTGAAAGATAGTTTTCCTTGTTTGGATTTTAACATATATTAATACAAAAAACAGGTACAATGAAGAAGTATTGTATAAATATTCATCAAGACAAACAATTATTAATTCCATCTTGCACTTGGAATTGTCCGAAATCAAAGAAAGCCAATGCCGTTTCTAAGACGGTATTAAACCTATCCTGCATTGATCCACTGATAGCTTATTTAAACTTCCCAAAGCGCATACAGCCGCTCCACCAACAAACAAGGCAGCCGTTGCCCGAGAGCTAGACCTGTCGCTCCTGTACTCTGTGCAAGCTCAAAGAAACTTCCGGATGCCATGGTTGGTCCCTATAATGTTGTAATGCATGTTAAGATTCACACAACAGATAATTGAAATTATTTCCTCAACCTAAATTGAGTGGACGTTAAGGACTCAAATCAATTATCAGCGTTCGCTTATATTTGACCTTGATTTGATAAAACTTAATTGTAGGCTGTATCGAGATTCTTCCGTTGGGTGATGTTGCTTTATTCTTCTTTACATCGCTTATCAGAACAAGTGTGTTGACAACACTGCAAGTGCATGTAGTTTGTTTTGGAAAACAGTTTTAACAAAACTAAGATTGATAATTATATAACAAGGTACCAAATGTATGCAAATCTACAAACCTGCATACCAGCCGAGATGGACCCAGCAACGACGCCGGCTGACCAAAACCCGAGAGCGCCTAAAGCAACAGGAGCACCAACCATTGCTGAAACACCCGCGGTAACGTCAACTGCTGCACTCCAGAATTATAAATGGGAATAGTATTCTAGCCAATAATTTTTCGTTTAGTGCTTAAGTTGCTTTTAAAAGATTAAAGTTACATCATAGTTCAAACCTACTTATAACGTATCCCGTATGTTTTGAACGAGCTAATAATTGTTTTAGGCATCGACTCTTTGGATAATGATTGGTGCGTGTGGTAAGATATATGAACAGTTCAATCTCCTGTGCCCTTAATGCGTACTTGGAACCTATTTTTCAATTCAGATTTCTCCACGCATTGACCTTTAAATAAGTCATATTTATCGGGACTACCAAATCAACAATGTATTGAGACTTTGAAAAGATATTGCAGCTATTTTGGAAAAAAATGCATTATTGTAACCAGGAAACATATTTCTTCCACTGTTGGAATTTGAATAGATATCATCAAGAATACATTGTTGTTTAGGTTGTCTGCTGCATTTTGACACAGAAACAAAGTAAAAATGTCGACAGACTATTCCGAAAAAAGCTGAATGCTTTTATATCCAAAAGTGTATATGCTCTTCATTTGTAAAGTTTGTTCAACTCCCTAAAATATTTCACCAAGAATGTTAGTTTTACTTCTAAAAGACTGTTCCTCATAAGTAAAAAAAAAAAACTTTTGAAACGTTCTGATTTTTGACCTCTTGCACTGTGGCCGGCTCTTAAACCTCTAGTCACATTGTAGTTTCCATACCTTATACGTTGTATAATTATGTACTCAAATGAATAATTATATGAATGCTTTCGAAAATCTGGGGCCAGACCCTAAAATCACAAAATTCTTATTAATAAGAATTTTCTCAATCTTGATTACATCTTATCATTTTCTCATATCACATGGTCGTTTTCAAAACTATCATGAAATAATTAATATTTGTTTTTTTAAAATCAATTTAATGACATCAATTAAGACATTTTTTTAGATCAACAAAAATAATCGATTTAGTTCGTACCTGGCATTCTTGAAGATACTATCCGACGTGTTTTATGAAATATCATTCATGCACGGATCTAATGGTTAAACATTACAATAACAAATTACCGATTATCTACTGAATGTAAGCGATTGAGTTTTTATGCATAACTAATCTTTTTAGGCCATACCAATCAATTATTTGCATACATTTAGTAGTCTTTACGTAATGCACGAAACGGAAGTCGAAACGAAAGTATGTTCATTGTATAACATTATTTATCTTATAACTGATGACATGAGTCGTTAGATTAGCACTGGTTTCCTCAAGTTAATGCATACTTTGATAAGATTTAAATTTTGCGATTTATCTTTATTTAGGATTGTTGGAATAAGAGTGTGGTTTGTGCACTTAAACTGGTTTAAACCCTCAAAAAATGTACATTTTACTGACCGTTCCAAGGCGGTACCAAACACCATGAAAAACATACCTAGTTTATTTTATATAAATAGTATGTATACACTGTGCTGCTTGTAAAGTTTTGTGCTGTTCTTCCATGTTTCTTGTTTGTAATTTTATGTTATATGTCTTTGGCGTTTACACAGTGCCATTAAACCGGGTTTATTCTTAAACGTTTTGCTACTGTGCTTGTTTCGGTAGCTTTTCGCATAAATATTGCACATGTCGACAACTTTAAATAAATTATTCATGTTAGGTGTGAAACACACACTACCTTTGAACAGCATTTATTTTTAAATGAACGTCAAGTAAAAGGTGTATCACATGTATAAACATATATTTCAACTCCTATATGAATGACGCTATCCGATTGGCCTAGAGCAGTCACGCGCACGACGTGTATAATCCATACACCCCCTGTAATTTCAAGTAGGTTTTATACCACCCCTGTAACTTTCATACTCCGCAGACGACGGAACAAAATGGCGGCAAAATATTGTAATTTCTCTCTCGGCTTACACTGTAGGGGAGCTAACTCATGCACGTTATTCAAAATACATTTCATTCAAGCAATATGTTGAGTGTAACCCACTGTTTACATGAGTCATTGGTTACAAAATGGCGACTTAAAAAGGGTTTACAAGAACAACAAGTGACGAATCTGTCGGAAAAGGGTTAAAACTAAATTCAGAAGAGACTCTTCGAAGCAACTATAAATCTGCAAATGTGCTGAGCAGTTACCTTCTAGAAATTTTCAAAATAAATGTTAAAAACAGTTATTTGTGAACTGATCTTGTTTTTTTTTCTTATTATTACATTTATTGACTGTGATACATCTTTTTTGTACAGTTAAAGTTTAATGTTACCTTACTGAGAAAATATATATGCTGTTAAACAATTGTATTACTCCGTGAGATATATTCGTTACACTGTTAGTAGTTGGGGGGGGAGGTTATTTGGCTTCGCTCTCGCATGGTATGAACCACTGAGGGTGTTTATCACATACCTCCCCAGCTACTAACAGTGTCACTAAAAATACATGTGTATCGTTTGTATTGAATCACTTTGCAGTAAGACTTCTTCAAAAGGTAGGTCGATTTAATTTCAAAAAAGCGAGTGGTGCAAATGTGTACACTCAGATGTTTCGTACGTATTGAATCGTGTTGCAGTTAAACTATCTCCAAAAGGTCGGTCGACACGTTTTCAGAAACGTTTGCGCTTTGTAAAACAAAAAATAAAAAAAACGGAATTAATGAATCAATTCCTTATTTTTGATTTCCGTGATTAAAATTTAAATCATGGAAAAGAAAAAGGCTATCAATTTTGGTTTTCTTAATTGTTTATTTACCTCTTTCATTTTTTATTAACAAAAATGATAAACGGAAACCTTCAATACAGTATAGCTTCTTTTTCAATGTTTTCTTTGTACTTCAATAAATAAGAATCTGTAAAAATCCACTTGAGTGGAAAACAACCGTCCAGAAAAAATCTCAGGAACACTTAGCTTAACGTCATAACCATTATGTGTGTGGCTGTAGCTGAAAGGTCAACTAAGTTTCTAATGTACATCATGAAGATGAAATCAGAATGTATTGATCGTTGGTCTGTTTTGTGAATCTAATTACACATACTTTAAATAATTAAGTATTTACTCTTTCTGGAAGGTTGTTTTCCACGCAAGTGGATTTTTACAGATTCTTATTTCGCAAGCCGAGAGAAATCGAAATCTGCAAAATCAACAAAATCGATATTTCAAATCATTTAAATATTGCTCAAAGAAACGTTTTTGATATGACGTCAGCAGAGTAGAATTATGCCGTATTGCCCTGGAGTGGAATACAGACTACTACAGACTACCGTATTTTGTGAAAGGTATTGCGTGTTGATTTATGATGGGTATATAATCGATGTGGATACTGCTATATTGAAATACACAACACATACCTCATGTTGTGGTACATCAATTAAAACTTTTGCATGATGGTTCGTTATTATTATCCCACGGGTCTGTATAAAACAATAAAGTAATCATAGATAAAGATAAAATATAGATGTTCAATCACAAAAAATAGGACCATACAAATACTGATGACCCAGTTAACACATCGTTCCAGGTTTAACTGATGTGGCTCGACTCTAAGGTGTTCCGCCCGGACACAAAGTGGCTCATTGTACCTCTTAGCAGGGTTTAAGAGCCTGAAGGAGATGAATCAAGTTTCTCAAACTGTGAAATGTAAGTGATGCCACTTACCATTGTCATGAAACTTGGCTTTGATATTAATCATGAGATGAATCAAACATATGCTGCATCCATTTGCTTTTGGCCATGATCGTTTATCGACGAATTTTATAAATATTGAAGGAAATCTTCCCTTTTTTACTTTGGATTTGAAAGTGAGATTTTATTACATTAGTTAAAAGCCTTTGTGCATATTTCAAAACATTTATTTGAAAGAGAAAGTTGACTTCTTTAACAAATGTTAAAACTATTTACGCAAATTCTATATCATTAGTTTATACAAATGTAATATTCAATTTACAAATTTAATACTCAATTTAAACTCAATGTTCTATGGTTAAGCAAAATCAACTGGCCAAATTTGAAACATATACTAGATCTTCATCATTTAAGAAATCATTAAGATTTAAAACTGTTTATCTCACCACAACTCATTGACATCTTTAGTATCATTCAGTTCTTCTTCTGTGAAAGGTACTTAGGGTGTATTTTTCTTGTTTGGCACATTTACTTTTGCTTGACTGGCTTAGCTGTATTTGCACACTTCTGTTTCCTGCTTCTAGTGCCAATACATCCATGTTTGATATTGAGAAATCAGTACAAAATGTTAAAGGAGAACTGATTAATTGTATTCCTTGTTTCTACTAAACGCATTGAAGATGTATATAGGAAGCGCGAATTTCATTTATACGCGGTTACTTTTCTCTGTTCTGCCCATTCTATGGCTGACAAATGAATTAAAGCCTCTGAATGATGGGACACTTTGTTGCCTCCCTTTACTTTAAGTGCGCATGCCCAGCGAATACCACAATGCATTGCTTCAAATTTGTGAGCATGTTTGATATTTCTGATAGTGTCAACATATTTATATACTACTGAAACCTAAAACTCGAAGTCGGTTTAAATTGGGATACGAATGGCTTATATGAAGTCTGTATACTTGCGATTACCAAACAAGTGTTACTTCCCTTGGGTGAAATAAACAAGTTTTAAACATTTAAGTATTGTTTATAAGGTTATAGTATTAAAAAGAAAATTAGTACTGCTGGATTGTTTTTATTGTATTAAACTACATACTCAGATGGACCATTTCCACATTATTTTAAACCCCCAACAACCGATCAGACTATCGGATGTAAATGAGCTATTGAAAGGGGCTGGCTTATCAGTTAAGGTCTGTACCTGTGAAGTATTTATAGCTCAAGAATGTTAACAAAAATAACCAATATCTGAATGAGTAGCTAATTCTTTGGAATGCTTTCAGATGTTGTAAGATATATAGGGGCTCAATTAAGAGATTATAAAACAAAGTGTTAACAACTTTGGCCTAGAAATGCTCCAAAATGTGAAGTCTTTAGCCTTGCCAGTAGGAACAGTCCATGGATTGAATGGGTGGCATTTCTTTCGAAGTAAAATGCATTTTTATATTAATTGCTTTTAATTGCTTTGAAACGTAACACTCATGTCTAAAACCTATTTTCTTGAACATTTTCAAAGAATGGTCAATTTATATAGATATAATTGTTCATAAGTACTCTAATAACTAGCATGTGTATAAGCGAACTACCCTATTAAATTTCAATAGGAAAGTATACTTCTGGCGCGAAGAATTGGGCTCCATTTTATTGCTCTCACGGCTATTCTGATGGATAACATCATTCTGAATATGGATTAAAATAAGATTTTTGATCTGTCAATTTTAATAAACGAGGAGCAACAAATAACCATTGAATCATTGTTCAATCACAATAATTGGGATTTTGTTAAAAATTGACAAATAAATAGATATGAATGATCAGTCATCAAAGGATGTGTTACGGAAAATATGTTTTCTTCGCCATCAGAGGGATAATTTTGGAAAATGATATTATAAATATAAAGGAAAGTGAGAAATGATGTAAAAAAAAATGGAACATGTACAGAGTGTTTGTGTTCACCATGTGTGACAAAACATGAACAGGCATGGCTCGACTTAGGGGAAATACCACATAATCAAAATAGAATATCTAGCAGATTGAGATATAGAAAGTTCTGGTCAATGTAAGATCACAGAAATGCATGAACAAATCAAAAGTATTTAAAACCGAAAGCTAGACTTATGCAAAGGAACAGCGTTGATGAGACAGTCTTCAAAATGCAAAGAGAAATAAGGCCAACTTGTGTAGTTGAATTGGTCAGATCTAAATACCCAAGTCCAGCTGACATTACCATAATAATAATAACAATGTGTTATATTCACTGGAATTTAATTGTCCATGTTTCACTGTTCAAGAGAGAAAAAAAGAAGCCATACTCTGTAAGGTTTTGTGCATGCCATTTACATTATTGAAACACTGATTCTAGATAGACCTGCACAACATGTGCTCCCTGCTGTTAACAAACTGAAGATCACATGATCAAGCCAATTTGTTAGCCCCTCCTAAAATATTCACATTTTAAAATTGAAGATATGCGTTTCTTATTATCAAGACCATTTTTAACATAAAACTATGATATGTGTATACATATTGATGGGCACACTTTCAAACCACATGCCTAAATTTGTATGTGATATAATAATTTGATTTAAGGTTTAAATTTTGAAAAATGCTTCCCTGCGTTGAAATTCTTTCAAAAATACAGAGTAAAACACCCGACATTACCTCCCTTTTATACCTCAGTTGGGTCTTTAAGGACACTGTTCCAATTGTTTACATTTTTAATGATTTGTCTAGAATGATGTAACAAACTTATAAGTTATTTATACACCTCTAATAATCAACATAACTTGAAACTTCTTCATCTCAATTATTCGCACGTTACATAGACAATGTTCAGTATATTTCTGATCTACAGACAGCCGTGACACAAACTCGTCATTAGACTTGCTCTCGTGTTATCGAGTTGGTACCCCGTGAATATATGTTGAATGAACATTTTCCTCTATGTGCTTTTGTTTTTAAATTATTATGAATGAACACAGAGTTATAAAATCCGAACAACAATCATTAAAATTAACTTTTATCATTTCAGTTCCTATTTCTAACATCAGTCTAATTACCGAAAAAGAATTCGTTACTGTATCTGAAAAAGAAAGTGTGTTAGTTCAATGTGTGTGTCACGGAGGGATACCGGCTGGACATATCACGTGGTTTTATGACAACGGAACACCGGCTGACGTCAGTGATGATGCCATTCTTACTGAGATAAACAATGAAACAATCACACAATTGGATAACACAGTAACAACACAGAGTTACGTGGCCATCAAAGCAGCCACTGCGCTTATTGGAACTTCATTATACTGCAAGGCCAGCAATGATAATGTCAACTGGCTTTTCAGTAATGGCACAAACATTGCTGTCTTATGTACGACTTTAAAGTATTTTTTTGCATTGACTTAATTATAAAATCCTGCACTTAAAATAGTAAGTAACTAAGAAGATGTAACTGTACTAAATGCATTCTGACGCTAATTAATACGTTAAAGATACTTGTTATGCTGCTGATGCAACTAAATCAGAAACCAGACATTGAATATGTATGTACCTTCAGAATTGCTATCGAAATTGGTCTCGTTTTGTTTTCAATTTTCAGTATTACCATCTTCTGTTAAAGTAACGCACCCACGTACACAGTTTGTAACTGCTTACGAAGACAAAAGCGTGTGCTTTGAATGCGTTACGTCACCTGGATGCCCTGCGTTATCCATCACATGGTATAAAGTGACCAATGGAAGTGAGGTCATTACAAGCGCAGACAGTTCTTCAACTACAGAAATGGAGGACAGGACAATTGTAACAAGAAGTTGGGTATCACTGACCTTCAGTATTTCAGACGATTGGACATTCGTGTACTGCACAGCCAGTAACTCTGCTGGAACTTTGACTTCAATAAATCGAGCTGCTGTTCATGTTCACAAAATAACAGGTTAGCGTAAATCATATATAAACCTTAAAATGTATCCAATGTTCTCCTTTTTTATGCGTTATGCAAAACAATATAATAATGAGTAGTTGCTATGGATGTTAATATAATAACATTTGAATATTTAGCTTTTCTGTTTCAGAGAACTTTAAAACGGACAACAGTCATTACGATTCTACATTAGCAAAGACTGCAATTGGGCTGTCATCTATAACTGGAACATCATTAGTCTTTTTTATTGTCGGATGTTTAATATTCATGAAACTACGTTCATCTAAAGGTAAGAAATAATGCTATACTTTTATCGATGTCATAGGATAACTGATGTTAGTCTAAAACTGATATCCGTTTTGCTTAACTTGGTTTGTTTGAACTGTTTACTTTGTATTTGTCATTATTGCATTGTGATTGTATATTATTTCTATATTTCGAGTATTTCGTCTCGCCGTTTCAGTCATTTGCCTAAGTGTACGTTTGTTTGACAATATTTAAAATGTATTTGCATTGCATAATGATCAGTAGCAAACACTTTGAAGTGTTCAATATTGACTGCTTGAACAATCTTCATTTAAGATATAATTGATATCTTCGATATGAATGTAAACTTTTGTGAATGCTAATATTGTGCATTTGTCGTTTAAGTGTTTATAACGGATATACTTATAAATGTTTGATAATACATAAATGTAAAATTTTAGCCGTTCAACGAGAACATACACATGATTCAGGACACGTGAATCAAGCAAACGGTAAATATTTTGTTCGAATAAAGCAGCCTTGAAGTGTTTAAATCAACGATTTAAAATTTTCTTTTTTCTATTTACATGTTAGCTTGTGATTTCCGAAAATATAGGTACTGATAGGCATGTGCAGTAATTTACATGCTAATGGCGTTTTTTAAGGATTTTTGTAGGGTGTTAAATACTGTATTGGAATTGATAAACTAAATTCTTGATGTTGTTATTTTTTGTCTATTTCTGTTTTTTCGTTGTTGTTCAGATCAAGGAAAAGACAATACCAGTAGCAGAATTAATCTGAAGTAAGTTTTTATCATTTTTAGATAGATGAAATGTTTTATGATGTTTTTAACGGTATATTTGATGATATATAACAAGATTTCTTACATGACAAAAGAATATACCGATAAGATCAAAGTTGTTGATTTTAGGGCCAGCGCAGGAAACATCAGCTACACCACGTTACAAATGTATGAGAACACAACGTTCAGAGAGCCATACGAGCCTATGCAGATGGCGGGAGATTCTTAAGCATGTCATAATATGTATGTATTTTTTTAATTGTTTAATTGTGTTGCAACCATATGATTGTTCAGCTTTACTATGATTTACCAAACTCTGAATTTTGCTCAGTTTCAGTTGTTGTTGTTTTTTTTAGACAAAACTATGCCCATATGAGTATCAGTTGTAATAACAATGTTCAAAGAGGCTTAAACAAACAGAATCATGAGTAAAACCAATTGAATATGCTTTGAAAACTGATAGATGGAACCAGATCTGCATCAACTTAAATCATTAAAATGTACACACATTGATATAAACCTCATTGCAAAAATCTTCTTTTTAAATATAAAAAATGGGAATAATTTACGCATTGCACACCTTTTTCCAACAAAAATAGACAATTTTAAATAAAGATCTAGAAAACATGTTTAACATCATTTATAAGAATTAACAGCATACATACGAAAGAGTAAATGGGAAATGTATTTGTTTCAATCAACACATTGAACTTCAGATACGTGGTTTTGAATGTTGTTGACATTAATTCTATTCACGTATTTAATCATGTATCAATATACGTGTATTATTACCGACACAAATAATATGCATAAAGCGGTAGATTCTTCTTGTTCTTCAATTTGGTTGTTATGTTCCATATAGCAATACTTGTTTCTAAGGTAAGTAGTTTTTTGTAATTACATCAATGCATTCATTATTCTTGTGTAAACAAAAAAGTAAACTGAAGGGATCCAAGCATGTTGACATGCCACCCTAAAGAAGACGATACTACACCTCTTAAACCCACTTATGGAAACGTCTCACGCAAAAACCTATATATCACGTTTAACATCAAGGCCTGTATGTCATGGTCACAAACAAAATTATAGTTTCCTACAGTGATATTTACCACTAATTATTTTCGCCCTGTGACTGAGGCCAAGGTCAATATAACTTGACACTTAAATATGATATTTCTTGACATTAATGTTCCATACATGAACACAATTCGTCACGTTCCAAATTTCACATTAGAAACAGTAATTGTCATGTAAACTTCTGGGTGAAAAGGTTTTTATGTTCTGGCTAGAAAATTATCTGTTTGAATTTTCGATCGTTTCGAGTGCAAATCATTGTTATAGATTCACGCGGTACAGAATATCTCCCGGAAATGTTTGTTTATGTTTACAATTAATGGCCAGTTTCGTTTATTAAACTAATACACACTAAGCCTTCACTTACGCTCTGCATCCTGTTTCAAGGTCCAGGATGTTCGGTACCTTTTTTTATTTATAAATAACTACATAAACGTTGTTTTGCTAGTTAAACTGACTTGCATTTACCTGCACAATTATGTTTTCCAAACTCGTTTACTGAAACTTGAACTTATGATGTGGAGGGCGTTCGCAATTCGTGCATTAAACGCATGGTTTAACACTTCAACGCATACATATATGTATAAGCAATTAGTCGAAAATGTTCGTAAGTCACAAAAACGCCGAAGAGGTTGAACGACGATGAAGTTTCATCAAGAAATCAGAAATTTGGATGGAGCAATGATGTACGAAACTAAACATTAGTTTGTCCCTAAACCAGATTACGAGAGATACGAGCCTAACCATGCAATTTATTGCATAGTAATTATTTGTACATTCCTTTATAATTACTCTGGACGATAATACCAACATTGTTCCAGCATACATTGCTCCTGGCTAGTA
Organism: Mya arenaria; assembly: GCF_026914265.1. NCBI lineage: Eukaryota > Metazoa > Mollusca > Bivalvia > Myida > Myidae > Mya > Mya arenaria. The sequence goes on along the minus strand of NC_069131.1, from coordinate 63,692,373 downwards.
GTATACAAATGGCCCAATTCTTTGTAAAGAAAGATGGAAAGTAACTAAACGGAATTCTTTTCTTCCGAGACTTATTTCTTTTTTCTACCATATTGGTGTTAGCCAGGTTAAGCGATGAATAAAAAATATGATACAAAATGAAAAATGGAATTGACTAGGATCAATGGAAACTCGAATTGGTCAGATCAAGAGTGTCAAATGTTTCCGTTCAATATCCTTTTCAAAAGGACCGATGTCATGTTACACAGCACTTTCTGATTCCAAAATAATAACAGAATGTCGTTAACAACGGCGATTGGACGGGTCACAACACTGAAAGGATTGTATTCGCCAGCTACAAAAGTAGTAACAATGGCGATTGAAGTGATAACAACAGCATACTTTAGTAATGAACTTTGATAAAATTAATCCAAAATTTGATTTGATGTCAACTCTGAAACGAATGACGAACACTACTACACAGTAATTTATTTGTGTTACGCGCGCACAAATGTAGAAAACATGCCAAAACCTCAGAGTCAACAAGTCAGACATGCTGATTTTGGGACTTATTGAAAAAAAACGTACATTCTTCTTTGAAAAGGTCTTATTAGAAGTGCTAGATGTCGCAAACGATGTGTCATTACAGAAATTTGCAAGATGTTCAATGAAAATATTAATGTTTTAAAGTCTTTATTTAAAAACGTAAAAAGAACTTAATGTACACTGCAACATTTTACCTATTAACGAACGGCCTTGAAAAAAATCTGTGATAACCATCTCAGGCTGAATTATTGATAAAGACAAGAGGGACTAAATTGATGATATGAAATGGAAATGGGAAATTTTCTTTTAACTGGGACACACATCTTGAAAGACATCACATCAGAGAGCGGACCAGACACTTGATAAATTCTGGTCTTACATGGAACACAACAAACGGCTCAAAACACTGTAAAATAGCGTGTGCTTTATACGAATACTTACAAATGTACATTCCCGCTGGCGGATAGGGGAAATAGGTTTGGGGTTGAACTACCTGTACTACTTAATAGTACCAATCTAATTCTTCTTCATTTGTTTTCCGGTGTATATTAAAATGACTGTGAGTACTGCAGGGGTGTTTGTCAAGCTTCAAATGTTCCCATGGTATTACAGTCAATTTCTGAGCGTATAAAATGGCAAAGGTATGATATGGTGGTCATATTATGTCGATAAAAACGGGGTTTTACAGTCAAGATCATAACTGGGGATTAAAACATTAACTGAGCGCACAAAAAAGGTTTTTTTTATATGTAAAGTTATAGAAACGCAAGACGAACGTGTACAGTGTGAAACTGTATTTATTGCAGTATTATAAATATCGCTAAAATCTCAACGATTTGAACTGGACATGCTTGAGTCTATAGGGGCAGAAGGGTTCTACCAAAAAAGGACACGGTACAGCACCCTTCCACTAGTTAGCAAATCGCATAGTAATTATTGTAGGGATGTATGGTCTATAAATAAATACCTGATTTAAACGTATCGGATATTTCTTAAATTCAATATAGTGGATATTAAAACAGAGTCTTCCTTGCTCAGTGTGTGGATAATTTTCTGGATAGAAATAGTTGCAAAAACGTGTTATATCAGTGAAAATGGATACTATAGTGAATGACATTAGATAACAATATGGCGGCCTCCAATTGTTTTCATACGAGAAACAAGTTTGTTTGGTGAAAGAATGCCTACAAAACAAGAATGACTAAAACATGAGGAGTTATTTGAAGCATTGGCTGATGTAATTGTCTGCACCCACATTACAGGGCTACAGAGAGTTCGAGGTATGTGGTGAATATACGTCGAAAATATCGACGATAAAGTTTCATTGCTAACTGAAGGGGTAACATGAAGGGGGAAATGATAAAGTTGCTAAATACCAATTCCAATCGCTTAGATGGTGAGCAGACAGTTAGAATAAGAGTAAAAGATATATCACTTTCTGTTGACGATGGCGTTATTCTAAGATCTCTAGTTGCAGAGAATATATAAGTTATCACTATCATTCGGGAGAAACTTCGTGTCAAGGATAAACTAACGAATTGTGAGAATGGTGATAGGCTGTACATTGTGAAATCCAGCTCGCTCTCAGCAACCCTACCAAAGTTTATGGCTTTTGGACATTTTACGGGTCGTGTATTTCACCCCGGGCAAAATTCTGAGAACAAAGAACTTAAATGTAAAAAATGTCTAGAAACTGGGCATAAAACGATTGACTATGAAAATGACTGGCGATGCCTTGACTGTCATCAAATTGGTCACAAAAAGGGCGAATGCGAATTAGAATGTAACCCTTCGAGCACCCCTCAATCAGACATAGAAGTCACTCCGATTCAGGACAGTAGCCAACAAGCGGAACACAGTGAACCGTCAAGTCCACGGGCAAAAAAGAAAAAGCGGAAAAAGGCGATTAAAGGTCAAAAGCCGATCGACGCTTTTGTAGTTATCGGAGCAGATAATAAAGACACACCAAACAAAGGGAAAAAGCCCATTGCATCGGAACGGTCACCGCCGACTCCCGCAGAAGTGTTAAACGATGAGTCAAAGATATCTAGACTAAAGGATTGTGATACTCGTTTATAACTTTCCAAAATACGATTACATTAGACTTAGTTTAAAGGACTTCGATTTTGCTTTACGACATTATTTGTTTTATATGCATTTCGTTATGATCTGTTTGAAAGATACTTACTCAAACACAACAAAGAGATGTTGTTTTTTTACAACATACATGTTTATAATGTGATCTATATTGTCTTAATGGGAATTATTATTGCACTAGAAAATGTATTGCACTTTGTGATATATAATGTATTACACTACTATATGTATATGTGTGTATGTGTAGGTATTTGTGGACGGTCGTTATATGTTGGATGATGCGAGTATGGAACTATTCCAAAGCGAAGTTGGAAGCTCTCCAGCTGAAGTATTTTTAGAGGTGTTAAGCGATCCTTGTGCTAATATTTCGGACAGATTTGAGCTATTCAGCTTATCATTTTTTCGCGTTTGACTATTTAAGATGTGTAAGGCTTACGCCAGGGGTTTATCAATTACATCGCCATCAATTCGAATGCAAGACCTTTTTCAGCGCTTAACAAATTTAAGTATGACTCGTGGAGAATGGACGATTATGTGATGTCATTTTTTAAGATTACGTCGGAAACATCATGATGGAAAGTCAGCAATTTCTATAAAACGGACTAGTATTCCAAATAAAAATACAAAAAAACAAAACAAAAAATTTCGAGTTGATCTTTGAAACAATTGGACATTTAAAACGATAATTATTATAACATTTTTGTATATGGGCGTCTATATGTGTTGATATTTATCGTATGTATGTTTTCAAATTCAAAATATGATTATAAACCTTAACGAAATCGGAGTATAGTTGTCTGTCAGTAAGTAAGGGTTACACCGAGATACATGTTTGACGGTACAATTATATACAACGCACATTCATTAACCAAGTTATTAAGCTAAATCATCTAAGGTAAGCGACTCTATCACGCGTAAAGCGAAATCAAAGTATGCAGTTGCCTCTCCTGTTATAGCGCGCGTAACGTATGACAATATCCACACACCCTCTAGGGTTGAGGTCGAGGTTAAGGACTCGAGTAGGGGTTAACTCGACTAACTCTCACGTGTACCATGGTGAAAATGTGCTTCAATATTTATGCAAAGGGCTACAGAAACAAGCTCAGTAGCAAAACAATTAAACACATACCCGGTTTAGTGGCAGTGGACAAACGCCAAAGACATAGAACACAAAATCACAAACAAGAAACATAGAGGAAAAGCACAAAACTCCACAAACAGCAAGTGCATACATATACTTTGTATAAAAATAGGTATGTTTATCATAATTGTTAGGTACCGCCTTGGAACGGTCAGTAAAATGTAAATTTACTGGGTGTTTAAACCAGTTTATGTGCACAAACTTCACTCTTATCCCAACAATCCTTAATAAAGATAAAAGATAAAGGTAAATCAATTAAGTATGCATTAATTGGAGGAAACTTATCAATAAAACAAATACAAATAAACGTATAGTAGACCCCAAGTACTTCTATGATAAGAGATCCCAACTCTATCTGCAGACGGAGGGATGCAGAGCATCTCAATACAACTTCTTTTATCTCCTCGGTATTGCGCCCCCAAAATCGGCTTCGTTTCTCCTCGGTATTCCGCCCCCAAATTGGTTTTTCCCCTCGGTATTCCGCCCCATCAAAATGACACTACTGACGAGGCTGGCACAACTGTGGCAGGTAAACAGTTGCTTTTAACGTTCATTTGATACAGATTATATTGAAGTTCGATAAAATAATCATGCCAATTTTCATAAAAAAGTACAATTTTATTAATTTGAAAACGTGTCTTTAACAAGAGAGTGCTCCGCTATTAGATCTGATTCGCTAAGGGTAAATTTACTTAACACATTCGCGCTAAAGCACAGTGTGAACTGTCAATACATCGCGTTGTTAGTACCGTAAGTTTTATTTCATAACTGAAGTGGCTATTGTATACCATTGTTAGATATTTTGTTAGTATAAACAATCTTGATATGATTGTTTGCGAATAAACGTTCAGCAAGAGTGCATCAACTATGTCTTATTTGTGGTGTATATGTACTCATTGAGTTTAATAACATGAATTTGCCATTGACATCCTCTTGTTTGTTAAACGATTTCACTTTGCTCCTATTCTTTCATTTATAAGGAACGATTAAACTGTTTGTTTTATATTGCTCATAATTGTGTTATGTCCCTTTCATTCGATGTGGTATGATTTAAACACGAAGGTTATGTAGCTACTATTAATTGTATAAATGACAGTCATTTGTACAGCTAATTTGTAGTTTATTTGTTAGTCAAATCACCATTAATGTTTTTTTTGTATACACATGAAAATTCATAGTTTTCGTTTAGAAATTCTTTAAAATGTGTTCAACTGTTTAACAATGCTTATTGGAATGTGAGCATAGTACATTCACCCTTTCTTCCTAGTTGATCAATGATTATGTTTTTGAATCATCGGTTCGGACTAGGTCTCAAAATCAAACAATATATTTTAGTAACTACGGGCAAAACACATTTACCCTTACGATTAACGTAACAGATCGAACCTTTTTAAGCCCTGAAAACGAGTTCCAAACTAAGTAGAAGTGCTTACCCTCATCTTCACTAAACACATTTCAAAATTGGGCACCTAGCACATTGATATATTTGAAAATAATAACCACCATCAAAATAATCATTAACTCATGTAAAAATTATACATTTGCAATGTATTGTTTCATGACCATATTGTAAATCACTCGAGGGCCAACCTTATAATGATAAACCCCTAAATAAAATGAATCGATGCAAAAAAAACACACACACAAAAACACAAACAATAAAACATTGATTTGCAAATGAATGCTTTTCAAAGCATGGAACAAATAAAAGCTGAACATCTTCAAACATATGAAAAGTTTGAAAAGTTGGTCCTATATAAACTGCATGTCATTTTAGTTGAGGTGATTTTCTATATTGAAATTATATTGGGATATGAAAAGAGATTAATTTGAATCATTGTTATGTCTATATGGGTTTTTCTTAAAAACGTAGTAGCTACAATATTTCAGCTATAATAAATGTATCAATGTAATGAGAAATGGAAAATAATATTCAAATTATGGTCAATAACGTATCATCTGTCGTGATTGGTATTATTCAAAAAGGTGACGGTAAACTAATGGGATGGTGGGTGTTTAAACATTCGAAAAACAGCTTGTTTTTCTGATATAATCATTTTTGTATGTAAAAACGGAATAATTTTAAGTAGCAGCTTGTTATTTCTGATATTATCCTTTAAATATATCGAAATGGAATAATTTCAGGTAACATATGGATCGAAATGGAGTAATTTCAGGTAAAAGTGATTTTTTCATGTGTTTGCAAATTTTTAAGAAAACTTAAAAACACGATCATAATGCCTCTTTGAAATCAAATGGTACTCATTTTATAACAAACTAGAAATTTCGATCAGTGAGGTTTTCGATCTTTCACAAGGGTTTATTAAAAGTCTCGAGTAAATTGCCAGTTTATGTTAACACATACACACTTTAAATTGATTGATTATGTGCCATTTTACTTGACCTCCCTTAGTTGTAAGTTTTTCATTAATACGTTAGAATTGTCAGTAATCGATGTAGCACTTATTCGGAATTCCCGTAATAGATAAAGGTTGAACATAACCCACGGTAAGACAATGCTCAAAACCCTTTAAATAACAATATTTTCAAACAGAAGGAATAGAACAAAGCTGGAATTATTAAAAAAAAACACAAAACATTTACTACCGCTAAAATGCAGGGGACAATAAAATGGGGTTGATTTATGGTCGACTCAATCTTGCTACCCATAGAATGCAGTTTAGGACACATGTGGTGGGGTTGGGGGATAATATGGTAGGCTTATCATTATTAACGTTGTTACCCACAGAACGCAGGTAACGTCAAAAGGGGGTTAATCAGTGTCAGAATTACGAAGGAGACAACAATAAGGGTTCAATATCGTCGGTTTATTCTTCCTATCCTTAAGTTGACAAGGGATTGACAAGGGGTTATGATGGTCGGCTCCTCGCACTATGCAAGAGACGTCAAAATTCGGCTTAATTAAGGTCGGCTGAGTTTTGCTACCCGCAAAAGGACGACACAAAGGGTTAAATATGGTGGGCTCATACTTGCTATCCGTAGTATACAGAAATTGACGAAGGGGGGGGGGAATAAATTAAAGTCGCCTCCTCCTAGTATGCAGGGAACGACAAAAGGGGTGTGATAATTTATGTCGGCTAATTCTTGCCACTCGTAACATGTAGGGGACGACAAAGGAAGTTTAATTATGATCGGCTCGTACTTGCTACCTGCAGTATGTAGGGGACGACTTAAGGCTTCATTCTTGCTATCCTAAGTAGGCAGAAAATGAAAAGGGGGATTATGTTCGGCTCTCCGTAGTATAAAGGGGTTGGGAAAGTGGGAATAGGGTTAGTTATGGACGGCTCTCCGTAGCATGAAGGGTTAGCAGAGGGGGAAGGGGTAGTTATGTTCGGCTATCCTTAGTCTCAAGGGATTGGCAAAAGGGGAATAGGGTTAGTTATGGACGGCTCCACGTAGTATGCAGGGGACGACACAATCAGGTAAATTATGTTTGGTTCATTGTGCAGGGGACAACAAAATGGGCTTCATATGGTATGTTCTTTCATGCTACCTGCAGTATGCAGGGCAAAACAAGGGTGGGGATGATTATGGTCGGATCATATCTGTTAGCCGTTGTATGCAGGGGACGACAAAAGATGGGGGGATAATATTGGTAAGTTCAGTATTGCCTCCCTAGATCAATAGTTACACTGACAGTTATGGTCAGCTTGATTACTATGGTCACTCTGACTCCTATGGTCATTCGGACATCTCTTGTCATCTGCACTCCAATCTACGAACGGTCACTTTGGTTCCTATGGTCTGCCTTATTCCTGTGGTCGCATGTACTCCTATGGTTGCCTGGACTATAATGGTCACCATGACTCGTATGGTTATCCTGAGTTCAACGGTTACCCTAACAACTATAATCTGTCTCACTCCTACGGTCGCCTTTACTCCTATGGTTGCCCGAACTCCAATGGTCACCCTGATTCTTATGGTCACACTTACTCCTATTGTCACCCGGAATCCTATCGTCACCCCGGCTTAAAACATTTCCCTGACTCCAATGGTCACCTGGACTCCTATCGTGACTGTGGCTCAAGTGATTACCCTGACTCAAATGGTCCTCCATACTCCTATGCTCACACTGACCACTATAATAAATATGTCTCTAATGGTGACCATGACTCCTATGGTCACTCTGATTACTATGGTCATACTGACTACTTTGGTCACCTTGACTCCCATGGTCACCCTGACTACTATGCTCACACTGACTTCTATGGTCACCTTGACTCGTATGGTCACCCTGACTACTATGCTCACCCTGACTATTATGGTAACATTGACTCCTATAGTCACCCTGACTACTATGCTCACCCTGACTACTATGGTCATCTTGACTCCTATGGTCACCCTGACTACTATGCTCACCCTGACTGCTATGGTCACATTGACTCCTATGGGCACCCTGACTACTATGCTCACCCTGACTGCTATGGTCACATTGACTCCTATGGTCACCCTGACTACTATGCTCACACTGACTGCTATGGTCACATTGACTCCTATGGGCACCCTGACTACTATGCTCACCCTGACTGATATGGTCACATTGACTCCTATGGGCACCCTGACTACTATGGTCACACCTACTACTTTGGTCACACCTGCTTCTATGGTCACCGTGACTGCTACAGTAACCATGACTACTATGGTCACCTTGACTACTATGGTCACCTTGACTCCTATGCTCACCTTGACTCCTATAGTCACCCTGATTACTATGGTCACCTTGACTCTAATGGGCACCCTGACTAATGTGGGCACACCTACTACTATGGTCACACCTTATACTATGGTCACCCTGACTACTTTGGTCACCCTGACTACTTTTGTCATCCTGACTACTATGCTCACCTTAACTCGTATAGCCACCCTGACTACTATGGTCAACCTGACTGATATGATCACACCTACTACTATGGTCACCCTGACTACTTAGGTCACCCTGACTACTATGGTCATCCTGACTACTATGGTCACATCAACTACTATGGTCACACCTACTAGTACTACTATGGTCATACCTACTACTTTGGTCACATTGAATCTTATGGTCACCCTGAATACTGTGGTCACACATACCACAATGGTCACACCTACTACTTTGGTCACACCTGCTTCTATGGCCACCGTGACTACAATAGTTATTCTGACTATTGTCACCCTGATTCTAATGGTCAGACTGACTTCTATGATCAAACTCTCTCAAATGTTGACCCTGACTTCTATGGCCACCCTAATTAATATGGTCATCCTGACTCCTATGGTAACCCGAGCAACTATGGTCACTCTTACTACTATGGTCACTCTGACTCCAATAGTCACTCTAACCCCTATGGTCACCCTGACCCCTATTGTCACTCTGACTCCTTTGGTCACCCTAACACCTATGGTCACCCGGAATCGTAATGTCCCCCTGACTCCTATGGTCACCCGGACTCCTATGGTCACTCTTACTACTATAGTCACTCTGACTCCTATGGTCACTCTAACTACTATGGTCACCCTGACCCCTAAGGTCACTCCAACTCCTTTAGTCACCACGACTTTTATGCTCACTCAGACACCTATTGTCACTCTAACTTCTAAGATCACATTTGGCTTTAATGGAAACCCTGATTCCTATGGTCACTTTTACTACTATGGTCACTCTAACTACAATGGTCTACGGTCAACCAGATTACTATGGTCACCCTGACTACTATGATCACACGTACTACTATGGTCGCCCAGAACTCTACGGCCAACCTGACTACTATGGTCAACCTGACTACTATGAACACCCTGACTAATATGGTCACCATGGTGGTGTGTGATGATTGTGATAGTAGTGGTTGCGGTGGTGAAGGTTATAGTAGTGGTGGCGGTGGTGGTGGGCGTGGTGATGGTGATAGTAGTGGTGGTGGTGGTGATGGTGATAGTAGTGGTGATGATGATAATGGTGGTGATGGTGATACATGTAGTAGTAGTGGTGGTGATGATGGTGATAGTAGTGGTGATGATGGTAATGGTGGTGATGTGATAGTAGTGGTGGTGATTGTTATGGTGTAAATGGTGATAGTAGTGGTGGCGGCGGCGTTGGTGGCGATGGTGGTGGTAGTGGTGGCGGTAGTGGTGGTAGTGGTGGTGCTGGTGATTGTGGTGATGGTGATAGTAGTAGCGGCGGTTGTGGTGTGGTGATGGTGGTGGTAGTGGTGGCGGTGGTGTAGGTGGTGTTTGTGATGGTAGTGGCGGCGGCGGCGGTTGTGTTGGTGATGGTGATAATAGTGGTGGTGATGGTGAAAGTAGTGGTGGCGGTAGTGGTGGTGGTGATGGAGATAGTAGTGGTGATAATGGTGATAGTGGTGGTGGTGTTGATGGTGATAGGGGTGGTGGCGGTGGTGGTGGTGGTGGTGGTGGTGATGGTGATATTAGTGGAGGTGATGGTGATTTTGGTGGTGATGGTGAAAATAGTTGTGCTGGTGGTGATAGTTGTGGTGATGGTGATAGTAGTGGTGATGGTGGTGGTGGTGTGATGGTGTGGTGATGATGAAGGTGGAGGTGGTGGTGGTGTGATAGTGTTGGTGATGGTAAAAGTAGTGGTGGTGGTGGTGATGATGGTGGTAGTGGTGGCGGTGTTGTAGGTGGTGTTTGTGATGGTAGTGGCGGCGGCGGTTGTGTGGTGATGGTGATAATAGTGGTGGTGATGGTGAAAGTAGTGGTGGCGGTAGTGGTGGTGGTGATGGAGATAGTAGTGGTGGTGATGGTGATAGTGGTGGTGGTGTTGATGGTGATAGGGGTGGTGGCGGTGGTGGTGGTGGTGGTGGTAACC